>NC_084628.1:8964186-9171686 GCF_033978795.1 Nerophis ophidion | reverse complement strand
ATACACTCCATAAGTAATCACAATAAAAATAAATGAATAAATAATAATTGGTGAAGTAAGTTATATTTCATATAATGAGATAAGTAAGATTATTTTGAGACTGAATGAATGGATGAAATACATTCAGAATGTTTATAATGGTTCTTCTTCTTTGTACTTTGTAAACACTTTAAGTTTGAAGAGTTTCTTGAAGTGGATCATATTAGTACATTGTTTGATTGCTTTGCTTAATCCATTCCATAATTTAATTGCACATACAGATATACTGAAGGTCTTAGGTGTTGTACGTGCGTACAAATTACAAACCCCGTTTCCATATGAGTTGGAAAATTGTGTTAGATGTAAATATAAATGGAATACAATGTTTTGCAAATCCTTCTCAACCCATATTCAATTGAATGCACAAAAAAAGACAAGATATTTGATGTTCAAACTCATAATTAAAAATTTTTTTTTGCAAATAATAACTAACTTGGAATTTCTTGGCTGCAACACATGCCAAAGTAGTTGGGAAAGGGCATGTTCACCACTGAGTTACATCACCTTTACTTTTAACAACACTCAATAAACGTTTGGGAACTGAGGAAGCTAATTGTTGAAGCTTTGAAAGTGGAATTCTTTCCCATTCTTGTTTTATGTAGAGCTTCAGTCGTTCAACAGTCCGGGGTCCCCTCTGTCGTATTTTACGCTTCATAATGCGCCACACATTTTCGATGGGAGACAGGTCTGCACTGCAGGCGGGCCAGGAAAGTACCCGCACTCTTTTACTTCGAAGCCACGCTGTTGTAACACATGGCTTGGCATTTTCTTGCTGAAATAAGCAGGGGTGTCCATGATAACGTTGCTTGGATGACAACATATGTTGCTCTAAAACCTGTATGGACCATTCAGCATTAATGGGGCCTTCACAGATGTGTAAATTACCCATGCCTTGGGCACTAATACACCCCCATATCATCACAGATGCTGGCTTTAGAACTTTGCATCAATAACAATCCGGATGGTTATTTTCCTCTTTGTTCCGGAGGACACCACATCCACAGTTTCCAAATAAAATTTGAAATGTGGACTCGTCAGACCACAGAACACTTTTCCACTCTGCATAAGTGCATCTTAGATGAGCTCGGGCCCATTGAAGCCGGCGGCGTTTCTAGTTGTTGTTGTAAATGGGTCTGGCTTTGCATAGTCGTTTTAACTTGCACTTACAGATATAGGAACCAACTGTAGTTACAGACAGTGGTTTTATGAAGTGTTCTTGAGCCCATGTGATGATATCCTTCACACTGATGTCGTTTTTTAATGCAGTACCGCCTGAGGGATCAAAGGTCCGTAATATCATCACTTACGTGCAGTGATTTCTCCAGATTCTCTGAACCTTTTGATGATTTTACGGAAAGTAGATGGTAAAATCCCTAAATACCTTGCAATAGCTCGTTGAGAAATGTTGTTCTAAAAACTGTTCGACAATTTGCTTTCCAAGTGGTGACCCTCACTCCTTCCTTTTTTGTGAATTACTGAGCATTTCATGGAAGCTGCTGTTATACCCAATCATGGCACCCACCTGTTCCCAATTAGCCTGCACACCTGTGGGATGTTCCAAATAAGTGTTGGTTGATGAGCATTCTTCAACTTTATCAGTATTTATGGCCACCTTTCCCAACTTCTTTGTCACGTGTTGCTGCCATCAAATTCTAAAGTTAATGATTATTTGCAAAAAAAAAAAAAGTTTATTAGTTTAAACATCAAATATGTTGTCTTTGTAGCATATTCAACTGAATATGGGTTGAAAATGATTTTGAAATCATTGTATTCCGTTTATATTTACATCTAACACAATTTCCAAACTCATGGAAATGGAGTTTGTACATTAAGTGTTCTTATAGTATGTTTAAATCCAGCTAGGCAGTGTTGTTGAGCTTGGAAATTACAGCGCACAACCATGACGTCATCACAATTCTCCGTTTACGCCGTGTACACGCATACGCTAAGTGGTGAGTTGTGGATCTCTACACTTTGGCCAGCGTTGGTAAAAGTCTGCGTTTTTAAAGACAAAAAGTATGCGTCTGCATAGGGACAACAGGCCTAAACGAAGAGAGAAGTATGCGTTTATTAAGTATCCTTTTTCGTGTGGACATGCCCTTAAACCAGTCTCCCTAAATACTTTCAAGCATGATTTTATTTGTGTGACATTCTTTTATTTATTCAAGTAATGTTTGAGAGCTCAGTACATTCAAATAGAGATTCCTCTTTCATGCCCATTTTTTTTTGTTTTGTTTTTAAACAACCATTAATGTATAAATGTTTTGCTTTACCAACTAAGGATATTTGGTAATTACTTATGTCAAATAAAATGTTGACTATTAAGTTAGTTATATGTTTTTATTTTTTATTTTAACAACAATAAGAAACAAGTGCCTATCCGTAGTATAAATGTATGACTTTCAGACAGGACAAATCAAACAGTTTAAGAAAGGGGGGTCAAACTTATTTTAAATCGGGGGCCACATGGAGAAAAATCTACTCCCAAGTGGGCCTGACTGGTAAAATCACGGCACGATAACTTAAAAATAAAGACAAATTCAGATCAGAATCAGAATCATCCATCCATCCATTTCTACCGCTTGTCCCTTTTGGGGTCGCGGGGGGTCGCTGGAGCCTATCTCAGCTACATTCGGGCGGAAGGCGGCGTACACCCTAGACAAGTCACCACTTAGAATCAGAAATACTTTATTAATCACAGAGGGGAAATTAACATTTAAAGCACAATCCCATTCAAGATCAGACAAACATTACAGGGAGACCGAACAGGATCAAACATTACAGGGAGACAGAACAGGATCGCTGACGGGTCTGCCAACTTCGATCTAAGTCTGGGCCCCTGCATAGGGAGTGCAGAATGAAGCCAGGGGAAAAGATTGTTTTCTTTGTTAAAAAATAGAACAAGCACATTCTGAAAATGTACAAATCCTAATGTTGTTGTTTTTTTTTTTACACTTACATGTTGCGTTTAGTAGTATTCTATCGTTATCTGTCATTATTTATATTTTCGGAATAAAGGAAAGTAGCTTCATCAGTCAACTCTTTGGGGTTAATTTTCAATCCATCAAGATACAAAAAAATGTATCAAAATCAAATTACAGTATGTTATTTATGTAGTTTGATCATTTTCCTCGACTGATGTACTAACATCATGTGGTTAGACGTAAATAACAAAATTAGCCACGTAGTTAAAACATAAAATGAGTTTGAGACCCCTGCTTTTGCAACAAGTAAAAAAGTGTTTTTAAAAAAAACAAAAAAAAAAAACAGTATTTTTGCTGTGTTTTTTAGTTTTTAATAATCAATTCACATGCAGTGTTTCCCACAGGTCAGACATCTATTTGTGGTGGTGTGGTCGGGCGGCGGGGGGAGGTAGGGGAGGGAAGTGGTGACTGGGGCGTGGGGAGATCAGTGGCGGCGGCGATGACCAAGAAGAACGCGGAGTTGGAATATAATTACAACACTTTATGTACATATTTATATACATATTTATTTAATATTTACATATTTATATAATATGTAACTACAAGCTCCATTCACAGACAGAGTCCCATTGCTTTTATGAGCGGTCGAGCGAGTCAAAAGCCGGAAAAAAATAAAATAAATAATCTATATAATTTTAATTTTAATTTTTTATTTTATTTTTTTTATTTGTGGCAGCCGTACTTCTTTCGTGGCGGGCCGCCACAAATAAATGAATGTGTGGGAAACCCTGCACATGTAATCTTGTTGTCTTGCTGATTAAATTAGCTGGCTGAAAGAACTAAAATTTCCTTTGCCAACATAATTTCCTCGCAAAATGGAGCTCATATTGTTTTTTGCAGTTAAGAAAACAAGAATGTTTAGACATGTTGATCAAGTCAAATTAAATTTTTTAAGCAAAAACATTGCCAATTAAACAAATAATTACTCCTCACATTCCTGTGCAAAACCAGGCGATTACCATTTAATTTTTTTAGCCACCTAACCCTGCGACGTGATAAAAAACACGTTTCTTTAAAAGTAAAGATTCATGATCAGAGTAGTGTGCAAAGAGTTGCATTCGTTCAAGCTGCAAGTCTTGTCCCATCTTGTTCAGCCAAATGTTGTTGGTCTGGCAGTGATTACACAAAAAACTTAGTAACCTAACATGATGTAAAACTGGGAGCAGTTGTGTTTGCATGAAATAACTGTAAAAAGTCAAATATGTGCAAAAGTCAAATAGAAAGAAACTGAGGGAAGACAATGGAAACATAAGGATTGGTGATATGGCCTAAAGTCTATATTGCACCATATCAATATACTATATATGTTAAAACAATATATATCATGATTAAGAATGTAACTATATGAAACTGACATATTGTGGTTATTGAGACCAAAATTATTACAGTATCATTAGTATCACAATATTGTTGAATGTGCTCAAAAAGTACTACACTGAAGTCTTTTGACCAAGTAAAAACAAAAAAATCGACACACTGTTAGAAAACCCATGATTTGGCATAATTTTTGTTTTTTATGCTTTACTGTTTGTTTTCCTAAGTCTTTTAGTGTTAGTATTGTATCTGTTTTACCTAAACTTGTATTGTTTGAAATATTGGTTTGTACTGGAGCACTTTAAGATTTATTTTAAATGACAGGTGCGTAACAAAATATATTATTATTATGTATTAGTTCTGGCAGGCGTTGAGGCATCCTACTCTTTTTGCCTCCGTCTCTTTTCTGCTGAGTATAGAGTGATCACCCTGTTCTAAGAGACCACAGCTTGTAGGTTCAATGTGCATAGCTTTGTTTGGGGTATGTCGATTGTGACTAATCGTTGGAAGATTTCCCCTCAGTTATCATTACCGTTTATCGTTACATCCCTAATCACAATATCCTGGATTATTTAGTCTATCAAAAATGATAATATAACCATTTCCAAATGGATTACAAACCCTCCTTATTTGGCGAAAAAATATTCTGTAAATTCCGGTTGTATTATTTTGTTAAAACTATTATTAACCTAATTGATAATTTACTGTTAATTTCTGGTTTGTTACTTTCTGTTGTAACATATGGCTCCATCTACAATTGTGTTAAAATATACTAAACACTTATTACTCTGTTGTTTGGATACTTTACATTAATTTCAGGCAATACTACCAATTTTGGGTATCAAGCCAATACCAAGTTTTTACAGGGGCAATATTGTCTATCAATGTTCATACTTAAGGTGTTCAATATTTTGATCACAATTATAATCAGACAAAAACACAGGATGGCGGTGTAACAATATCAATTAAATATTGAAATTACTTCATACTATTTTAATTTTTTAAATCATTTTGGGTTTCGCTCTCAAAAACTTATTTACTGAGATTGTAAACAATAACAAAAATGACCAAATATTTTTTAATGATAATAATATCAATCTGACCACTGTAGTATTGACCATATACTGATACTTGGTATAGTTACTGTCTTATTTGTATCAATCTGCTCACCTCTGTTTACATTCAAGAGCTCTAGCTTAGCTGTAAGCATATCCAAAAGTGGTGTGCAGTGTGGAATATTTAGCTATTACTTATCCTACAGTGATAATGATACCTGTAAGAAACTTTGCATATTTAACACCACGCATGGAGGCAAAAATGGCTGGCTTAGAAGTTAATTTGCAGTGTCGAGGGACTATAGCCACTGGCAAAAATGGTACATTTTGTTGAGGAAGCGTCAGTTCGCTTATCGCTGTCAAATTTGCGGGACAAAGATAGAATGTATCATTGTCAACATGCATTATCATGATATAATGATAGTATTAAAAGTTCTATTATTGGCCAAATGTATATAATTTATAAATAGTCTATATCGCACAACCCTACTAAAAACTACATTTCTAATTTTAGGGGAAAAGTGTTACCAGTGACAACAAACAGATAAACTGTGATAATAACCTTAAAATCTTAAATCCAACTTATTTGCGACAATAACCGCGCTGTAGGGACTAAAGTCCTTGCAGCACGATACAAAATAGCTTCTGTTAATAATTATAATAAAGACAGAATATACAAAAAATGTACATCGTAAAATGAATAATCTTCTAAATAAAAAGAGACTGACTTCCCAGGGACAATCAGTGACCTGCTTTCGCATTTCTAAGGAGTACAAATTATTTTAAGTTTTTTAAGATTTACTTAGGTAATGTCATTTTAGAATTGTGTGACAGGTAAATAAATAAATGGGTTGTACTTGTATAGCGCTTTTCTAGGTACAAATGTTAAAAAAGGTTAGACATGAAGTTTACGCTACCTGTCAGCAAAGTTAAGGGTAAGTGCCACCTGTAATATGATCTACAGGTTCACTTTTTTTACGCTTGTATGACAGTTTCTAATTTTAGGTGTGCCTTTCAAGTTTCATTTATTCATACATTTTTTTACATTCTTTCCATTGATTGCTTTTCACATTTAAGTCTGGAGGCTATTGTTCTCCTTGTATGTGGAAACAAAACATTAATGACACAAATAACTACATTTTTGTGGCATTTTAAGCTGATTGGCGATGCTGTTGAATTCCACAAAGGTCCACCGGGAGTTGTAGGACAGATTGAGTGTGTCTTCGTGTGTGCGTGCATGCTACTGTCTAAAAGATGGTCTTCTTTCGTCCCAACATGCAAGCACTTGAGGAAATGAACAAAAAAAAGGTGCACATCTGGAAGTGCTTTCTGCAATGGGGTCATCAGGCAGCCTCCCCTCCTCCTCTCACTGCTACACAATAGTCACTTTCAGAAAAAAACACACTCAAATGTCAGATAAGTGTGTGTTTGGGTGATTTAAGGCTTCTTGGAAGACCTACCTACCAGAGCGTTTAGAACAAGGGTGTCTAAACCTTTTCCAGCCAGAGCAGCATAAATAAAAATTGAAGGATGCAGGGGCCTTTTTAAAGTTAAAGTACCAATGATTGTCACACACACGCTAGGTGTGGTGAAATGTGTCCTCTGCATTTGACCCATCCCCTTCTTCACCCCCTGGGAGGTGAGGGGAGCAGAGAGATTTAACCCCTAATTCCAACCCTTGATGCTTTAGTTTAGTTTATTAAGGATCCCCATTAGTCTACACCGCAGTGGAGACTATTCTTCCTGGGGTCCAGGCAAAAAACATCACACAACCACAGAACAAACGATTAAAATGCAGTACAACATGATCCAATAATAAATTGTCATAATACAAAAATAGCAACAACAAAGAACCAAAAAAATACTAATAGATGTTGTTACTTAATAATTTTCATACCAAAGATAAAAATAGCAATATAAAAATAGATATACTGTATACATTTTTGCAAAAATAAAACAAAGAACCAATGGCCTAAAACACATTAGTGTACCAAAGACAAACAATAAGTGACGAAAAAGTATCATCCATCCATTTTCTGCTGCTTATCCCATAATCAATAAAATACTCAATAGTCAATAAAAACAGTCATGACATTAGGTACAATCTAAAATAATCTCTTTACGCAATACTTCTCCTTTTAGTTTATTCTTATTCTTATGCTGAGTGCCAAGTAGGGAGGTAATGGGTCCCATTTTTACAGTCCTTGGTTTGACTCGGCCAGGGTTTGAACCCACAACTTACCGATCTCAGGGCGGACACTCTAACCACTAGGCCACTGAGCACTTTTTGACACATGTTGTACTTTAAAAATACTAAAACCAATATAATCTAGGTCAATGAAGATATGCTTAACTATCTGAGCACAACATATCTTGTGTAAAGCATATTCTACATAATTTTGTTCTAAATTAAGCATTTCAAGCATAAAAATTGCTGATTGAACCAAATACCAATATTGCAGCGGTATTAGGAAAACAATTACGGTGAGATCCATTTGTACTGGGAAGTCGGAATTTCCGAGTTCCTCGTCGGAATTTCAGTTGGAGTACCCCTCAAAGTCGGATTTCCGAGTCGGAAAGTCGAAGCATTCTCACCACCCCCAAGTTCGTTTCAAAGGTGGCTGTTCTGGATGTAAACAATAATATCCACTTCTACATTGTCCGTCATTAGAAGTTCTGATTAGTTTGTTTGTTTTTTTTGTAAAAAAAAAAAGATGTGTGTTCTTGTCTCTCATAATAATTGTGAACGATAGGCAAAATTCCAAAAAAGTGCAGTTAGCCTATGACCGCAAAAATATTGGTACTTGACAGATTCTAACTGTTGGTATGCTAATGTAATATTTGGCTCGCGCATTTCAGTATTCACACGCAATTTCTCCCCAAAATTGCATATTCTATATTTTTGAGAAATGTTCTTATTCAGGATTTTTTAATTTTGTCCTGAGAATGTGTCACGATCCATTAAGAAAAAGCTGCAGGCCGCGCAAAAGTAGCTGCTCCAGCAAACCCCCTGGTGCAACCAATGAAAACACTTTGCCTATGTCAGCCCTTTTCTTTTGGGGTATTGTTGTGTGAGAAAAGAAAAACCTGATGTATTGGTTTGCTTTGTGTGGCAAGACAGCCTCTTCCTCTACTTGTCACCTTGGCAGCCTAAACTGACTGAAGATAACCTGCCAACAATTCCAGAATTACTGCCCACTTCTCTGTTTTCTAAGGACCGCTTGCTGCTTTGGCAAAGGCTCTCGACTAAATTAGAATGTGTAATTCCCTTAGAAATTGGGTATGGATGCGGGCAAATGTTGTTTCCAGACCAAAATACCAAGGAAAGGAATGACTTAAGAAGTGTATTGGTGGTTGGTACATCACAGCAACTTTTTCAAACATATGCATATGTTTCAGAAATGCCATTTCATATGGTTGCTGTGTTTTTACCTTATCACTGGTTTCATAATTACACCGCGCTTCTGCAGTGCAAAAACTGAAATCTAAGTAGGATGAAATATCTCAAATACGGATGATATTTGCTTATTTTCTGTCTGATAAGATAATTCTTCTCACTAAGCAGATTTTATGTTCAAGTGTTTTACTTGTTTTAAGGGTTTTGGTCCTAAATGATCGCAGTAAGATATTACAGCTTGTTGCTGAGATTTTATGACCTATATTGAGTGAAACATGCTTGAAACTAGAATATCAACTGATGCAAAGCTGTTATTAACACTCACAAGTATAAAACTACTTTTTTAAAGTAATAATTTCTTACTTCAAGGATGAAAACAAAATCATGATGCTGAGCGCATATCATTATGTCAAGATAATGGCACTAGCATTAACTTAATTTAAGAATATTTTTCAACATATTGAGCTAACAGGTCTCTTTTTTTTACCAAGAAAAGTGCACTTGTTATTAGTGAGAATATACTTATTTTGAGGAATTTTTGGGTTCATTAAGGTTAGCTAATTTTACTTTTTTTGGAAAGTCTTGACAAGCCACATTTTCTTGTTCTCCTGGCGGATAATTTTGCTTAGTTCAAACAAAATACCCCTCATTTTTGTGTTTTTTTTTTTTCTTGTTTTTCAACACTGACTTTTTGCAGTGTGGTAAGGACACAAAACTGCCTTAACTTTCCTCTTTTGACAAATTATACATCTTACACTGCAAAAAGTCAATGTTCAAAAACAAGAAAAAAAATTGAAAAAATGAAGGGCATTTTATTTAAACTAGGCAAAATTATCTGCCAATACAACAACACAATTTGGCTTTCAAAACAAATAAAATTAGCTTACCACAATGAACCAAAAAAATTCATTAAAATAAGTATATTCTCACCAATAACAACTGTACTACTCTGAGTCCGTATTTTCTATTGTTTCAATGAAAATAAAACAGTAAAATTCCATTTGGCTGTCATCTGTTTTAATTATGAAATACAATTGTGTCAAACTCATGATTTTTAAGAAATGATTACTTTAAAAAAGTACTTTTATACTTGTGAGTGTCGATGACACAGCTTTGCATCAGTTGATATTCTAGTTTCAAGCATGTTTTACTCAATATAGGTCATAAAATCTCAGCAACAAGCTGTAATATCTTACTAAGATCATTTAGGACCAAAACCCTTAAAACAAGTAAAACACTCTAACATAAAATCTGCTTAGTGTAAAGAATTATATCATCAGACAGAAAATAAGAAAATATTACCCTTATTTGAGATATTTCATCTTACTTAGATTTCATTTTTTGCAGTGTAATATATCTTGCGGCGTACCCCAGGGATCAATATTGGGACCAAAATTGTTTATTCTCTACATTAACCACATTTCTAAAGTTGCCAATGATTTAAAGTTAACACTAATGCAGACAACACGACCAGATTTTGTTCAGGAGAGAACGCAGAGTTGCTAATACAAATAATAACAGAAGAAATAAATAATGATAATTGTGTATCTCCCTCCACATTGTGGAGCCACTCTCCTAAGCTAATAATCATCACTTCATTACAGCAAATACACTGCATGTCTTAGTTGCTTAGGTATTATTATGACTTAGCATTATCACTGGAGGACGAGGCTGTTAGGATAATATTTTCTAACCTTGAAGCAGAGTGGACCGCACAAGGAGTCTCATCAAGGACATAACAATTAATACTCACTGTGTTTCTATCTTTGCAAATACACACACATTTCATCTCATTTAGGTACCAGGAAAAGAGGTACCAGGAACAAGACGAAGGTTGAGTGGACAGATGTGTGGGTGTGTCCAACACACACGCCAAGGTAACTTTTGGTTTTGATCTACGCCAAGGCACAGTGGCAGAGTTTACAAAATGATGTTGTGCCCGACTTTAGACAGCTTGGTTTTCTCAATAGCACTGGTTTTGCTAATGTTTGTATTTTTTTCCCCTTCATTTTTGTAAAATAACTTGTTAATCTTTATCCTAATCACCTCCTTTTATTCAGACAGCGTTTAGAATAAAATGATAAGGAAGAAGCTCAAAAGGCTAATCATGTTATACTCCGACAGCCTGCTAAGAGCTAATCCAACCGCTAAGATAGCTTTAAACAACACCAAAAAATAAGTGCTTTGTAAAGTTTAATAAGTATATATGGAACCGCGTAACAACAGAAAGTAAGCAGCTATTAACAGGAAATTAACAAAATAAGAGTCTCGAGACGGGATAATATGACAACTGTCAGCACTGTGCACAACACGCAAGAGGAGGGCAAATCCATACTTTAGTGGTGTCGATGTCAAGGTTAGTGTCAATATATGATTGATACTATAGATTAGGTTGATATTTTTCTTTTCTCAAAATATTTTAGTTGTTGTTTTGGTTAATGTTTACAAATTGAGGGAATGATTCCCTGGACACGGGAGAACCTTAAGGTTGAAAACCGTCCATTCATTTTCAACCGCTTTTTCCCTTTGGGTCGCGGGGGGTGCTGATGCCTATCTCACCTACGATTGGGCGGAAGGCGGGTTACACCCTGGACAAGTCATTACCTCATCGCAGGGCCAACACAGATAGACAACATTCACACACTAGGGCCAATTTAGTGTTGCCAATCAACCTATCCCCAGGTGCATGTCTTTGGAAGTGGGAGGAAGCCGGAGTACCCGGAGGGGAACCCATGCAAAAAACTCCACACAGAAAACTCCACACAGAGAGATCCCAAGCCCGGGATTGAACCCTGACTACTCAGGACCTTTCGTATTGTGAGGCAGACGCACTAACCCCTCTGTCACCGTGAAACCCTGAAAACCAAATGATTTTAATCAGCAGTAGATAGTAGTTTGTGGTTTTGTTAAAGTACCAGTCAAGTGGAAAAAAACAAGTTGCCTCTATATTGAAGCTATTATCATATATGTATGATTTATGACACCAAAAGACTTCCATAGTTTGCGAAAGATAGTAGTTTGTGGTTTTGTTAAAGTACCAGTCTAGTGGAAAATAAAGTTGCCTCTATATTGAAGCTATTATCATATATGTCTGATTTATGACACCAAAAGACTTCCTTAGTTTGCGAATAAATAGATATAATCAAAATAGTATCAATCTCACAGAGATTCCAGAGCCATTTTGAGAGATAATAGGAAAGCCTAATGCCAAGCTAGGGACCAAAGATCTCTTCTCTATCAACAACAATGCCAATCAAGCAGACTTAGTGAGAGTCCACAACGATTATTTTGCCAAAAAATTATGATCCAGGACTTTATATTTTTGAGCCCTAACACAAAAAGGATGAGCAATAAGTTTTAGAAGCCGAGTGATGGATGCAGTTTCATTGTGACACTAGCATCCGCAGCATTGCTAGGTGCTACGCATATAAACTAACAATACCAAACCATATTAAAACAAATACTTTCTGTAATATTTGCGCTCCTGCTAGGATGCCGTCCAACGGGAGGCTCGCATAATTCTGTTTCGATAAAGATTCAATCGCAATCCTCACAAAGGGTTAAAAAAAACGTTCCCAAAGAAAGCGTCTTGTGGGGTCTGTTTTGCCATTTCAGGGGATGTCAAAGCCAACCAGCCCCATCGGACCATGGCCACATTTGTCTACTACCGGGTGACAGATGCGTGAATTATAAGCTATAATTTACTTTTAGCAAGTTTGTGTCAACAATAGAAGCCTAAGCTAGCATTAGCTCACTGCTATCAATTCGCCACTAAAATAGTCCATCTTGATTGGCGCTTAAAATACCACTATCTCTCATATTTAGTTAATTTTCGGGTCACGACATGTAAACGGAATATTGTTGGCAGTTTTGAGATGTTTTCATATAGTATAATGAGCGCAATAGAGGACCTTTGATCTGTTGAAACAATTGTTGGGTATTTATTTACGATTTTGAATGCATAAAAAAGGGCAAACATGTGTTTTTGTCTTACATAAGGACTGTGAATGATAAACACTACATCTCGTTCCAATGTTTGTGTATTTCCAGTATGACTGATCTGATAACATTGTCAGAGTGCGGAAGCTTTACCACTGTGATGTCAATTTTCGAAAATAGCTGAAGGTGTTCAGAGCATAATATTCAAAATGAGTGACTAAATTTGGGGCATTTTGTGTTTTTTTAAACAGTGTTTTCCCATACTTTTGGGGATTGTAAATACAATTGGATATGGTTTAATAGATTTATGGATAGTTCCTGCACTCTACTGGTAGTTGAAGTTATTGTGTACTATTGACTTTGTTCTGGTCCAACAACTATATCCTAGCAGTTACAGGACTTTAAAACAACATTGAGAACTTGGGGAATTAGATTCTGACATGGAGCAACTAAAATTTAACGTTTTTGATGACGTTTAATCAACGTTGGGTTCTGACGTTGATTTGACCATTTAATTTCGATCATTTTCCAAACATTTTCTAACACAAACATTGAAACCACATGCTTTTTGACTATGTTTATTCAATGTTAGGTTTTGACGATAATTGGACCATTGGAATTTGGTAATTTCCCAACAAATCAATCAATCAATCAATCAATCAATGTTTACTTATATAGCCCTAAATCACTAGTGTCTCAAAGGGCTGCACAAACTACTACGACATCCTCGGTAGGCCCACATAAGGGCAAGGAAAACTCACACCCAGTGGGACGTCGGTGACAATAATAACCCAGTAGGACGTCGGTGACAATGATGACTATGAGAACCTTGGAGAGGAGGAAAGCAATGGATGTCGAGCGGGTCTAACATGATACTGTGAAAGTTCAATCCATAATGGATCCAGCACAGTCGCGAGAGTCCAGTCCAAAGCGGATCCAACACAGCAGCGAGAGTCCCTTTCACAGCGGAGCCAGCAGGAAACCATCCCAAGCGGAGGCGGATCAGCAGCGCAGAGATGTCCCCAGCCGATACACAGGCAAGCAGTACATGGCCACCGGATCGGACCGGACCCCCTCCACAAGGGAGAGTCGGACATAGAAGAAAAAGAAAAGAAACGGCGGATCAACTGGTCTAAAAAGGGAGTCTATTTAAAGGCTAGAGTATACAAATGAGTTTTAAGGTGAGACTTAAATGCTTCTACCTCTAAATAGCGTGGATACAACATTAGACATCAACAACATCAATTTTGAAATACAACTATTTTGCAACATTGTTTCAAAGTCAGTTTTAAAGGACATGTATTAACATTATATCAATGCCTTGTGCCTGCTGGGATGTAATAGACAAGAGTAAGAAACCAGTTTAAATATTGGGTTGATATTGTTAAACTATCAAGAGCACTCACCCTAAATAAATGGAAACATTTAAAGTTACTGATCGGCATTGATATCACTTATGGATAATCGATATCAGAACATATAGCATAAAACCCTGATCATAACATCCCTACCTTATACTTCCATAAAAAGCTCACAGGCAACCGTACCATTCACTCTGTGACTGGCAAGTACGGTCGTCACCACAAAACTAAGTGAGCCCTTGGGTTTACTAAAGTTTCAGAACCTTCAAGTCTCCAACAGCAGTTGTCTCGAAAGTGGTGGATGAGAACAGCGCCAGTCGGGCTGGTGTGGTTTTAGGCGGACCTCAACTGTAATTGAGTCATCCGCCAGCTCGTTATAAGGACCCCGCCCAGAACCAGCACATCTCCATCCCCAATTGTGACGCTAGAGAAGGCGGGTGACCAAAATGCGTGGATCTCAGGCTGAGTTTGAGTTTATTTCGAACATGCAAGCATACAACATGATACATCACAATTTCCAGTTTCTCTTTTCAACATGTTCGAAAAGCAGTCGGAAGAAGCAGAGCTCATTTAATCCTACACCTTTTCTTTTACATAACAGTTGCTAAAATGTTTGTTCACTTCCTGTTCTCAATTTATTCATAAATATACTCCATAAGTAATCACAATAAAAATAAATAAATAATAATTGGTGAAGTAAGTTAGATTTCATATGATGAGATAAGTAAGATTATTTTGAGAATGAATGAATGGATGTTTATCATGGTTCTTCTTCTTTGTACTTTGTAAACACTTTAGGTTTAAAGAGTTTCTTGAAGTGGATCATATTAGTACATTGTTTGATTGCTTTGCTTAATCCATTCCATAATTTAATTCCACATACGGATGTACTAAAGATCTTAAGTGTTGTACGTGTGTACAAATGTTTTAAATTACATTTTCTCTAAGATTTTGTTTATCCTCTTTTTTTGAGAAGAATTGTTGTATAATCAGCACCTCCAAGTCCGAGTCCATGGATCTCGCCCGGAAAAGGGTGGAGTGCCATCTCCGGGTTGGGGAGGAGACCCTGGCCCAAGTGGAGGAGTTCAAGTACCTAGGAGTCTTGTTCACGAGTCGATCTACGTTCCCATCCTCACCTATGGTCATGAGCTTTGGGTCATGACCGAAAGGATAAGATCACGGGTACAAGCGACCGAAATGAGTTTCCTCCGCCGGGTGGCGGGGTTCTCCCTTAGAGATAGGGTGAGAAGCTCTGCCATCCGGGAGGAGCTCAAGGTAAAGCCGCTGCTCCTCCACATCGAGAGGAGCCAGATGAGGTGGTTCGGGCATCTGGTCAGGATGCCACCCGAACGCCTCCCTAGGGAGGTGTTTAGGGCACGTCCAGCCGGTAGGAGGCCACGGGGAAGACCCAGGACACGTTGGGAAGACTATGTCTCCCGGCTGGCCTGGGAACGCCTCGGGATCCCCCGGGACGAGCTAGACGAAGTGGCTGGAGAGAGGGAAGTCTGGGCTTCCCTGCTTAGGCTGCTGCCCCCGCAACCCGACCTCGGATAAGCGGAAGATGATGGATGGATGGATGGATGTTGTATATTCTTGGGTAGGTGGTTATAGTTTGCTTTGTGTATAGTTTTAGCTGTTTGCAAATTCACTATGTTGTGGAATTTCAGTATCTTTGATTCAGATTTGTATCTTCTCTATATCCAACATTATGTATTATTCTAACTGATCTTTTTTGTAACACCGTTAGTGAATTAAGTGTACTTTTGTAATTTCCCCATATTTCTACACAGTAACTCAGATATGGTAACACTAGCGAGCAGTAGAGAATATGAAGTGATTTTTGGTCTAGAACATGTTTTGCTTTATTCATTATTGACGTGTTTCTTGCTACTTTATGTTGTATATTTTTACATGAGATATCCAGTTCAATATAGCATCAATCCTTATCTGTTGTGCTATCAATTAGCCTCAACTTTTACATTTTTACACCACTCCTAAATTCAAAGTGATCAAGTTATAGAACGTCATGAGATTTCCACAAGATTTTAATTCCTCATGTTTCAATGTTAGGAAACTCATGTATGACAACTTGCAAGTTGCTCAGTGACCACTGCTGCTCAGTCACTTATTCTTGGCTGCCAGAAAATGCTTTTCCTTTCCAGATGCCAGAATGTGTTATCTAAACCAGAGTAAAGGGTAAAGTTTGGGGTTTTGGGGGGAAAGAAAGACCTAGAGTACCTCAGGATGATTATGTTTCATGAACAAAGCACATTTCAGTGCCAGATTCTTCAATATTCATCAAATAATGTATCGTTCTTCACTAATTGCTGATAGCCATTAAAGCACATAACCCGTTTGGACAGGAATGTCTCTATGCGGAAGCAGGTACAACAGAGCAGCAATCGCATTGTTTGAAGTCCGATTGTTTCGGTAAAAAGGAGATTTGTCTTGTACACGACTTTGAGATTTATGGAATATTTTCTTAAAATGAACTTACTATAGAGCCCCCAAATAATAGGGTTCTTTAGTAATAACACAATTTTTAAAGCACCATAAATTAGTAGGATAGGACCCCTTTAAACAAGTAAATGAGGACTGAATCTGTGTCTGTGAGTTGGATCCAAATAGTCTTAGCTGTACCCTAAATATGATGCGAAAGGGAAGACGTCAATTACATTCAAATTTTCCTGGCATTTTTAAGACATACACACCCTGTCATAATGTTGTCAAAGTGTCACTAGACACTTAGTCAATCTTTCACTTTGTCGGTTTGAACCGACACACCTAAATATCAGTGGCGCGTCACATTGAGGCATGAGAAGATTTCAGTTTAATACACATATGTATATATTTGCAAAAATACATACAGCATAGTTGAAATCCATACAAATATGAATCGTATGTCATGTGATTGTACTACACATTACATCTTTATGGTTTTCAGGCATTCAAACATTGCAGTCTTGAGGCAAAGCGCTGAGCCTTACTTCAGTCCACAGGAAAAGTTTATGTGCATTGTCATAGATCATTGGCCAAATGTGTTTATTAAAATAGCAAACGGGAAATGCTGGTCATTGTGGTCCACCGTTTGTTTTCTTCTCTGTGCAACAGAAAACTTGCAAAATGAAGAGCACACTTGGAAATGTTGAAGAGCTGGTCTTTTGGAAGTAAGGTCAATATAAAATGGTCCTTTTGGTGTGTGAAGAGTTCTTTTCACTTAAGTCTCTTGAAAGGGTGATATCATGATTTATTTTTTTCTACATTAAAAACATTTCCTTGTGGTCTACATAACATGTAATGGTGGTGCTTTGGTCCAAAATGTTGCATAGATTATGTTTTACAGACTATCTTCAAGCCGCTTTGTGACCACCTCTTCAGAATGAGCAGTTTTGTTGGTGGTCTTATTTACCTGCTGTAGTCTCCCTCTCGGCGCAAAATTCTGCGGGTTAACCTCTACCATATATGGAGGTATCCCCTAACGTAACTAAGGCAACATTTTCACTCACGTCTCAAAACTCCAAACGGTTTGTTTGGAGCAAGTTTGGAAGAAGGTAAAATTGTTTTATAAATAGATCCGCAATGACTCCATGGCTTGATTTCAAATTTTCGGGACTTAAAGTATGTGGATCCTGAATACACAAAACCAGGTGACAAAAGGTAACAAAAGTTGGTTTTGGCATGGTACAAATAAACAAACAACAAATAAAAGCAATGCATTGCTTTAACCAAACTAGCAAAACGAATTACTCAATAAATCAACTGTAGGACAGCTTCGTCGGTTCTGTTTAAAAAGGCATTCTTCAAAACGTTGCATTATGGCACTTAAAGCTTAGGCTAGCTGGCGGGCGTAGTTTACTAAAACAAGCGTTTTAGGAGGACTTAAAATAGGGTCAAACTCACAGTTGCCCACTTTTTTACAGCCTCCATGCTAAGCTATCAATCACACAGTTCCAATAAAACTATACGGTTTGTACAAATTACCATATTGACCAGACTATAAGACACAATTTTCTTGATCAACGTCTGGAAATGTATTCATGCAAACTAGACTGTGGCAGTGACCATATTTTCCCCATATATTTATTTATAAACTGTCCTGACATATAGCCAATATATACACACACTGTGTGTGTGTTATATATATATATATATGTATATATATATATATATGCCTTGATTGGATTATCCAGAGAATAGTGCTCGATACCGTGGTAGAGCGCAATATGTAGGTGTGGGAAAAAATCACAAGACTACTTCATCTCTACAGAACTGTTTCATGAGGGGTTCCCTCAATCATCAGGAGAAAATCTCCTTGTGATTTTTTCCCACACCTACATATATATATATATATATATATATATATGTATATATATGTATATATATGTATATATATATATATATATATATATATATATATATATATATATATATATATGTATATGTGTATATATATCTATATGTGTGTATATATATATCTATATATGTGTATATATATATATATACGTGTATATATATGTGTATATATGTATATATATATATATATATATATATATGTATATATATGTGTATATATGTATATATATATATGTATATGTGTATATATATATATATGTGTATATATATGTATATATATATGTATATATATATATATATATATATATATATGTATATATATATATATGTATATATATATATGTGTGTATATATATATATATATATATATATGTGTATATATATGTATATATATATGTATATATATATATATATATATATATATATGTGTATATATATATATATATATATATGTGTATATATATCCATCCATTTTCTACCGCTTATTCCCTTTCGGGGTCGCGGGGGGTGCTGGCGCCTATCTCAGCTACAATCGGGCGGAAGGCGGGGTACACCCTGGACAAGTCGCCACCTCATCGCAGGGCCAACACTAATAGACAGACAACATTCACACTCACATTCACACACTAGGGCCAATTTAGTGTTGCCAATTTAGTGTATATATATATATATATATATATATATATATATATATATGTGTATATGTATATATATATATATATGTGTGTATATATATATATATATATATATATGTGTATATATGTATATATATGTATGTATATGTATTTTTTTTGAGGGGGGGGCATGATCATCATATATTCGGGTCAACATGGTAATTAAAAAATGTAGTGGTCAATTGCTCTAAAATTTGTTTGCTACTTGGAGCCACCTGCAGATGACCTAGAAACATTGTATTTTTTATATAAGTGCATAAGATGTATAAAGTGAAGCGTTACAGTTGTAGATGAATATAATATTTTATGTTGTGTTTATGATTGCTACCATTAACAGTATATTTGACTGTATTTGAATAAAGGCACAACGCGTAAAGGCGGATCCTCTTTGGCAAGATCACAAGACAACACCATCCACATTGCAGTTCAGAATGTCGTTGTGTTGCGCTTGACCCAGCTGTCGATGAAACTGTCCCTGTTTCTGGGTCCTCCAGCAGCGGATGTTCTTTCCTAGCATAATGCTCTTCATACTAGGGAGCTGCGTGAGCATGGTATTTGGTAAGAACGTCACCCCAGATCCGAATAAATTAAGTTCCTGCAGAGAGTTCAGTCCGCTGAAAATGTCCGGGCTCAGTGTTTTTAGCTTGGGATTGTTGGACAGGTCCAAGACCTGGAGGCTCTGGAGGCCTCTCAATCCATGTGCTTTGATTTCTTGAAGCTGCTGAAGGCCACTGAGGGTCAAATAAACCAAATCTTTCAGGTGAGCAAAATCCCCTTCCTTGATGACGCTGATTGGGTTGCCATCCAGATTTAAGTACCTTAGTGTCTCAAGTCCCGCTAATAGCGGTATACTCGATAGGCGGTTTGCTGTCAGATTCAGGCTTTGAATGTGCACAAAATTTGCATGCTGCGTCGCCGAAATGGACGTGAGCTTATTATGCGACAGATCCACGCTGAGGGGCTTGCTGTTAACTTTGGCAGCAAAGGCGTCCATGTTGAAGTTCTGTAAGCTGTTGTGGCTCAGGTCAACTTCTGCCAGAGGGAGGCCGAAGAAGCAGCTCGGTGGGAGGCTCTCTAAATCGTTGTGGCTTAGATCCAGAGTCTCCAGGTAACGCAGCTTTGACAAAGCCCTGGGACTTACCTGAAAAACATCAGCAAGGTAAGACACATTTACAAAATAAACTTGGGAAAAAGTAATTACGGCTGTGATATTTTGTATTCACTGCTTGTTCCTTTTACACAGAACCTGGAGAATGAAGGATACATCCAGAACTATCAATGTACCGCCCCGATTTTTAGGTGGGTTTATACTCCTCGCTTTCAATCAATGATTTTCAAACTGACCAGAAACCCAGGAAAGAAAGTGCAAAACTCCTGGCATTAGTAAGGTGTAGGGTGGGGTTGATAAAACGATATCAATATAAACCACGGTAGACACGTAATCGATATCAATAAAAAAATGTGTTCGATAAAACCTTGGATATACAATATACCATATTTTTTGGACTATAAAGCATATTGTATTATATTTGTGTCTTAATGTTGACGTCGCAAAGGCAGTTTATTGTGCATTTTGTGCACAATAAAAGTGTTTGCTATTATCTATATTAACACTCAATAATTAGTGCTGTCAGATGGATGAGCTCTCTCCCACCCCCTCTCTTATGCTCTCTCAACCTCACCCTTCTGCACTTTCAACATTTTTTTCTACACTCGCTCAGATTTCTGCTCTGTTTAGACACAGTGTTATACTTGTATCAAAAAGGCAACCAATTAGAGAACTGGACAAATGTACTCTGATTGGTGGTGCCACACTCTAATGGACAATAATAGAATTGTAGATTTCTGACCACGACTTTTGTTTAAATTCAGTTTTAGCACAGCATTCTTATGAATGACTCAATCCAAACAACTTTCCCGACTCATGGTGTAAATTAACTGGAACCAACAAATGAAGTCAACACGCGGTCGTACATAACGCACCTTCTCATTGAACTTTGTGGACATCATAAAACACGTACATATGTAATTTAAAATTACACATTTAAAGTCAATTACAGTGCATGATGGGTAATAAATAAGAAACACCCGCCTCACACTTTCCCTTGTTCGGCGCATTTTAGCTGCTTCATATTTTAGATTGATGACAAAACTTTAGGAGGTTGTCAGAGAAGTAACCAAAGTAGGAGTCAAACTTTCACATACTCTTAATGTTCAATGTTTTATCGTTTTTACTTCCTATTACATTGTCGTCACGGTCTGACATGGTGGTGGTTGTTTAGGTTGCAGTAGTTTGTTATGTGTTGTTGTTCAGTCCGTTATAAAAAAAAGTTTTGTACTGTGTATTTGTGTGTGTGTGCATGTGTACACATAGGTATGTATATGCTATATATATGTGTGTGTATATATATATATATATATATATATATATATATATATATATATATATATATATGTATATAGAGTATATATTGGTATTTAACATGCAATCTGATTTTTTTTTTTCCCTGTGCGTCCCCAAAGTCAAACAGTTTGGACACCACTGGTCTAAACAAAAGGGCAATGCAGCGAACTCATCCAAAAGATGGCGCTATGGCACAAACGGTAACACACCTATTCAGTGTCTTTACTTGTTTTTTTTGTTAAAAACTATTTGCATTATGGCCACCAACCAAGAAAAATCTATATAAGCCGCATGGTTGAAAGCGTACAAAAAAAGTAGCGGTTTATAGTCTGGAATTTAACAATATATTTTGGGCGGAGAGGGTCGCAATAAAACAGAATTAGGCATGGGTTGGTTGTATGAACAAAGTCACTCGCGGTCCGGTAACCTAGCAAAACAGGAAGTGGTCAGTGAGAAATGGGAGGAACACGCTAAACAGTCAATCGCGTAACAGTGTCAACTATCGTGTTTGGTTCATCATCATCATGATCTTGCTGTCTCGCTTTACATTGAGTGAGAAGAGAAACTAAAAGTGAGTGCTGCAGAGAGCGAAGAAATTGTCGATCAAACAGGAAAAGTCAGCTCGACAGTGGGCAGTTATTTTGAGTTTTTTCAAACGGACCGGAGTCTTTCGCCACGCTCATTTTTTAATTTCAACCGTCCTCCATTCCCTATTTGGATGTACGAAAACAATAAGTAGGAAAAAAAGTGCAGGACTTTAAAACTAAAATAAACAACTAAATATAACGAAAAATAAATCAATAGAATAAATTTAAATAATATTTACTGCATGCATTTCAATCATTACACAAAAATAACAGACCAAATAAAATGTTACACAGACCACATAACATATTGGCAGGAAACCTGAAAAAAATATATATTTTTCTATTGTTTCCATGTCCACACTTTGCACTACTTTGTTACACTTTTGTTACTTAAGTTATTGTTAAGTGTTTATTGTGAGTTCAGTTTGAGATGAGTGTTTTCCACGGTTTTGTTGACATTTCCTTTCTTTTCTGCCTTAAAAGCTGAGGGGATTATAATCGGAGAAAGGTTTGTTTGAAAAACATATTTAACATTTAATATTTTTTTCTCTTGGTCCAGACTTTCCGTAGGTCATACAAAAATTTAAATAATTAACAATGTCTACTAATATAAAAAACTTATATCATAGTACAGTTTTCAGCCATATCGACCGGCTCTTGTAAGCCATGTGAAAAGGGCTGACATTTCCTTGACTGACTCCAGTTCTTAGCCACTTTCACACAGCTATCAAAGCCGTAACATTGTACATTTTTCTGCCTGTGCCTTTCATACAAAACCAAGCGAAGTGAATAGTGGTAATTAGCCGATAGTGAGTGTGCACGTAATAAACAGTTAAAGTTAAAGTACCAATGATTGTCACACACACATTAGGTGTGGCGAAATTATTCTCTGCATTTGACCCATCACCCTTGATCACGCCTGGGAGGTGAGGGGAGCAGTGGGCAGCAGCTGTGCCGTGCCTAAGAATCATTTTTGGTGATTTAAGCCCCAATTAAAACCCTTAATGCTGAAAGCCAAGCAGGGAGGTAATGAGTCCCATTTTTATAGTCTTTGGTATCACTCGGCCGGGATTTGAACTCATGACCTACCGATCTCTGCACGGACACTAACCACTAGGCCAGTGGTTCTCAAATGGGGGTACGCGTACCCCGGGGGTACTTGAAGGTATGCCAAGGGGTATGTGAGATTTTTTAAAAATATACTAAAAATAGCAACAATTCAAAAATCCTTTATAAATATATTTATTGAATAATACTTCAACAAAATATGAATGTAAGTTCATAAACTGTGAAAAGAAATGCACCAATGCAATATTCAGTGTTGACAGCTAGATTTTTTGTGGCCATGTTCCATAAATATTGATGTTAAAGATTTCTTTTTATGTGAAGAAATGTTTAGAATGAAGTTCATTAATCCAGATGGTTTTCTATTAAAATCCCCAAAGAGGGCACTTTAAGTTGATGATTACTTCTATGTGTAGAAATCTTTATTTATAATTGAATCACTTGTTTATTTTTCAACAAGTTTTTAGTTATTTTTATATCTTTTTTTCCAAATAGTTCAAGAAAGACCACTACAAATGAGCAATACTATAACACTGTTATACAATTTAATAAATCAGAAACTGTGCTGTATTTTACTTCTTTCTCTCTTTTTTTTTTTTACCAAAAATGCTTTGCTCTGACTAGGGGGTACTTGAATAAAAAAAATGTTCACAGGGGGTACATCACTGAAAAAAGGTTGAGAACCACTGCACTAGGCCACTGAGTCCGGTATGTTAGACCTTTACAGGAAGTACATTCGGGGACATTACACACTACTGAGCTTTGTGGTCCAGTGGCTAAAAACTGCCAATGAGAAAAAGTAATTACTTCAGCAGAATTATGAGTTCACAAAGACCTTTTGCTCCTAAGCCCACGCCATACCCCAGTAGCACAAGTACTGCGAATTCCGAGGTAAACTGTAACAAGCACAAGCAAAAACATTAAGAAACAGAACGGCATGCATGCAATCAAGATAGTTTTAGCTGAGTGATAAGACGCTTACTGTTCACTCATGCCGTAAATAATTTTAACAGAAAAATACTTGTTGGTTCACATTCATTTTAAGTTCAACCAAACAGGTTAAACCAAAAAATGTCAACGATGTCAACGAAACCCAAACCATAAGGTAGAAATTAAAACAATACGGCCAAGGAGAGCAGTGACACGCGTACAAGTGTGATTAAAGGTCAAAATGCATCCATGATGGTAAGTCAACAACTAGGACTCACCGTTGTAATGTGGTTGCGGCTGAGGTCCAAGCTCACAAGAGTGGTGTACCCAGGACCTGCTAGCATGGTGTCACTGAGTGGGCCCAAGGCATTGGAGGATAAGTCGAGATAGGCAGTGTCCAGTGGAATAGGGATGGGCATGGCGGCGCCGGGACCCAACTCGCTGCAGTCTACTCCTGTCAGGCTGAAACTGTCGAAAAGGCCAAAGTTTTCCACTTCACAACGGCAGCCAGGGTGGCAGTTCTTGACCAAGGTGGAGTGGACACCCGACATAAACAGCAGGCCAAGCCACAGGAAGAGCCCCATTATGGTCTGTAGACAGAAGACATTATTTATGAACATGTAATAAACACATGAGGTCAGACCGGGCGGAATTCAGTGGAACCTTCAGGGATTGAACTGATGTCATGCATAATGTCTAAAAAGACATCAGCCCAGTTAGCATTGAGGGATTACCGCAATATGTTTGCATTTCTTTGGCTTTTCAAAAAGGTACCAGTAAAGGCAAAAAAGCAAAAAGTGATGATCACAGAACGGAAAAAGGAGCTTGCTGCTATGTCGTGTAAGAGTGGCATACTATATTGGTTGTCAGTACTGTGAAGCTACATTGACTTGATGCAAGAACAAAAAAATAGCACACCTCTGCATTGTGTTATTGTGAGGACACTCACTTCTTTGCAAGTAACAATGGTGAGTACACAATATATTATTTAATGAGTTTTATTATTCAGAAGTTGACTTTTTTGTTCACTTCAACAGCTAAGAAAGGCGCTGACACACCTTCTCCATGGCAAATAATTCAAAGGGTGAGTAACTTTGTTATATTTCTTACACTATATAATTACAGTTGTACAATTATTACTTTGCAATGGCTATACACAGACTATGACTCTGGAAAATACTAAGTTAATTTGCATTACTGTGAATGGGGGAAAGTTTTCAAACACAAATTAATTGACAGGCCATGATTCAAACTCTGATTCACGATTTGTTGATGTCTTCTATTCAATAAATCAGGGGTTCTCAAATGGGGGTACGCGTACCCCTGGGGGTACTTGAAGGTATGCCGAGGGGTAAATATTAAATATTCTAATAATAACAACAATGCAAAAATCCTTTATAAATATATGTATTGAATAATACTTCAACAAAATTTGAATGTAAGTTCATAAACTGTGAAAAGAACTGCAACAATGCAATATTCAGTGTTGACAGCTAGATTTTTTGTGGACATGTTCCATAAATATTGATGTTAAAGATTTCTTTTTTTGTGAAGAAATGCTTAAAATTAAGTTCATAAATCCAGATGGATCTCTATTACAATCCCCAAAGAGGGCACTTTAAGTTGATGATTACTTCTATGTGTAGAAATCTTTATTTATAATTGAATCACTTGTTTATTTTTCAACAAGTTTTTAGTTATTTTTATATCTTTGTTTCCAAATAGTTCAAAAAAGACCACTACAAATGAGCAATATTTTGCACCCTAATGCAATTTAATAAATCAGAAACTGATGACATAGTGCTGTATTTTATTGCTTTATCTCTTTTTTTCAACCAAAATTGTTTTGCTCTGATTAGGGGGGACTTGAATAAAAAAAATGTTCACATGGGGTACATCACTGAAAAAAGGTTGAGAACCACTGCAATAAATCACTGACTCGACAACTTTATTGTAAAGTACTGTATTGTAAATGCAGGCAATTAAAATGCGCCCAAATTCCACTCAACTGCTCGTTCACGAAAAGTCACAGAAAAGAGAGTACTTGAGAATCGTAAAAAACATACATGTGAACAATATCAGCAGACCATTTTTATCCAGGAAAACATTACATTGTCTGAAAAAACTTTAAAGATATCAATAAAAAATATGAAATAAAGCCCAGCAACCTTACTTGTACGGTTTGTGCCCTCTTCCTGTCTGTGCTTTGGGTATTATGAAGTGAGAGATAAAAAACTCAGCCCTTCAACTTTAAAAAACACAAAAAAGGAAGAAAAAGTGTGCTCCTTCTGATGAATATGAAAACCAGAGGTACAGAGGTTAAGAGTTATGTAATGGGGGAGAGAAACAAAGAGTCATGGTTAAGTTGTCCAGCCATGACACAGAAAGCCAAAGATAAAATCAACACTCTTGCGTGAGAAACTATAACTGAAATATGAAGCAATACCAAACGTAGTCGCACAAATTATGCATTTGTGATGGATTTAAATAAGATATGGGAGGGGACTGGGTAAAACAAAGTTCCACCCTTCAAACAAATCCACAGTAAAAAGTCAACAAAGTGACAAGTTATTTGATGTATTGAAAAGGTACTAAGGTTATTCATCTGTTCTTATGTAACAGCCTAAGTGCCACTGGATCAACAGTCACTGCAGTACAAAGTCCACTTCTACCGGTTCTTTTGACCCTTCTACTCCAAACGGTCCATTCGGCAAACTGTTTCATGTAACTTTTACAGACATTTAACTCAATATCAAACAAAATAAAAGTTGGTATTTTTTGTGTGTCAATACATTTCGATGATCGCCACACACATCTTGCTGACACACTAACGTCTTCTGGTTGACATCAGTACAAAGACTTTAAAATGCCCTCCCACTAAGCCAACCCAAGTCAAATAACAATCTTAGTTTCCTCATAATGTAATTGAATGTGGCGCGCCGCCACAGTATTTTTATTTCCGCCACAGCATTTTTATTTCCTCCACACAAATACACAAGACACTCAAAAGAAGTCACACAAAGTCTGACGCTATTTTTAACTATTACCAACATGATGATAACAAAGGGCACAATTCCCGTACAAACAATTATGTCTCGTGAGTCAGCGCTTCCACGGACACAGAACACTTCTTCATTCTCCGCCAATTACCTTTCTGGCACGGACGGCGTGTTTGCTAACTTGGGAAAACTGACATTAAATCCAAACCACACAAACATAAAACTTTAACATTGGATGGTCGCTACAGAATGTGTTGATATACAGTTTATATACCCTATTTTTTGCGCACTATTGACAAGTGATGTACTGAAAACTTGATCACCGAAAAAATACTGATCACCGAATACCGCGCTACCGAAACCGGATGTAAACAAAACGCACGCCATTGTTTGTAACGTAGTCAGCATGTCTGCTATGTGGACATGATTTTTAATGGGTAGCCATCTTCAAAATGTGCAAATATTAAGAGGACAGTAGCGGTTTTTAAGCAGAAAAAGTCCAACCAGAGCAACAGCGCTACAGCTTTTTTACAGCAATATTAAGTCATTTAAAAAAAAATCAACAAAGTACATTGTACAAAAAGCAGCAACAATTGAAAATATGGCAAAACGATAAAATAAAATATCCATCCATCCATTCATTTTCTACCGTTTATACCCTTTGAGGTCACGGGGGGCGCTGGTGCTTATCTCAACTACAATCGGGCGGAAGGCGGCGTACACCCTGGACAAGCCGCCACCCTATTACAGGTCCAACACAGATAGACAGACAACATTCACACTCTCATTCACACACTAGGGCCAATTTAGTGTTGCCAATCAACCTATCCCCAGGTGCATGTTTTTGGAGGTGAGAGGAAGCTGGAGGGAACCCACGCAGTCACGGGGAGGACATGTAAACACCACACATAAAGATCCCGAGCCAGGGATTGAACCCAGGACTACTCAGGACCTTCGTATTGTGAGGCAGACGCACTAACCCCTCTCCCACCATGCTGCCCAAAATAAAATATATTAATACTGATTAATAACATATTTGTTTTAAATGTGTGTACAATTTTTTTTTAGCCTTTTTAAAGAAAATCATATGATCGTAGTAAATTATGCAAATTACTAGGTGACGTTATAGTGACCACGGGTAGCACAGTTGCCAATAAAACTGCTTTACTGTAAAGTCGGCCGCCGCCTCCTTCCTGAAGCTTCTTTTTGGAACTACCTCAGGTTGAAAAATGTTGCCAAGAACAATGTTATCAATCATCGCCACAGGAATCTTGGCCGTTTAGGGGAAACACTGAACATTATCATATTCATTTGAGACTGCCGATATGAAGTATCTAAACAAGAAAAACAATGCACTCTACCAAGCTGTCAAGATAGACAATAGAACAAAGGAACAGACTCGGGTTGTCATGACACCAATAATTCAATAGTTGTCATCGATACCTGTAAATTTCTACAATTTTCAATACTTATTACATTAAAAATAAAACAAAACTGAAACCATGTACTTTTAAATTCACTACTTTATTGAAAACTTTTTTCAAATGTCAAGTATTAAATATCAACATCTTTAGGTCGGGAATTTAAATTGCAGTAGCAGTTGCCAAGAGCTATTTATACATTCAAAAAAAGAACAACAGTGGCTTATAGTCTACCATTACATCAAAACAAACAATATTGTGCTGAAAAAAATGGTCAAAAATAGTCAACTATTTTACATTCTCAAAAAAACAGCAGTGGTTTGGAGCGTTTAAGTACATAAAAAAAAAAATTTCATTTAAAATGGTTGTGGTGTTGGGATGCTATCATGTAACTTGTAACGGAATAGGCTAACAAAAAGGCTAAAACATATTTATAGACATTTCTTTGTGTTTTTTTATTTGGATCTACATTTCAGTGTGTTGCCTTTTTGCTCTGTTATTATTGGGCTTCTTGGTTCATTTTATTTCTACAATGTGCCATGGGTTTATAAAAAACCTCTGGCACCTGTGTTCCATGCCACATTTTGAACACCACTGGTTTACGTATTTCACCAGGAAAGCACACTCTTCTGGCTTGTGGTGGCGGATCTGTACTCTCACCAATACGTGTTTAATTAGAGAAAGAAATGCATGAAGCAAGACACTCAACTCTGTGACTTTCATCTCGTTTCACTTCTAATGCACACCTCAATAAAGTGGCAACACAGATCGTTTTTGCTCCGTCTTTCTCTAGCGAAGCAGGTGTTTATTAGGTGTGTTGTGAAGCATAGGATGTAAGTTACATTGTATACAGCCACGGTTCTATTATAATTCATAAACAGGGGAGAAGTGGAAGCGTCAAATCCGAATTTGTGGCAAGCTGATGCAAATATATAAAAACAAAGGTCCATTTTTTTTTTTAGACAGCAGGCTTCTTCTTCGACACGCAAGTCTTATGCCGTGCAGCTACACGCGGGGCCATGTCCAGACGGGAATGTTGTTTTTTTTTTGCCGAGTTGGTTAAAAATACATGTTGAATCAGTCACGACCTGCTGGGACTGCATCACTGGGTGAAAACGATGTTATACATGTGTCACACGTACTGTACATGCATGCCGCTGTAAACAGACAGACAAGATCACGTATTTTGGCCCAAAAATTGTGACGTTTGTTTGAACTCGACCTGAGCGTCCAGACTGCACTCGCACCAGATATATATTGGATTTATGACCACATACGAAAGAGAGCCGAGTAGGATTTGAAAGAATCAGAATTGTACTGTTCACAGTGACATGAAATACAATCAGATACATGTTGCATATGGTTGGGCAATATGGCTGAAAACGATACAAAGTATTTCATATCGGTTGATATCGATAATTAATGATTTTTTTAATGACCTCAGGGTTTCCCACACACCGATGCGTCGGTGCGGCGTCTTCAGTATTGCGGACGTTGTACCGATCCGTTGTGGTGAAGAAGGAGCTGAGCCGGAAGGCAAAGCTCTAAATTTACCGGTCGATCTACGTTCCCATCCTCACCTATGGTCATGAGCTTTGGGTCATGACCGAAAGGATAAGATCACGGGTACAAGCGGCCGAAATGAGTTTCCTCTGCCGTGTGGCGGGGCTCTCCCTTAGAGATAGGGTGAGAAGCTCTGCCATCCGGGAGGAACTCAAAGTAAAGCCGCTGCTCCTCCACATCGAGAGGAGCCAGATGAGGTGGTTCGGGCATCTGGTCAGGATGCCACCCGAACGCCTCCCGAGGGAGGTGTTTAGGGCACGTCCAACCGGTAGGAGGCCACGGGGAAGACCCAGGACACGTTGGGAAGACTATGTCTCCCGGCTGGCCTGGGAACGCCTCGGGATCCCCCGGGAAGAGCTAGACGAAGTGGCTGGGGAGAGGGAAGTCTGGGCTTCCCTGCTTAGGCTGCTGCCCCCGCGACCCGACCTCAGATAAGCGGAAGAAGATGGATGGATGGTTTCCCACACATTCATTTATTTGTGGCGGCCCGCCACGAAAGAATTACGGCCGCCACAAATAGATTTAAATGTTTTTGATTTTTTTTCCCGGCTTTTGACTCGCTCGACCGCTCATAAAAGCAATGGGACTCTGCGTTCTTCTTGGTCATCGCCGCCGCCGCTGACTTCCCCCCTCCACCCCACCAAACCACCACAAATAGATGTGGGAAACACTGGACCTATAAAATAATGAATAGTAAATATCAACACAACCATTGAAAACACTCAAACAATGTGAACAATAAACTCCTAAAATGAAGATGGGAAAATAAGGCATAAGTAAGAAATGCTTAATAAAGTGTAACAAAATAAAGCAAAGTTTAAAAATGTCAACATAGAGAAACCTGAGGATAAGCATTTTCTGCAGGATTACTGCAAGGAAGTTACGGCTGTGTAATATTTATTTTGGTCCTTTATTCTTATTTTACAAATTATGATATGCTGTAATTATTATTTAAATATTATTGGACCAAATGACTTATTTTAAAGTATCACATTTGTTATCATTTGTAAATATTTTTTTATTCATACAGTCCTGAACTTTAGTTCCAACCTGTGGTTTCCTAATACCCTAATAAGGAATGGACAAGCGTTGAAAAGAAAAAAATCAAAAGATGGTCTGTTTTAAAAAATCCAAAAACATGCCATACTGTCGAGGTGACTTTTCCTGTTTTTTCGACAATTTCTTTGTTCTCTGCAGCACTTGTTTTTAGTTTCTCTTCTCACTCAATGTAAAGAATCAACAGCGAGACAGCAAGATGGCACAACCAAATTGACACCGTTAGCGTGTCCCTCCCATTGCTCAATGACCACTTCCTGTTTTGTTAGGTTACCTGAGCACGAGTTTGTAAGTTCATGCAACTAACCTTGCTTTGTAACTTGCAGTTTCTTCCGACGTAAGAGAATACATATGTATTGAACATTTTTATACAACATATTTTTTATTGATATTGAGTATCGATATCGATATCACTCAGCCTTAATGTCACCTATGGGCAAAAAAATCTGAATTGACCCGCAGTGAGAACATAGCCCTACATCAGGGATATTAAATCGGTTTCATCATCATCATCATCATCATCATATCAGTATATTGAAATGCATGTATACATTTTTTATCATAAGAATCATTATCAACTTTGATTATTATTAGTGATGACATATATTTTTTTAAATATGTTTTGGCCAAATAGTAGCAACTCAACATTTATTATGCATTTGTCATTCACCATTGTTAAATCAGTGTCAAAGAGTGTTTTAATATTAATTTTTAGACTTGTTTTACAATATTTCTTTCCTTTTTTTTAATAAAAATTTATTTTTAAAAATAAGTTGTTTAGGCTATATCCATGCAACCAGAAGAGCTTGTCTACCCTGTAAACTGTTATAAAAAACTTTAATTAGAATTATTAAACCAAATAATGCATTGTGTGAATCGGTTTGGATGGGGAACGGTGTCGAATTGAGAATTGATTCTGAATCAAATAGTCACCCCAGGAATCGAAATTGGATCGAATGGATAAGTGTCCAAAGATTCATACCCCTACAGCAGACTATTCCCATTATTCGCTGGGAGTAATTGCGTCAAAATCCGAACACTCTGAAAGATTTTTTGCTACTCAAGACGGGGATAGATGTGCTTCCTTATAAAAGCAGAGACCACATGCAGACTTAACATTGTTAAATAATCTCATCTTGAATTTCAGTGAAGCCATGAAGTTCACCCTTCTTAGAACCCTTTGCTCCATCTGCTCCAGGGGAGGCTAAACGCTCGACACCAGGTGTTCCTTGCGACCTCTCGCCAATAAATCTCCAGTGGTTGTAAGCTTCAAATCACACACATTCTTGAAGACAACAACAGTATTGAGAACAATAACCTACGCCTCCCGCCCTGGGTGAACAATCGACAATAGCCTGTGAAAAAACGCCCAAACACCTTCTCACTTTCTTAGATGTTCTCACGCCTTTTTGTTCTCTGAAAGTGGCGTGACAACTTCTTCTGTTGTTCATCATCAAGCCATTGTCAACAGCATTAATCACGTTACAACTATCCCCACCACTCCCCATCTCCAAGTATATCTCAGAACTTTGTGCCAACAGTTATAAAACGTAATAATCCAGAAATGTTATCAGCGCTAACAAGGTGATTAAATGGCCTTAAGTCATCGGATTTCCTTCCTCTGAATTGACCTAATTTTTGGATACCGTCTGTTAGCCTCTCACACCAAACTCATTGAATTCATCTTTAATTGGCTCACATCACATCACATCACATCACATTCTGATCTTAAGGCGGAAAAGAGCTCGATTAGAAAAACGCTTAATCCTTTGAAAGCTACATGAATGCATGACACGCAATCAAGCCTCGAGGGTTTGAATTAAACCGATGGCGCTTATATATATTGAAAAACTAAAAAAACAATTAGGCCGCAGTGGAGTGCATGGCGGTTAGGCCGGATGAATACATTTATACTGGTGCAGTACAAAAGAAAAAATAACAGTGATCAAAAAAGGAGACATGACCTGATTACTGATTTTATTTTGGACACTCTTTGCCCTAATTGTCTTGAAATATTGTGAATTATCTTTCAAACAGCTAACAATTTAAACATTTTCTTTCGCAGTAACAATAACAGTTTTGCCTTTAAAGTTCAAACCAATCGGTCCATTTTTGTTTTGCATTTTTAAATTTTTTTCCCCCAAAAGAAACTGGACATGTAAATAACCTGCCATCATGATAAAACAATCATACAACCTAGTAGCTGGAGTTGCACTCATTTTAATTAGGGGAGGGCGATTTAGCCTAAAATAAAATTCTAAAAAAATTGTAAATGATAAATAAATATAAATATATAAATAATAAATATATGTATATATATATATATTTATATATGTGTATATATGTATGTATATATATATATATATATATATATATATATATATATATATATATATATATATATATATACATACACAAGGATATATATACATATACATATACACACACATATATATATACACACATTATATATACAGACACATATATATATATATACATACACACACATACATATATACATATATATATATATATATATATACACACATATACATGTGTATATATATATATATGTGTGCGTATGTATATATATACACACATATATAATAATAATAATAACTTAGATTTATATCGCGCTTTTCTAAACACTCAAAGCGCTCACAGAGAAGTGGGACTTAACATTCATTCACACATGGTGGTGGTAAGCTACTTCAGTAGCCACAGCTGCCCTGGGGTATATATATATATATATATATATATATACACACACATATATATGTATATATCTATATATACACACACACATATATATATCTATATATATATACATATATATATATAGATATATATACACACACACAAATTTGTATACACACACACATATATGTATATATCTATATATACACACACACATATATATATATATATACATACATATATATACACATTTATATACATATATATACATACACACACACATATATATATACATACATATATATATACACACATTTATATACATATATATACACACACACACATATATATATATAAAATATATATATGTATGTATATATATATATATATATATATATATATACATATATACACACACATATACACGTGTATGTATATATATACATACAGATGTATATACATGTATATATTCACACATACACACATAAGTATATATAGATGGATGGATGGATAGCTAGGTATATAGATGTCAACATTGTGTATGTGCTGAAAGTTTCATTTATGATTGATGTCTTTGGTAAAAGCTTAAATTTTTTAGGTTTTGTTGACTTTTAGAGTTGCCGAGTCGGTGCTTTTTGAAACATCTGTAGCAAACGTGTGTTAAAGAAATAATAGTAATATCAAGATAATACTTTAATGAGAAATAATAAATGTTAAAGTATGTCAAACAGACCTTAAATAAAGTGATCACTACAAACTCATGCATTCTTCAACTCTGCTCCCTGGGGCAGAAGCGTGAGCTGCATGCTTTTCTCGTCGTTTTGTAAAATGCACTCTTCCTCTCTTTTTAATTACCTGTCAAGGAACTCTGAAGAATTGTTTATCCTTTACGCCAGGGGGTCTAAAACTCAATTTGCCTGGGGGCCACTGGATGCAGACACTGGGTGAGGCTGGGCCGCAAGAAAATATTTCTTAAAAAAATCTAACATGGGGGGTTTGGTGGTAGCAGAGGTGTATATTGTTTCCCGCAAGAGTTAGGGCTGCATGGGATTCTGGGTATTTGTTCTGTTATGTTTATGTTGTGTTACGGTACAGTACGGATGTTCTCCCAAAATGTGTTCGTCATTCTTGATTGATGTGGGTTACACAGTGTGGCGCATATTTGTAACAGTGATAAACTTGTTTATACAGCCACCGTCAGTGTGACCTGTAAGTATGCCTTGCAGTCACTGACACGTGTTTGCGGAAACCTTACAGAACATGTGGCTGAGACTGTATGCTGTATGTTTGATGAAAAGGTGGATGCTATGACTTGTGTTCATAAAAGCCAAAAACAGAAATGTCTGAACGGTACGCTGTTAGTACTACAAGTTGTAGAGGGCGTCAAAAGCTGTGCCAACACGTCACCCATTGAACAATGTTGTTTGGGTGAAAACTGACAGATGTTCGCGGGAATGATGACTCTTGAATGATTGCCTTGAAATTCCGGAGTCTCCCGGAAAATTCGGGAGGATTAATAATTATATGACAAATATGAGGCTGTCAAGCGCCATTCATATAAAACTCGCGGGCCACACTAACACTAAATTTACCTATCAAGGTGCGTGCCGCAAAATAAGGTCTCGTGGGCCGCAATTGGCCCGCGTGTCTGGGACCCCTGCTTTACGCGATTTGAACGATTCGTACAGCCAGACGTGGGTAGTAACGCGCTACATTTACTCCATTACATATACTTGAGTAACTTTTGGGATAAATTGTACTTCTAACAATAGTTTTAATGCAACATACTTTTACGTGAGTATATTTATAGAGAAGAAACGCTACTTTTACTCCACTCCATTTATCTACATTCAGCTCGCTACTGATTTTTATCGATCTGTTAATGCACGCTTTGTTTTCGTTTGTCGGACAGACCTTCAAAGTAGGATCCATCACATACCTGCGTTTCACCAATCAAATGCAGTCACTGGTGACGTTTGACTCCGTTTCACCAATTAAACAGAGCCAGGCGGTCACATGATTTTTTTTTTTTTTTATAAACCTTTATTTATAAATTTCAACATGTACAAACAGTTGAAAATAATAATCAAAGTAAGTACAAAAACAGTACAAAACAGTATACAAAACTTACAAAACAGCGCCAGGGGGTTGTAAATTCAAAGTAACTAAAATAGAATGCAAAAAATATATATATATAAAATAAACAAAGTGCATAGCCATAGGCTCACTCAATCTCAATAAATAGCTTAAATTTGGAACACAGCATCATCGTTTTCACAGCTTTTTGGTTGTTAGAGGTAGAGTGTTTTACTGTAGAGTTCTAAATCTTTTTTAAAGGCACAAAAAACAGGTCGGGTATTGAGAAACTTACATTTATGAATACAAAACTTAGCCAATAGTATAATTAGGTTGCAAAGGTAAAATTCATTTTCAAATTGTTTTTCAATACAGTGTAAAACCAAATGTATATCATTTAATATATATTATTCTTTTAGTTGCTTAAGAGATACTCTTGGCTCTGAATTTGTTCATTGCTATTTTTAGGTTTTTGTGCATTACTTGTTGCCGTCATCATTAAACGAAGAGGTTACTCATCAGTTATTCGGTACTTGAGTAGTTTTTTCACAACATACTTTTTACTTTTACTCAAGTAAATATTTGGATGACTACTCCTTACTTTTACTTGAGTAATACATCTCTAAAGTAACAGTACTATTACTTGAGTACAATTTCTAGCTACTCTACCCACCACTGTGTACAGCCAAACATACGCGAGCATGGGGCTTATTTATTTTTCGAGAAAGGCTCAATGGCACCAAGTACTCATTGAACACAGAGCCAGCTTGGCCACAACGCATTTTCATTTTTAACGTTTTAGAACAGGGGTCTAAAACTGAATTTACCTGGGGGCCACTGAATGCAGAGGCTGGGCCACAAGAAAAGATTTCTTTAAAAAATTGTGCATACTCCTCAGCATGTCTAGTTGTATAATGACATTTCAAATTGTATCCCTTGTGCACCGCAACTTTTTCTGTGCAAGTAAGACACGTCGGGGGCCCCTGTGCTCAACAAAGAAATATTGCATCTCCCACTTTTCCTGGAATTGTCTTTGCTCATCACTAACCTTTCTCTTCACTGCAGATTTTGAAAAAGACATGTTTGGGGTTGTGGAATATATTTGTATTTAGCCGACGCATGGAGAATAATGTTATTTCCGCAATGTGTGCTTTTACTCTCTACACCAACACAGCGGTCGGCGGATAACAGCCGGGAAAATACCAGGATAGCGAGCGCAAAAAAGTGATGGCTCCCGGAGTGTTATCCGGTGCCATATAGAAACATATGTAATGTTCATCGTGTGAGGCAATGCAAATTAAACAATAAAAAAACAAATAACGGTTTGAGTTGGCCCAGGTTATCGGGGACTGTTATTACTGACGGACAGGTGTCGCGTTGTGACTGCAGCCAGGGACGTAAGAAAAAAACTCGTCTTCATGGCAACGTCTCTGTCGCTTTCACTCATTTGCAACCCAGAACGTTGAAAGAGCCATTTTAGACCCAAATAACACAACGCTGTCAAGCGCCATTCACATAAAACTTGCGGGCCGCACTAACATTAAACTTTCATATTAAAGGCCTACTGAAACCCACTACTACCGACCACGCAGTCTGATATTTTGTATATCAATGATGAAATATTAACATTGCAACACATGACAATACGGCCGGTTTAGTTTACAAAATTACAATTTTTAATTTCCCGCGGAGTTTCTTGTTGAATACGTCGCGGAATGATGACGCGTGCGCGTGACGTCTCCAGTTGGGGGGGACATATTAGCGCAGCACCACCAGCGGCTAAAAGTCGTCTCTTTTCATCACGCAATTATACAGTATTCTGGACATCTGTGTTGCTGAATCTTTTGCAATTTGTTCAATTAATATTGGAGAAGTCAAAGTAGAAAGATGGAGGTGGGAAGCTTTAGCCTTTAGCCACACAAACACATGGTGTTTCCTTGTTTAAAATTCCCGGAGGTGAAGCTTTACTATGGATAAGAGGGGTCAAGCGAACATGGATCCCGACCACTTGTCAACCAGCAGGTTTCGGTGAGAAAATTGTGGTAAAAAGTCGCCTCTTACCGGAGATCAGCGGAACTTCTGTCGCGCTGCTGCTGCTGTGACTAATTCCCTCAGAGACTGGCATCAAGACACCCGTGGACACACCCCTCCGACTATCAAGTACTAGATAATCTCAATAAAACACTAGCAACACAATAGAAAGAGAAGGGATTTCCTAGAATTATCATAGTAAATGTGTCAAAAAACATCTGAATCGCTCACAATGCAATCACCTTTTTTTTTTTTTTGTAGTCCTTCGCTATCAATATCCTCAGCCACGAATCTTTAATTCTCGCTTAAATTAATGGGGACATTGTCGTTTTCTCGGTCGGAATAGCTCTTTTTGTTGGAGGCTCCCATTATAAACAATGTGAGGATGTGAGGAGCCCTCACACGGGTGACGTCATCGTCTGCTATTTCTGGTAAAGGCAAGGCTTTTTTATTAGCAATCAAAAGTTGCAAACTTTATCGTGGATGTTCTCTACTAAATCCTTTCAGCAAAAATATGCCAATATCGCAAAATGATCAAGTATGACTCATAGAATGGACCTGCTATCCCCGTTTAAATAAGAAAATCTCATTTCAGTAGGCCTTTAAGGCGGGGGCCGCGAAATAACGGCCCGCGTGTCTGAGACCCCTGTTTTAGAACATCCTGAAAAAGTCACTTTTGGGACGAATATCATGCATTGAAGATTAGGCAGTTAGCCAGGGGGAAGTGACCATTTCAGTCTGGCACATCTCCAGGTCAGATTTCTTACAGCAGTGCGTGCACATTAAATATTCAACTGATTGCTGAATATTTGATGCTATTATAGAAGTAAGCGTTGGCCCGCCCTCCCGCGGCTGTCAATCACATGCCAGCATGTAGCATCACGCCGGGCTAAAGCTGAACTATATGCTGTCATTTTGTGTGTTTTTTTTTAAAAAAAGGAAAAATGTCCGGTCGGTGAAGTCCAGCACACCGGGGGCGGTTTCTTAAAAAACACGGAGGCGAATGAAACCTGATCTGATCGCTGTGCTCCAGCGCTGAAGAAACTTCCCAACTCACCCTCTTAACGTTTTTTTTGTTAAGCCTCTTCTTAAAAGTCAAAAGTTTGGGAAACTTTCACCCTCAGGAAGTTCGAAGTTAGTTTACTCGCCTTTCATCCAGGTCCTCCACGCTCTTTTTCGGGCCTTTTTTTTTTTCTTCTTCTTCTTCACTTCACCGCTCCCATTTTCCAGACCCCCCGCTGAGCAGGGCTCCTTTCTGTCCGGGCGGAGTGTGTCTCTCCGCGGCTACATGAGCTCCCTCCGTCCCTCTGCTCCGTCACGTTCTAACTGTCAGTAGGACACTCGCCTGCTCCCATCCCACTTTTGCTACTGGCTGCCACAAGCAATTTTTCTGAAACACGTGCACTTCCGCTTTTTCCTTTCAGAGTAAAATACAACAACTAACAGTTTTCGCACTTGAAGCCTTTTAAAGTCTCTTCGATGCAAATGTGTAAAGAAAAACCTGCGCAATACAAACAGATTTCAGTTTATTGAAGTGTCGAATTAGATTAATATTGCGATTGTGTCTCTAAATGAGTTGGAATGAGGCAGTAGCTGACGTGGCCAATGCTAGTAGATTTTATGCTGGAAATACTACCACTGATTTCCGGGGTATCCCACAGTTTTGAAAGTTTTCACAGGCAATTTCCATCTTTGGCCACAAGAGGACACTGTAACTTAAACACACTCACTCATTATTCAACCCCTATTTCAGGGGTGCCCACACTTTCTGCAGGCGAGCTACTTTTCAATTGACCAACTCGAGGGGATCTACCTCATTTATATATATCATTCATATTTATTTATTTATGAAAGAGACATTTTTGTAAACAAGTTAAATGTGTTTAATGATAATACAAGCATCTGTAACACATATAGATGTCTTTCTTTCACAAAGACAATAATATAAGTTGGTGTATTACCTGATTCTGATGACTTGCATTGATTGGAATCAGACAGTAATGATGATAACGCCCACATTTTCAAATGGAGGAGAAAAAAAGTTGTCCTTTCTATACAATACCACATGAAAGTGGTTGTTTTTTGGCATCTAATTCATCCAGCTTCCATACACTTTACAAGAAAAACATTGGCGGCAAATTCCGTAGCTTGCTTGATTGACATTCACGGCACCCGAGGGTCTTGTGAGATGACGCTGGCTGCTGCCAGTTCATTATTATGAAAAAATGACAGAGAGGAAGGCGAGAAACACTTTTTATTTCAACAGACTTTCGCGCCGTCCCTTCCGTCAAAACTCTAAAGGCCGACTGCACATTTCCTATCTTCACAATAAAAGCCCTGCTTCATGCTGCCTGCGCTAACAAAATAAGAGTCTCGGAAAGCTGGCGTGCACAAGTGATGTGCACGCCAGCTTTCTGAGGGATCGCTTGTGCACGCCAGTTTTCCGAGACTCTGTATTTAGTTAGCGCAGGCAGCATGAAGCAGGGCTTTTATTGTGAAGATAGGAAATGTGCAGTCGGCCTTTAGAGTTTTGACGGAAGGTACGGCGCGAGAGTCTGTTGAAATAAAAAGTGTTTCTCGCCTTCCTCTCGGTCATATTTTCATAATAATGAATGTCATTTAAGTGACGTCTTGGTGAAGATTGATGATCACTCATTTTTAGGTCTATTTTTTTTAAAAGCCTGGCTGGAGATCGACTGACACACCCCCTGCGCTCGACTGGTAGCTTGCGATCGACGTAATGGGCACCCCTGCCCTATTTCAAATGATAGCGACCGTTTGTAATATTACAGTGGTTCTCAACATTTTTTCAGTGATGTACCCCCTGTAAACATTTTTTAAATCAAGTACCCCCTAATCAGAGCAAAGCATTTGTGGTTGAAAAAAAGAGATAAAGAAGTAACATACAGCACTATGTCATCAGTTTCTGATTTATTAAATTATATAACTGTGCAAAATATTGCTCATTTGTAGTGGTCTTTCTTGAAATATTTTGGAAAAAAATATATAGAAATAACTAAACAAATGATTCAATAATAAATGGTAATTGGGTTATACTTGTATAGCGCTTTTCTACCTTCAAGGTCCTCAAAGCGCTTCGACACTATTTCCACATTCACCCATACATTCACGGCGGGAGCTGCCATGCAAGGCCCTGAGCACGACCCAGCAGGAGCAAGGGTGAAGTGTCTTGCTCAAGGACACATCGAGTGTGACTTGGTTGGTAGAAGGTGAGGATTGAACCAGGAACCCCTCAGGTTGCTGGCACGGCCACTCTCCCAACCACGCCACGCCGTCCCAATTATAAATAAAGATTTCTACACATAGAAGTAATCATCAACTTAAAGTGCCCTCTTTGGGGATTGTAATAGAGATCCATCTGGATTCATGAACTTCATTCTAAACATTTTGTTCACAAAAAAAGAAATCTTTAACATCAATATTTATGGATCAGGTCCACAAAAAAATGTAGCTGTCAACACTGAATATTTCATTGATGCATTTCTTTTCACAGTTTATGAACTTAGATTCATATTTTTTTGAAGTAGTATTCAATAAATATATTTATTAGGGCTGCAAATCTTTGGGTGTCTCATGATTCGATTCAATATCGATTATTGGGGTCGCGATTCGATTATATATCGATTTTTTTTATTCGACGCGATTCTCAATTCAAAAACGATATTTTTCCGATTCAAAACGATTCTGTATTCATTCAATACATAGGATTTCTGCAGGATCTACCCCAGTCTGCTGACATGCTAGCAGAGTAGTAGATTTTTTTTTAAAAGCTTTAATAATTATAAAGGACAATGTTTTATCAACTGATTGCAATAATGTAAATTAGTTTTAACTATTAAACAAACCAAAAATATGACTTATTTTATCTTTGTGAAAACATTGGACACAGTGTGTTGTCAAGCTTATGAGATGCGATGCAAGTGTAAGCCCCTGTGACACTATTGTTCTTTTTTTTTTTATAAATGTCTAATGATAATGTCAATGAGGGATTTTTAATCACTGCTATGCTGAAATTATAACTAATATTGATACTGTTGTTGATAATATTCATTTTTGTTTCACTACTTTTGGTTTGTTCTGTGTCGTGTTTGTGTCTTCTCTAAATTGCTCTGTTTATTGCAATTCTGCGTGCTGCTTGGTCAGGTTTGGTTTTGAAATTGGATTACATTGTTATGGTATTGCTGTGTATTGGTTTGTTGGATTGATTAAAAAATAAAATAAAATTAAAAAGTCGATTAAAAAAAAAAAGAGAATCGATTCGTTTTCGAATCGATTTTTTCACACCCCCCTAATACTTATAAAGGATTTTTGAATTGTTGCTATTTTTAGAATATTTTTGAAAAATCTCACGTACCCCTTGGCAAACCTTCAAGTACCCCCAGGGGTACGCGTACCCCCATTTGGGAACCACTGTAATATTAGATACGTTGAGGTAAGAAATAAAATACTTGTTGCAATTCCAGTTTATGTTAAACTAATAAGGGGTTATAGACGGACAATATAGTGTGAATGTAAATGGGAATTTAGTCAAGGCCAGTTTAGAGCACAATTCTTACACAGAGCAATTCTTACTGCTTTACAGAAAAATAATGAAAAAAATAAAACAATCATAATTTGAAATAAAATCATAAAATATAATCACCATAAAATAATTCCAATTCAAATAAAAACTAAAGAGTTTAAATAAAATACTTTCAGTTGACATATGGAGGATTAAATACAAGCGTTTTCAGCCAAGATGTGATCATTGCCAATGTTGAGACCTATCTCACATCTGCTGAAAGACTATTCAAGATTTTAGGAGCATAAAACACAGCCTCACCATGTTTCGTCTTGACTCTGGGCACCAAAAAAAGACCCCTTCCTGAGGTTCTCATATGGTTCTAATATGTCAAAGATACACTTTTTCATAAGGCCATGTAAAGATTTTTACACAAGCAGAACTGTTTGAAAGTCTATTCTCCGCGCAAAAGTAAGCCAGTGCAGTGACCTAAGTACTGGACTAATATGATCATATTCCCTTGTTCTAGTCAGGACTCGAGCAGCAGCATTATGGATGTACTGCAGCTGCTTTATAGCTCGTTTAGAGAGCCCAGTGAGAAGGCCATTCAAGTAATCTAACCCACTGGAAATAAAGGCATAACTTTATCTTTCCAAATCTGCCTTGGACACTATTCTTCTGATTTTGGCAATGTTTTTAAGTGATAAAAAGCTACTGATGTTATTGACTTAATGTGCCCTGTAAAGTTCGAGTTTAAGTCCATTATTACCTCTATATTTCTAACCTGATTATTAGGTTTCAGGAAAAGAGTCTCAAAGTAACTACTATTGGGTCGCATTGCTTTTGTGGGCCACAGACAATGATTTCAATTGTGTCTGAAGAAATTAGCTGAAGAAAGTGAATCAACAGGCCGACGTTCACCATGCCCTCAGTGACTTGTAAATCTTAGTGTCATCGACATAATGGTGGTAAGACAGGTAAAATCTGCTCGTCAGTGGCAGATTCAAGTCCTGAGGAACTCGCCAGGTCAGAGAATTCGGGGATAATTGAGGAACGAATCAATTAGCTTGTTTGGGTAATCAAATAATTGGACAAGACACACTTAAGACTCGAGCCACATAGCGTATTTTGGGGAAAATAGTTGAAATGAACAACACTTTTTCTGCTTGCCATAATCTTCTTTCTTTCTAATAAATGCACTTCATCAACATAGATAGATAGATAGATAGATAGATAGATAGATAGATAGATAGATAGATAGTACTTTATTGATTCCTTCAGGAGAGTACTTTCGGGAAAATTAAAATGTGAGTATTGATAAAAGAAAATTGTTTTAAACTTGTGGCCGCCGCACAGATCATGGATCCCACATAACTTCGTTCTCATGTGCGCGCAATTGCAAAGGCTGTGTAAAAACTATGTTTGTGTATTAAAACTTTGAGGTACTTAGTGCGGTGCGGATTCTATCAATTTTTATTAGATACTCTCAAACGATTATTCAAGGCAACGAAATATAGACTGAATCGTTTTTTTCTAATCAAAGAAATCGATGAATCATTGCAGTCTATAGTGTGGATGGTTGTTTGTTCTAACCTGGTTCCAGGGATGACCCTGCCTCGAGCCACAGTCAGCTAGAAGGTGACCACATTTGTCCCGTCGAGTCGTTTTGTTTGTCCCGCCAAGGGGTGGCTACCCAAACTGAATTTTTGGGGGGGAAATTTATATGATAAAACCCAACACCAAGAATAGACGTTTGAAAAGCAATCTAAAATAAATAAAGAATAGTGAACAACGGGCTGAATAAGTATACGTTATATGACACATGAATGACCAACTGAGAACGTGCCTGGTATTTTAACCTCAAATAACTATAACATATAGACCAGGGGTGCCCATTACGTCGATCACGAGCTACCAGTCGACCGCGGGGGGTGTGTCAGTCGATCTCCAGCCAGGCTTTTAAAAAAAATAAACCTAAAAATTAGTGATCATCAATCTTCACCAAGACGTCACTTAAATGACATTCACGGTACCGGAGGGTCTTGTGAGATGACGCTGGCTGCTGCAAGATCATTATTATGAAAAATGACCGAGAGGAAGTCGAGAAACACTTTTTATTTCAACAGACTCTCGCGCCGTACCTTCCGTCAAAACTCTAAAGGCCGACTGCACATTTCCTATTTTCACAATAAAAGCCCTGCTTCATGCTGCCTGCGCTAACTAAATACAGTCTCGGAAAACTGGCGTGCACAAGCGATCCCTCAGAAAGCTGGCGTGCACATCACTTGTGCACGCCAGCTTTCCGAGACTCTTATTTTGTTAGCGCAGGCAGCATGAAGCAGGGCTTTTATTGTGAAGATAGGAAATGTGCAGTCGGCCTTAAGAGTTTTGACGGAAGGGACAGTGCGAAAGTCTGTTGAAATAAAAAGTGTTTCTCGCCTTCCTCTCTGTCATTTTTTCATAATAATGAATAATGTGCCAGCGTTATCTCACAAGACCCTCGGGTGCCGTGAATGTCAATCAAGCAAGCTATGGAATTTGCCGCCAATGTTTTTCTTGTAAAGTGTATGGAAGCTGGATGAATTAGATGCCAAAAACCAACCACTTTCATGTGGTATTGTACAGAAAGGACAACTTTTTTTCTCCTCCATTTGAAAATGTGGGCGTTATCATCATTACTGTCTGATTCCAATCAATGCAAGTCATCAGAATCAGGTAATACACCAACTTATTTTCTTGTCTTCGTGAAAGAAATACATCTATATGTGTTACACATGCTTGTATTATCATTAAACACATTTAACTTGTTTACAAAAATGTCTCTTTCATAAATAAATAAATATAAATGATATATATAAATGAGGTAGATCCCCTCGAGTTGGTCAATTGAAAAGTAGCTCGCCTGCAGAAAAAGTGTGGCCACCCCTGATATAGAACATGCTATACAATCTGTCACTCCTAATATCTAAATCCCATGAAATTTTATACGTCTAGTATCTTACGTGAATGAGCTAAATAATATTATTTGATATTTTACGGTAATGTGTTAATCATTTCACACATAAGTCGCTCCCGAGTATAAGTCGCACCCCTGGCCAAACTATGAAAAAAAACAGCCACTTTAAGTCCGAAAAATACAATACATACTTTATTCATATTTAAATTTTTCAAGCTCACACAATTATTAAAAGGTCTGTTCACACGGTTAATTAATTGCCATAGATTGAACTTGATAATCTCCTTATCTTTAAATACAGTATTGTGGCATGGGGCTAAGTTCCTCACTCCTGGTGCTGTTGTACGCTTAACAGGCAGATTTTCACTTTGATTGAAAAAGTTTTGTTCATTTGGGGGCCAAAAGCTTGAGCACCCCCTGCGAGAAAGGGATGCTTGAAGCTGTTGAAGGTTGTATTAGAACATGCAAACCATACATAGATGCCCCATTTAAGATTCAACCACTTTACTTACCCATCCATCCATTTTTTACCGCTTGTCCCATTTTGGGATCGCGGGGGGTGCTGGAGCCTATCTCAGCTGCATTCGGGCAGAAGGCGGGGTACACCCTGGACAAGTCACCCCCTCATCGCAGGGCCAACACAGATAGACAGACAACATTCACACACCAATTTAGTGTTGCCAATCAACTTATTTTTCCATCGAAAACATGACATCATCGTGCCAAGTGCATGCTCTTTCAGCTAATTGGTGTGCATATGTACAGCCCGGCCCCCGGCCATCCATCCATCCATTTACTACCGCTTATTCCCTTTTGGGGTTGTGGGGGGTGCTGGCGCCTATCTCAGCTACAATCGAGCGGAAGGCGGGGTACACCCTGCGGCCAATAACATTTTAATTATAATTTTGAAGAATTCATCTGAATGTGCATAAACTATTTCCGTTCAAAATTATTAGAAATGTCACATCTTAAAAGTTTAAATATTAACTGTCAGTTTACTGTACTGTGCCAGCTGTACTACTATATGAGTTCGTATTTTCTATTGTTTCAGTGAAAATAAAACAGCAAAGTCCATTTGGCTGTCATCTGTTTTAATTATGAGACAAAATTGTGTCGAAGTCATGATTTTTTTTTTCATGCTTGAAATAAGAAATTATTACTTTAAAAAAGTAGTGTTATACTTGTGAGTGTTGATGACACAGCTTTGCAACACTTGGTAATCTAGTTTCAAGCATGTGTTACTCAATATATTTCACAGTATCATGTTAGACCCGCTCGACATCCATTGCTTTCCTCCTCTCCAAGGTTCTCATAGTCATCATTGTCACCGACGTCCCACTGGGTGTGAGTTTTCCTTGCCCTTATGTGGGCCTACCGAGGATGTCATAGTGGTTTGTGCAGCCCTTTGAGACACTAGTGATTTAGGGCTATATAAGTAAACATCGATTGATTGATTGATAAAATCTCAGCAACAAGCTGTAATAACTTACTAAGATCATTTAGGACCAAAACCCTTAAAACGGGTAAAACACTCTAACATAAAATCTGCTTAGTGAGAAGAATGATCTTATCAGACAGAAAATAAGCAAATATCACTATTATTTGAGATACCGGTATATAATCTTACTTAGATTTCAGTTTTTGCAGTGAGCGCAGACCTTTAAAGGTGACCATCCACAGATAAGGAAAATGAGCATGAGCACTCAAAATAAATTGCATGATTAATACGATAATGTTTTGTGGTTGATCACATGAGTTAGAGCGTTAACTTTGACAGCCCTAATTTCATCGGACATGTGGCTGTTTTTTTTTATTTTGTACAGTTAGTTATTTGTCACATTTCTGCTGCATTTTTGTTTGATTGCAAAATGTGCACAAGGTCAAGGGGGGAAATGTTCAGTCACTCATTGTAGTCAATGTTTTATAGTTCTCAGTACATATTGTAAAGCCTAAATCCTGTGCTCTTTTTCTTCTTATTATTATTTTGTAAAACCCTGTAAAATATCATTCAGATTTTTGATATGGTCTGTCATTATACCCACATATAACACTTTTAGCAGGCATGCAATACTTGCGTCTTTGGCCGAAAAGTAAAAAGCGTGATTGTCAACAGTAACAGTAACTATTCAAACATTGAAATGTACTCTGTTACTCTATATCAGGGGTGTCTAAAGTTTGTTTGTTTTTTTACCAGGGGCTGCATACTGAAAATTCAAAGAATGCAAAGGTCATTTGAATGTTTTTATCTTGTTAAAAAAAACCTAATGTTAAAGTAGAGCTGTCAAAATAACAAGTTAACTCATGTGATTAATCACCAAAAAATGCATTAATCGCAGATTAGTTGTGCCTTTTATTTTGACAATGCATGCTCTTCTACCGTAACCGCAGCTGGTTACCTGAGAGGCGTCGCGGTTTGTTTAACGGTCAGTCATCAGGTCAATGCAAGCGATTGATTGATTGACTGATTGATTGGTTGATTGATTGAAACTTTTATTAGTAGATTGCACAGTACAGTACATATTCCATACAATTGACCACTAAATGGTAACATCCGAATAAGTTTTTCAACTTGTTTAAGTCGGGACCCACGTTAATCAATTCATGGTAACGTTGGAACAAGTCAACCGTGACGGGACTTTAGATGACTTATCGATCAATCAATCAAACTTTATTTATAAAGCGCTATTCATACATAAGAGAAATGCAACACAAAATGCTTGACAGGGGCTTCACGGTGGCAGAGGGGTTAGTGCGTCTGCCTCACAATACGAAGTTCCTGCAGTCCTGGGTTCGAATCCAGGCTCAGGATCTTTCTGTGTGGAGTTTGCATGTTCTCCCCGTGAATGCGTGGGTTCCCTCCGGGTACTCCGGCTTCCTCCCACTTCCAAAGACATGCACCTGGGGATAAGTTGATTGGCAACACTAAATTGGCCCTAGTGTGTGAATGTGAGTGTGAATGTTGTCTGTCTATCTGTGTTGGCCCTGCGATGAGGTGGCGACTTGTCCAGGGTGTACCCTGCCTTCCGCCCGATTGTAGCTGAGATAGGCGCCAGCGCCCCCCGCGACCCCGAAAGGGAATAAGCGGTAGAAAATGGATGGGATGGAAAATGCTTGACAGACTTAAAAACAGGAGAGACAGGCAGGAAGTGAAACTAAAATAAAAGCACTGACCAGGAAGTTACTGTAACACAGAAACTGACGTGACAGGTCGTCACAAAGTGCATTAAAGGTAAACATTTAAGACATGTTCCTTTGTGATATTCTGATAAGATTGCATTTGATATAACCTGTGACTAATCATGATTAATCCAAATCCACAAGTGCGATTAATCTGTTGTTTAAAAATATATAATTTGACATGTGGTTTGTGTTGTAGGTTACAAAGCCTATTGTTATCAGTTATTAGTATCAACTTGTCTGGTTTTCCTCATTACATCAAACTTTTTTTGGTTTGATTTTATTTTGACAATTTTCGCCAGGTCAACTAACCCCGAGCGGCAAGCCACAAACTGCCCCCGGACCACACTTTAGACACCCCTGCGCTTGTACCTCAGCCTTTCATTTAACATTAAATTACAAAGGCACATATCGGAGTCATCCGGTGAACCACTATCTTGTCCACAATATTGCACATTTGCTTGAAAAGAAATCCAAAAACGCCACTTTTTTTCCATCATTTTCCCATTTTCTCGTAGAGGTGTGTAAACCAGGGGTGTCAAACGTACGGCTTGCGGGACGGATCAGGCCCGCGAACAGTTTTATCCGGCCCGTGGGATGAGTATAACAATTGGTCAACATTTTTGAATGAAAGAAACTGCTGTTCTAAATGTGTCCACTTGATGTCGCAATAGCATTTTTTTGTATCTTTGTAGATGATGCTACATATGTCAAATAAAAAAAATAAACAACATGATGCTAGTGCACCAGTTGTGGAAAATAAGCAAAGTACATAAATAACTTGCTGTAATTATCCATCCATCCATTTTCTACCACTTATTCCCATTAGGGGTAGCGGGGGGCGCTGGCGCCTATCTTAGCTACAATCGGGCGGAAGGCGGGGTACACCCTGGACAAGTCGCCACCTCATCGCAGGGCCTGCTGTAATTAGATTTTGATATTATTTTTTTTGATGGATTGAAAATTAACACCAATGAGTTGACTAATGAACATTATCACATAATTTATTCAGAAAGCATAAATAATAACAAATAAAAATATAACACAAATATCCATCCATCCATCCATTTTCTACCGCTTATTCCCTTTTTGGGCTCGCGGGAGGCGCTGGCGCCTATCTCAGCTACAATCGGGCGGAAGGCGGTGTACACACTGGACAAGTCGCCACCTCATCGCAGGGCCTCCTGTAATTAGATTTTGATATTATTTTTATTTTATTTTGATGGATTGAAAATTAACACCAATGAGTTGACTAATGAACATTATCACATAATTTATTCAGAAAGTATAAATAACAACAAATAAAAATATAACACAAACATCCATCCATCCATCCATTTCCTACCGCTTATTCCCTTTTTGGGCTCGCGGGAGGCGCTGGCGCCTATCTCAGCTACAATCGGGCGGAAGGCGGGGTACACCCTGGACAAGTCGCCACCTCATCGCAGGGCCTGCTGTAATTAGATTTTGATATTATTTTTTTTGATGGATTGAAAATTAACACCAATGAGTTGACTAATGAACATTATCACATAATTTATTCAGAAAGTATCAATAACAACAAATAAAAATATAACACAAACATCCATCCATCCATCCATCCATTTCCTACCGCTTATTCCCTTTTTGGGCTCGCGGGAGGCGCTGGCGCCTATCTCAGCTACAATCGGGCGGAAGGCGGGGTACACCCTGGACAAGTCGCCACGTCATCGCAGGGCCTGCTGTAATTAGATTTTGATATCATTTTTTTTTTCATTTCGATGGATTGAAAATTAACACCAATGAGTTGACTAATGAACATTATCACATAATTTATTCAGAAAGTATAAATAACAACAAATAAAAATATAACACAAACATGTAAGTGTAAAAAAACAAAACAACAACATTATGATTTATACATTTTCAGAATGCGCTTATTGTATTTTTAAACGAAGAAAACAATCTGAAATTGTCTTTATTATGAGGTTATCGTGCCGTGATTTTACCAGTCCGGTCCACTTGAGAGTAGATTTTTCTCCATCTAAAATGAGTTTGACACCCCTGATCTAAACAAATAAATAAATGATAAATGGGTTGTACTTGTATAGCGCTTTTCTACCTTCAAGGTACTCAAAGCGCTTTGACACTACTTCCACATTTACCCATTCACACACACATTCACACACTGATGGAGGGAGCTGCCATGCAAGGCGCCAACCAGCACCCATCAGGAGCAAGGGTGAAGTGTCTTGCTCAGGACACAACGGACGTGACGAGGTTGGTTCTAGGTGGGATTTGAACCAGTGACCCCCGGGTTGCGCACGGCCACTCTCACACTGCGCCACGCCGTCCATAACAGAGCATATGACGCCAAAACGGAAATTGCAACATAAATACAATATTATCATATTAATTATTCAGAAAGTATAAATAACGACAAAAAAAGATAGTGTTGAATTAACCGCAACATGTAAGTGTAAATAACCCCGACAAAATTATGATTTGTACATTTTCAGAATGTGCTTGTTCTATTTTCAAACAAAGAAAAACAATCTGAGGTTGTCTTTATTTTTAAGTTATCGTGCTGTGATTTTACCAGTCCGGCCCACTTGGGAGTAGATTTTTCTCCATGTGGCCCCCCATCTATAATGAGTTTGACACCCCTGGTGTAAACCCTGCCTCAGGGATGAGATGTGGTGTGTTCACTGCTCGCTGGGTGCTGAGTCATCAATTCAATCCTCTATTCCTGGATGAATGCAGTGGTGTCAAGGTGTTACATTTAAGAGGCTCATGAGCTTACCTGGGATATGGGTCAACAAAGGTGGAATCGCTTTGCGGGGCCATAGAGAATATTTGGAAGGTGTAGTGCGCCTTGAAAACGTACAATAACGCGCCGTGCTTTTGAACACGCGTGAATAGAAAGAGGAAGGGGGACAAAAAGGAGGCAGAAGGGAGGGAACGATAAGGTTTAGGTTTGGTGTGTGTTTTAATGCCGCCATTGTTTCAGTGTCAGCATGCATGGTGGATTGTTGTGTCTTCTAAAAAGCCTTCCCCAAATGACTGACACAGGCAAAAAGGCAGCGACCCTCTGGGGACTGGTGGCAGGGAGAGTCCTTCGTTATCTTTAATTACTCCCGCTCCACCGCCGAGGTTCAATTTCCTTTAATCTGCACAACCTGCTGCTCTGTTGATGTGTAAGAGCAATTAAAGCACAGTTCAGGTGTCCCTCGCAGTGTAGCTGAAGGATGTTTACCAACTCGTAAAGTGCATGTTTGTTATACAAAGTTAGAAGATTTAAACTTCTCTTTTGAACGTATAGCTCGGTTATACATTCTAGGGTTCTAGGTTCGATCCCCGCATTCGCCATACTAGTCACTGCCGTTGTGCCCTTGTGCAAGACACTTTACCGACCTGCTCCTAGTGCCAGCCACACTGGTTTAAATGTAACTTAGATATTGGGTTTCACTATGTAAAGCGCTTTGAGTCCCCCATATCTAACTAAGATGACTAAGCTGCCCGGCTTATAGTCCGTAAAAAACAGTAGGATTGTTTTTTTATTTACCACATGTTGGGGAAATTTTTTTTAAATTTTACGGTAAAATGAGTGCGTTGCCAGTTTTTACTGTAAAATCTACCCTTTTTTTTACAGTAAACATAAAAAATATATATAATAATCAAATGCAGAGGCAAATTTGTATATTATTCGCAGTTAGAAGCCATAACTACAATGTGGCCCTTAATAAAAACGAGTTTAACACCTGTGGTTTAGTATTACGAGCAGGTTGCATCAGGCTGGAAGAGTCGCAGAAAGGTGATTTTGCTGTTCAGTTTCTTGTTAGGGAACATCAGTAAACACTGGAGACTTTAAAGAAGTTCAAATGTATGCATCCCTTACTTTTAATGAGTATAGTCAGAAAATGTCAAAATAAGTTCACCTGGAAAGGTTATGGACCATTTTAGGCTCCTCCTAAAATTTCTACCAAAAGTCCTAATATCCCTAACTTTATGTGGGTAGTTGTGATGTCGATCCACCAATTTCCCAATTTAGGCTTATTGTATTTAACCGTCCACAATTGTTGTGTAATGAGACAGTAATGTTATCAACACCTCATATTGAAGCGTGCATCAGTTGTAATTCTTGGGGCATTCAATCCATCGCACTGTTCAGTTTGTCACAGAAGACGCTTTGCCTCTCATCAGAGCAGGGGTCATCAGTTCATGCTCATAGATTTTGATTGGTCAAGTCCAGTCTGACTTTGATCGGTCAGATCTAATCTGATTTTTATTAGGCAGCCCGAGTCTGACTTCTAATTCTTTGAGCTGTTCAGTTTTTCTTAAAGGCTTTGTAAAAACAGAACAGGTCTTAGATTTGGATCGGGCAGATCTAGTCTGACCTTGATTGGACGGATGTAATCTGAGTCGATCTGACCAATCTCAACCTATGAGCTGTTCAGTTTGTCTTCCTAGAAGACGTTTCGCCACACATATGAGCAGGCTCCATCAGTTCGTGCTAACTTAGACTGGTCACATCTAGTTAGTCTAGATCTGACCTATCTCGAGGCGAAATGCCTTCGAAAACAAACTGAACAATCCATTTGTGATGGACTGAATGTCCTATGAATGCAACGACCTGGGTGAATGAGACCATCCATAGACATCAGGCAACACCCCTTGAACTGAAAAACGACACAAATGTGGCCATCTGACAATCAGATGGATTTTTTTTTGAAAGCAAGGAGAAGACAATCGCTGAAACACAACAACCATTGAATAATGCAATCAAGTTGGAGCGAAAAATTACTGGGAGATCGATTTTTGGTGGGTTTTATGGACCATGAATTGAGTAACGTGGACTTAAACAAGTTGAAAAACTTATTCGGGTGTTACTATTTAGTGGTCAATTATATGGAATATGTACTGTACTGTGCAATCTACTAATAAAAGTCTCAATCAATCAATCAAACCAATAAAAATTATTATTCTGGAAGGCATTCATTTATTGAAAGAAAGTGGGTATATTGGTTGTTTGTCTTTGTGCATTACTTTTGTTATGCTTACTTTGATATAAATAACTGTATTGGGGAAATGTGTCTGCCTGATTGTCTGCATACAGTATATGTTAAATGTTAAGAAAAAAAGCCTTGTTGGCTAAGGGTTTTGGACAAGACTAAAGGCCTGATGTCAATCCTCTTACATCTCGCCTCGCTGAAAATGGATTAGTGAGTACCTACGTTTTGGCCCCACGGTCACTTTGGAGGATTTCATTGAATGAGCCTGTGGTACACACCGTTGCTCCAATTTTAGGGTTAATTTTCTATTTAGATTGTTGTTTGTTTGTTAATAGAGATGAAGCGAAACAAGCACAGGTGTGTGCCCGCAACCAACGATGCTGCTGGTGTGCAGAGCTGGTAAAGGATCAAAGCAGGTCGCCGGCTGCAGGGCGTAAGTAGCTCTCCAGGGCGCTGAAGTTGTCTCCAGACGCGCCCCGTCTCCCACCTGTCATTTTCAGCCTGACGTCCAAACGCTATGACTCGGTTGCGTTCACTCTGCAGCAGCTCCCCGGACTTCCAGGTTTTGAGGATGGTTAGGTGACACTCCTACAGCGAAGTTGGGATGATGGAGTTTCACAGATGACGTGAGTCTTTTTTTTTTTTTTTCTCTCCTAAGATTTGTATGTCCTTTTTAGATTCAGACGTCACCGTCCAAACTGAAATGATCCGGCAGTGAACCTAAAGGGTCACTGGCAGCAAGGACAATGCAACATTTCCCACCCAGTCTGAGAAGGTCACCATGGGAGTGCATCCATCCACGTGTGCCCATAATTAAAAGCAGGAAATCTTTACCGGCGACGTCTTTTTATAACTCGCTGATATGGATCCTCTTTGGAGTGTTGACGTTCCCTTGCTGCATCCACTGTTTGATATTCAAAGTGGGGATCTTGGGGCCTTGGAACTGCGACCCCGTGTACTATAGGACGTACCCCACTGCCGCCGCCAGGCTCGCCGTGAGCAGGATTAACGAAGACCTCACATTGAATCTAGGCCTGGAAATGGACTTCATCATCCTGCAGGAGCCTTGTGAAACATCCAAAGCTCTAACTTCATTCATTCAATACGAGAATTTTGCAGATGCGTTTGTGGGCCCTACTAATCCTGGATACTGTACCGCAGCAGCACTACTGGCCAAAAACTGGGACAAGTCCATCTACTCGTACGGATGCGTCAACTTTGAGCTGGACCGCATCACCGGGTACCCGACGTTTTCCAGGACAGTGCCGTTTCCTTCCGAGGTGCTGTTCACCGTGCTGAAGTACTTCCGTTGGGCCAACATTGTGGTGGTCTCCTCCAAAGAAGACATCTGGATGGACACAGCGGCGAGAGTGGCCAGTGCTATGAGGAAAAATGGGCTTTCTGTCGCCCTGGTTACATCTGTGGGAATAAATGAGACGCAAGTTGAGAGCACACTGAGGCAGATCCAAGACGCAGGGGAGATAAGAGGTGAGTGGACTGACCCCTCAAACTCTGATTTGTTTGTATTTTACTCGTAAAAAATTATGCAATTAGAAATAAATTGTTCCAAAGTCAAATTGACAACATCATAAAATGTTTATTAAGTGTACAGGCAATCTATTAAAGTAAAATCTGACAATCCCACATACAAGTGTAAAAACAATTTAACCTGCACTATAATTGGACTTTTTAATGTTCTTACTTGTAATACAAGGGAAAAAAGAAGTTAACCATAGTAAAAATACCAGGTGACAACAGTTATGTGAGTCGGCGTATTTCACATCATTTCTTGTGTACAGTACATTATTTTTCTCCTTTCTAATGTTTAGGCTGTTCTTTGGGGAGACGTGTCGTAAAAAAAGAAAAATGTGCAGTGGTTTGAACTTAAAGTCCATTTTCGTGCAAATGTTGGGGACATTTTGAGTTGGAAGACATCGGCGGTGCTTGACTTTAGAGCAGGGGAGTCCAAAGTGCTGCTCGGGGGGCCATTTGCGACCACTGGTTGGTGGCACGTTGTAGAAATAGAACATAAGAAATGAAACAGCAAAAATTTAAAGAATAAAAAGGCAAAATGCAAAGACAAAAAAAACAATATAAAATTAAATCGTTTTAAATAATTAATTAAAAATAGCAATACACATACGGATCCTTTTTAAATTTTTCAGAATGCAGACTTCAGTGGAAAAAGTTTTGAACACCCCTGCTTTAAAGACATATTTTCTGCAGTTGGAATCTGTACTTGAAGTCATTGTTGTACAGTAGTAAATAATCTGTTGACCAGGACTATACACAGTATAAACTTGGTGGTCAATTATCCGACACAAAAAACTAAAACAATGTAGCAAAGCCCAAGTGTTCATGTAAAATGACAGTTCTCATATGGAGTGGACTACTTAAAAGCAGATCGACATGAATGTAAAGTTCTTCTTTGTTTGTATTACTTGATCCACAATTTGTTTATTTTTTTAAATGTTTTACAACTTGATCCAGTATCCCCATCATTTGCAACAGCAGTTGGTTGTTGACTTGCTGCTGTTCCTGCATGATTTTAAACCGCCGCTCATCCGCTTCCTGCTGCATTCTCAAAAATGTTTCAAACGCAGCTCTCTCCTCGTCCCGCCGTCTTCGGTCAGCCTCATCCATTTGCCTCTTCTGCCGCATGTAGCTTTCCAAAAAACTGTCAAAGCGATCGACCCTACTTTTTCTTTTCTTGCTTCCGGCGCCAGGAACTGTCCAGCGAAAGGTGTTAGTTTCTGGCTCGGGCCGGGGGCTCTCTGAGCTCTGAGCTGAGCTGGTTGTGCTCTCGTCACCGAGATGAATTTCACTGGACCCTGTGGATAAAAAGTATGATACAGTAAAGCTGTCATTGCCTGACTGCATTGTAGTGTTGTCCCGAACACATAAACATTTAAGTATTGGCTTTATTTTAACATAAAATCTTATGATAACACTACATTTGTGTGTGTAAGGAGTCGTCCCACTCTCCACCCACAGAGACAAAGATTGTAATTGACTGAACAGAGGGATCGCTCTGTTCAGTTAATTCTACTGTTAAATAAACACTTCCAGATGCTGAGAGCAATGCACAGAGTGAGACTTCTTTTTCCCTGTTTGAAGAGAGAGAAACTTTCAATTGGCCAGGAGGCAAAATACGCAAAACTTGACAATTCTGATTGGCAAACATCTGTCACTTAAACACCGGTGACGGCAGAGAAAAACTAAACATCCTGCAAGGTGAGGATACCAAACTGAATAAAAAACATTAATGTTATTTAATCGTGCAGCCCTTTGTCAAATTCTGATTTTTTTTCTATATTTAAAACACTTCCTAGTGGTCTACATGAGTGGTCCCCAACCACTGTGACGCATTTGCTACCAGGCTGGACAGAAACATTAATTAATTTATAAACTACCGCATTTTCTCTGACTTAACTTTCGCCTATTCCATGAAAAACACAAATAAGCTTGTTAATAAATGTATAATACAACTCCTTTGTTATAGTACATGGGACAGTGCACATTAATGGACCTATATCATGTTAATGTTATTGTCCACACCTGTCGTCATCTGTTAACAGCAGTATGCTCTTAAACGCATGTTGAGACTCCTCGGAAGTAGAATCGAGTGAAACGAAGCAATTGGCTGTGTTTACTCTGAGAAGCACGGCACTTCCGTTTCCAGGAAGCAAGCAGTGTTGCCTAAAATGCATTAATAAATGACAGTTTTTCGGTAAGTACAAATGTTACTATATTACTAACCGTCTGAAATTTTACCGCGGTTTATCATTATACTCTTTATCGTTACATCCCCAATATAGAGTATCGTCATATCGGGATAGAACATGTTGACACATTCTTGCAGTGTCCCGGAAATTTGACATCAACAAGCAAACGAACACATCTTCAACCACTCTAGCATTCATGCCAGCTAGCTAACGTCCCTACAGTGTGAAGCTATTTCTAAATGACAAATTATCACCTCCATGGCGGCAAATAAACTGTTTCTTAAAGGTATTTTTATCACTGAAGGACAGCAAATAGCTAAACATGTATGCTACACTACACAACCGCTTCGGAATGTAAACAGACATAAGTGGATTGATACAAATATATATCAGTATATGGTTGGTCCTACAGTGGATATGTCGATATTTTTTATTGTCAAAAAATATTTTGTCATTTTTGTCTGATAATGGCTTTTTGACAATATCCGATATTCCGATATTATCCAACTCTTAGTTACCGATTCCGATATCAACCGATACCAATATATACAGTCGTGAAATTGACACATTATTATACCTAATTTTGTTGTGATGCCCGGCTGGATGCATTAAACAATGTAACAAGGTTTTCCAAAATAATCAACTCAAGTTATGGAAAAAAATGCCAACATGGCACTGCCATACTCATTATTGAAGTCACAAAGGGCATTATTTTTTTAAACATGCCTCAAAACAGCAGCTAGGAATTTGGGACATGCTCTCCCTGAGAGAGCATGAGGATTTTGAGGTGGGCGGGGTTGAGGTGGGGGGAGAGGTAGGGTGTAGCGGGGGCTGGGGGGTGTATATTGTAGCGTCCTGGAAGAGTTAGTGCTGCAAGGGGTTCAGGGTATTTCTTCTGTTGTGTTTATGTTGTGTTACGGTGCAGATGTTCTCCCTAAATGTGTTTGTCATTCTTGTTTGGTGTGGATTTACATATTTGTAACAGTGTTAAAGTTGTTTATACGGCCACCCCCAGTGTGACCTGTATGGCTGTTGATCAAGTATGCATTGCATTGTGAAAAGCCATAGAAATAATGTGACTGGGCCAACATGCATAGTCAGTGTCTTTTAAGTTTTTTGGCGCTCTGTACTTTTCCCTACGTCCGCGTGTTTTAGAAAATGTCATGAATTTTACTTTTTGAAACCGATACCGATTATTTACGACATTACATTTTAAAGCATTTATCTGCCAATATTATCTGACTTCTCTACTTACAAACTGAGAAAATAAGTCCCTAGACACTTAAGGGCGTTAATGACAAATAATTGTGCAGAAACATCCACTATTTCATGCAAATATTTATAAAACTTAGTTCAGTATCTATAAAGTGACAATGTAAACATCAGTGTAAAACAATAATCTTCAGTTTAGTGTCTTTCAACTTTTACTTTATGACAAGCAGTGTCCTCTACAGTGGACAAGTTTTATAGCAGTATGGAAAATGCTGTTTCTTGGAAAAGTTAACTAACAATATAACTTGACATACCGTAAATACCTCAAACAGATGTAAGCTTCTCTGGCTTCAAATATAATTTACTGGCTGATAGTTTGTTAGGTGATCACTCAACCAATGTGTATGCTGCCTTCCACCCGATTGCAGATAGCCTGCAGCACCCTGGCCCCACCAAGAGAGACGAGATTTGAGTATTCATCAAGTAGTTTTTCAGTTTCCTCATATTTCCCGCAGAGTACAGGTTTTTTTGGAGTGATTAACTCTGTGCGACGCAACTTGACCAAATGGATTTGTGTTGGCTTGAAAACGCTTACGACGAAACTGGCGGACCTTTGCTTTGTAGAATGCAGACTTTCGTACCTGCGCCAAAGAGTTTATGTTTTCGCCAGGGTTTGTTTTTGTGCTTGTTGGCAACCGTCAAACAGCTACGGATAGAGCCAACCCCCACTTTCTTGTCCTCATTCAGTGTTGGTTGTTTGTACACAGGTATGTCTCTTCTGCTTAGCTTTCGAAACTTCCATATTTTGCCAGGATATCTTGTTGGAACAATCCTTCATTCGCAACGCTCGCAGCGTGGTCTTATTTTAGGAGCACGGCGAGTTTCATGTTACGTGATTTAATCAAATAACGCGACAGACATGGATGAATATTAAGATGATAGAAAAGATATCACTGCCAAAAATCCAAATTTTGTGTAATATACTGACAAATAGGAGACTTATTATATAAGTACAGAAGAAGAGGCAGCATTCTCAGACACTCTATAAAATCTAGGAAGAAATCATGTCAAGCCAGTTTGAAAAATGTCTGAACTACTAGCTACATGAAGGAGCTTAAAATTGTTTTTACTTACAGTGGGAAAAAAAGTTGTTCAAGTTCTCCCACTTAAAATGATGACAGAGGTCTGTAATTTTCATTGTACTGTAGGTACACTTCAACTATGAGAGACAGAATGTGAAAAAGAAAAATGCAGGAATTCACATTGTAGGAATTTTAAATATATATTTTTTTAATTATGGTGGAAAACAAGTATTTGGTCAACCATTCAAAGCTCTCACTGATGGAAGGAGGTTTTGGCTCAAAATCTCACGATACATGGCCCCATTCATTCTTTCCTTAACACGGATCAATCATCATGTCCCCTTAGCAGAAAAACAGCCCCAAAGCATGATGTTTCCACCCCCATGCTTCACAGTAGGTATGGTGTTCTTGGGTTGCAACTCAGTATTCTTCTTCCTCCAAACACGACAAGTTGAGTTTATACCAAAAAGTTATATTTTGGTTTCATCTGACCACATTACATTCTCCCAATCCTCTGCTGTATCATCCATGTATCCATTTTGGATACATGGATGATACGTTGATTCATAGGCCCAAAGAGTTCCAGTTTTGTCTCATCACTCCTTAGAACAATTTCCCAAAACCTTTGGGGTTTGTCCAGAGGATTTTTGGCATACTGGAGTCTATTTTTCTTGTGCCTGTTAGTAAGAAGTGGGGTGCGCCTGGGAGCTCTGGCATGGAGGGCTTCATCTCGTCGTGCGCGCCTTATTGTCTGGGACGAAACCTGCGTTCCCCCCTCTGCAATGTCCTGTGGTAGTTCCTCAAATGGACAGCAGTTGCGAAAAAAAAAAATATCCGGTTGATCTCTAGTCAAGATATTTGCACAAAGTTTGGATTTTTGGCAGAGATCTCCTTTCTGTCACGTTTACGTCCATCTATCTTTGACTGTGTTGGTTTTCGATTAAATATCTGTTGATGTAGTTCTGTTAAAGTTGTTATAAAAATGTTGTTACTGATAAAAAAGGCCGATACAATATTAATCAAATGTCACGAATCGGCGCAGATAACCGCCCCAGACGATAATCGGTCGATATCTACCAAAAAATGTTTTTTGCTCGAGTAGGGTTGCATTGCGTGATATCACTTTACATCTACAGCCATGTTTGTTGCCTTTTTGTTGCACGAGCTGTTTACAAGTATGCGTGATTATATTTTCCAATCAAAATACAAGTATAGATCTCAACATTATGTATGCGCTAAAAGCTTAATTTATGATTGCTGCCTGTGGTAAAAGCTTAACTATTTTAGGTTTTGCTCACTTTTACTTTCTTTTATTTATACTTGTTTACGAAACACTCGTAGCAAAAATGTGTTTTATGAACCCTGAAACAAGATAAAAAAACAACTAACATCAAGAAAGTACTTAGGTGGGAAAAACTTAGCGGTGAAAGTACAGTACAGGCATAAAAGTATGGACACACCTTCTCATTCAATGGGTTTTCTTCATTTTCATGACTATTTACATTGTAGATTGTCACTGAAACCATCAAAACTATGAATGAACACATGTGGAGTTATGTACTTCACAAAAAAAGTTGAAATAACTGAAAACATGTTTAATAGTTTAGCTTCTTCAAAATAGCCACCCTTTGCGCGGATTAATTTTTTGCACACATTCTCTCAATAAGCGTCAAGAGGTAGTCACCTGAAATGGTTTTCACTTCACAGGTGTGCTTGAAGCTCATCGAGAGAATGCCAAGAGTGTGCAAAGCAGTAATCAAGAGCACAAGCGGTAGAAAATGGATGGATAAAATACAACACGTTTTCAGATATTTCACCTTTTTTGTTAAGTGCATAACTCCACATGTGTTCATTCATAGTTTTGATGCCTTCAGTGGCAATCTACAATGTAAATAGTCATGAAAATAAAGAAATTGCATTGAATGAGGAGAAGGTGTGTCCAAACTTTTGGCCTGTACTTTGACAAAGTGATCACTCCAAACTCGGGCTTTCTTCGACTCAATCTGCTCTTCTGGACTGGAGTGTGTGCCACTTTTGTCATCTTTTTTCGTAAAATCTTGCATTATTTCGCTCTTCTTGATTACCTTTAGGGTAACTATGAAGAAACTTGTATCCTCTTTGCGTTGTGAACGGTTCCAATAGCCTAAAACAATGCAAGCATAGGGCATTTTTCTTTAAAAAAGGGAAAACGCCACCCAGAACGCTAGGATAACAGACCCTGGCTGGCCCACCACTTAGAGTTTCAGATATTTTTAGGCTATGTCCACACGAACACAGATACTTAATAAACGCATACTTATATCTGTGTTTAGGCCTCTTGTCCACACCCTGACACATTATTTTGTCATCAAAAACGCAGACATTTACAAACGCTGGCCAAAGTGTAAAGATCCAAAACTCTCCGCTTGGCATATGCGTGTACACGGCATAAACCTAGAATTGTGATGAATTAGGGCTCGGCGATATTGCTTTTTTTAATATTGTGATATTTTTAAGTCATATCGCGATACACAAGATATATCTCGATATTTTTCCTTAGCCTGGAATGAACACTTGATACATATAATCACAGCAGTACGATGATTCTATCTGTCTACATTAAAACATTCTTGTTCATACTGCATTCATATGTGCTCATTTTTAACTTTCATGCAGAGAGGGAAATCACAACTAAAAAAAAATCAAAAAATGTTTTCATACGGTGTTGATCTGGAAATGTTTGCCTCTGCATTTTGATGGTGTGGGCGTGTGGCACAGTATGGAGATGTTTACATGTGGAGTAAGCACTCTTCCTTCTCTAGCGGGAACTTAGGGGTGGCATGGCGTAGTAGGTAGAGCGGCTGTGCCAGAAACCTGAGGGTTGCAGGTTCGCTTCCCACCTATTGACATCCAGATCGCTGTCGTTGTGTCCTTGGGCAGGACACTTCACCCTTGCCCCTAGTGCCGCTCAGACTGGTGAATGAATGATGAATGAATGATTGGTGGTGGTCGGAGGGGCCGTAGGCGCAAACTGGCAGCCACGCTTCCGTCAGTCTACCCCAGGGCAGCCGTGGCTACAGATGTAGCTTACCACCACCAGGTGTGAATGAATGATGGGTTCCCACTTCTCTGTGAGCGCTTTGAGTGTCTTAACAATAGAAAAGCGCGATATAAATCTAATCCATTATTATTATTATTATTATTACTTTTCAAATGATGCTACATATTATTAGTAATGATACGTTTTATAGCAACGCTTTTGCCCCACACTTGACATATTACGGTTGTCTGTTTGACATATTCCCAATTGAAGCCAAACCACCACCTGATGATGGGTCCCCTGTTATTTTTTTGGGAACTAATTCTTCCTTCATTTGTTACCAGATTCGCACCTTCTTTCTCTCGTATTACCACTCGCACGGCTCAGCTAGCATCACAGCTAACGTTACCCATGCCGCTACCTCTCTGCTCCTCGAAGGGCGTATTAGTATGTGACGTATGACGTGAATGTAGGTGACATGTGTAAGAAGGTGCGCTTGCTGTCTGTGAGAAGAACAGACAAGAAAGAGCGATGATAGCTTGTGGTGTAATGCCAGCAGCTAAAAGCAACTGCGTGAGAACATATCGTCGAATATCACGATATAGTCATTTTCTATGGAGGGGGTCCGGTCCGATGACCATGGATGAAGTACTGGCTGTCCAGAGTCGAGACCCAGGATGGACCGCTCGTCGGGACCCAGGATGGACCGCTCGCCTGTATCGGTTGGGGACATCTCTACGCTGCTGATCCGCTTGAGATGGTTTCCTGTGGACGGGACTCTCGCTGCTGTCTTGGAGCCACTATGGATTGAACTTTCACAGTATCATGTTAGACCCGCTCGACATCCATTGCTTTCGGTCCCCTAGAGGGGGGGGGGTTGCCCACATCTGAGGTCCTCTCCATGGTTTCTCATAGTCAGCATTGTCACTGGCGTCCCACTGGATGTGAATTCTCCCTGCCCACAGGGTGTGAGTTTTCCTTGCCCTTTTGTGGGTTCTTCCGAGGATGTTGTAGTCGTAATGATTTGTGCAGTCCTTTGAGACATTTGTGATTTGGGGCTATATAAATAAACATTGATTGATTGATATATCGCACAGAGACAAACCCGCGATATATAGAGTATATCGATATATCGCCCAGCCCTAGTTTGAATTTAAACATGCTGCTCTTTTTACTCAACATTAACAAAAATTACACTCCCGCCAGCGCTGATGACAGTCAGCTGTTTTGGATAAGATCGCTCTGGAACCTCCACCTGATGGGACAAATTTAACAAGCAAGACTTTTTGCTCTGTGTCATAAGAAAAGTGCAACCTTATCTTATGGTTTTAGTCCTTATTTAATGTCAAACCATGAAGTTAATTTACGTGTCTTGCTTCTATTTTTGTAGACAGAGCCATGCGCGACCGTGCTCGCGCGTAAAAGCAACTAAGAAAACTAAAAAAAAACATAATTTAGCATCCTCCTTGTGGTGTGTAGTGATGTCTAAGATCATGGGTGTCAAACTCTGGCCCGCGGGCCAAATTTGGCCCGCCATGTAATTTCATTTGGCCCTCGAGGCAATATCAAATTAACATTAGAGCTGGCCCACCGGTATTATACAGTGGCTGTGCCGCTGTAACACCGCATTCACCGCTAATATTCATACTTGCCAACCCTCCCGATTTTCCCGGGAGACTTCCGAAGTTCGGTGCCCCTCCCGAAAATCTCCCTGGGCAACCATTCTCCCGAATATCTGCCGATTTCCACCCGGACAACAATATTAAAGGCACTGCCTTTAACGTTCTCTAAAACCTGTCAACACGTCCGCTTATCCTCCATACAAACAGCTTCATAATGTAAGCGGCTTATACACACTCATAGGTGAAAGCAATGCATACTTGGTCAACCGCCATACAGGTGACACTTGAGGGTGGCCGTATAAACAACTTTAACACTGTTACAAATATGTGCCACACTGTGAACCCACACCAAACAAGAATGTCAAACACATTTCAGGAGAACATCTGTACCGTAACACAACAGAACAAATACCCAGAACCCCTTGACGCACTAACTCTTCGGGGACACTACAATACACGCTACCACCTAAAAGGTTAATTTGTTCAACCTTGGCCCGCGGCTTTGTTCAGTTTTAAATTTTGTCCCACTCTGTATTTGAGTTTGACACCCCTGTCTAAGACAATATACACTTAATTACACATGTACCGAATAACTACATCCATGATTAAATGCTTTATAATTCCCTTAAACATACAAAATGGTTTCCTTGGCTCGTTAGTGTGTGCTGATTTTAGAAATGTCGACTTCACTGCACATGTAATACATCACCATGTTGCTGAACATGTTATAAATCTATGAGATGCACAGGCACGTATACGCCCTCGCGGAGCAGAGAGGTAGCAGCATGGGTAACGTTTGCTGTGATGCTAGCGCGGCGAAAGAAGGTGCGAATATGGTAACAAATGAAGGAAGAATTTATTCCCAAACGTCTGGCGGTGGTTTGGCTTCAAGTGGGAATAGGTTGAACAGACAACTGTAATTTGTCAAGTGTGGGCCAAAACGGCGTTGGTATAAAACATAGCATTACTGCTAATACAAACCCTGTTTCCATATGAGTTGGGAAATTGTGTTAGATGTAAATATAAACGGAATACAATGATTTGCAAATCCTTTTCAACCCGTATTCAGTTGAATATGCTACAAAGACAACATATTTGATGTTCAAACTGATAAACATTTTTTTTTTGCAAATAATCATTAACTTTAGAACTTGATGCCAGCAACACCTGACAAAGAAGTTGGGAAAGGTGGCAAACGCTTATTTGGAACATCCCACAGGTGTGCAGGCTAATTGGGAACAGGTGGGTGCCATGATTGGGTATAAAAACAGCTTCCCAAAAATGCTCAGTCTTTCACAAGAAAGGATGGGGCGAGATACACCCATTTGTCCAGAACTGCGTGAGCAAATAGTCAAACAGTTTAAGAACAATGTTTCTCAAAGTGCAATTGCAATACATTTAGGGATTTCAACATCTACGGTCCATAATATCATTGAAAGGTTCAGAGAATCTGGAGAAATCACTCCACGTAAGCGGCATGGCCGGAAACCAACATTGAATGACCGTGACCTTCGATCCGTCAGGCGGCACTGTATCAAAAACAGACATCAATCTCTAAAGGATATCACCACATGGGCTCAGGAACGCTTCACAAAACCACTGTCACTAAATACAGTTTGTCGCTACATCTGTAAGTGCAAGTTAAAGCTCTACTATGAAAAGCAAAAGCCATTTATCAACAACATCCACAAACGCCGCTGGCTTCTCTGGGCCCGAGATCATTTAAGATGAACTGATGCAAAGTGGAAAAGTGTTCTGTGGTCTGACAAGTCCACATTTCAAATTGTTTTTGGAAATATTCGACATTGTGTCATCCGGACCAAAGGGGAAGCGAACCATCCAGACTGTTATCGACGCAAAGTTCAAAAGCCAGCATCTGTGATGGTATGGGGGTGCATTAGTGCCCAAGGCATGGGTAACTTACACATCTGTGAAGGCACCATTAATGCTGAAAGGTACATACAGGTTTTGGAACAACATATGCTGCCATCTAAGCATTGTCTTTTTTATGGACGCCCCTGCTTATTTCAGCAAGACAATGCCAAGCTACATTCAGCACGTGTTACCACAGCGTGGCTTCGTAAAGAAAGAGTGTGGTTACTTTCTTGGCCTGCCTGCAGTTCAGACCTGTCTCCCATCGGAAATGCGTGCCGCATTATGAAGCGTAAAATACGACAGCGGACTGTTTAACGACTGAAGCTCTACATAAAACAAAAATGGGAAAGAATTCCACTTTCAAAGCTTCAACAATTAGTTTCCTCAGTTCTCAAACGTTTATTGACAGTTGTTAAAAGAAAAGGTGATGTAACACAGTGGTGAACATGCCCTTTCCCAACTACTTTGGCACGTGTTGCAGCCATGAAATTCTAAGTTAATTGTTATTTGCAAAAAAAACTAAGTTTATGAGTTACTTTGAACATCAAATATGTTGTCTTTGTAGTGCATTCACTTGGTTTGAAAATGATTTGCAAATCATTGTATTCCGTTTATATTTACATCTGACACAATTTCCCAACTCATATGGAAACGGGGTTTGAATATCGTGTATCGTGACATGGCCTAAAAATATCGAAATATTAATAAAAAGGCCATATCGCCGCTGCTGCTCCCAAGCTCTGGAACAGGGGTGCCCACACTTTTTCTGCAGGCGAGCTACTTTTCAATTGAACAACTCGAAGGGATCTACCTCATTTATATATATAATTTATATTTATTTATGAAAGAGACATTTTTGTAAACAAGTTAAATGTGTTTAATGATAATACAAGCATGTGTAACACATATAGATGTCTTTCTTTCACGAAGACAAGAATATAAGTTGGTGTATTACCTGATTGTGATGACTTGCATTGATTGGAATCAGACAGTAATGATGATAACGCCCACATTTTCAAATGGAGGAGAAAAAAAGTTGTCCTTTCTGTACAATACCACATGAAAGTGGTTGGTTTTTGGCATCTAATTCATCCAGCTTCCATACACTTTACAAGAAAAACATTGGCGGCAAATTCCGTAGCTTGCTTGATTGACATTCACGGCACCCGAGGGTCTTGTGAGAGGACGCTGGCTGCTGCCAGTTCATTATTATGAAAAAATGACAGAGAGGAAGGCGAGAAACACTTTTTATTTCAACAGACTTTCGCGCCGTCCTTTCCGTCAAAACTCTAAAGGCCGACTGCACATTTCCTATCTTCACAATAAAAGCCCTGCTTCATGCTGCCTGCGCTAACAAAATAAGAGTCTCGGAAAGCTGGCGTGCACAAGTGATGTGCACGCTAGCTTTCTGAGGGATCGCTTGTGCACGCCAGTTTTCCGAGACTCTGTATTTAGTTAGCGCAGGCAGCATGAAGCAGGGCTTTTATTGTGAAGATAGGAAATGTGCAGTCGGCCTTTAGAGTTTTGACGGAAGGTACGGCGCGAGAGTCTGTTGAAATAAAAAGTGTTTCTCGCCTTCCTCTCGGTCATATTTTAATAATAATGATCTTACAGCAGCCAGCGTCATCTCACAAGACCCTCCGGTACCGTGAATGTCATTTAAGTGACGTCTTGGTGAAGATTGATGATCACTAATTTTTAGGTCTATTTTTTTTAAAAGCCTAGCTCGAGATCGACTGACACACCCCCCGCGGTCGACTGGTAGCTCGCGATCGACGTAATGGGCACCCCTGCTCTGGAACGACCTACCTCGGACTGTTAGACAAGCCTCCTCTTTTACTCTTTTTAAATCTCTCTTAAAAACATACTTTTATTCCTTGGCTTTTAACACTGAGTGATATCCATCCTGCAATGGCGCCCCATTATACACCTGCTGTGAACCTGTTTTTATGTTTTATTTATTTATTTTTTATCATGTTTGTTTGCTCGGTTCTCATATTATCTTTTAACCTGCCCATTGTACAGCACTTTGGCTACCTCTGTGGTAAATTTTAAATGTGCTTTATAAATAAATTTGATTTGATATCGCCCAGCCCTGGTGCAATCCTGGCACCGTCAGTGGGCAGAATATTCGCAATTTCGTTGAAGTGAAACCAGCAGAATAAACTATGTTGGAAAATGTCTACAAGACACCTGACTTACCATTCGTGCACCAATCTTGACTAACGGAGCACTGTGACAGATCATCATCTGGCTCTGTTTTAATCGACGTTACAACGGCATGGTTGTCTTGTAAAGACTCCTGCTTGGGACTGCTTGTTCCGAGTATTTCGTCCAGTTGGTCGTACCAGGGAAATTTGTCCTTCTCGTCCCCAAAGCAACCATTATTCCTTATGGAGTCCCGAACCCTTATATATTGCTGTCGCAGTTTTTTCACCTTGATCCGGCACTGTTGCGCCGTTCTGTTGAATCCCCATGCCGCCATCTTTTCGCTGAACAAATTAAAAACGTGAATGTTCTTGTGTGTTGTCGCAAGCAGCTGTGAGACATAGTCGTCCGACCACACAGCAATCAGCGCCTGGGTCTCCTCGCAGCTCCATGTTTGTCCTCGGGACATTGCGGCTTGTTTTTTTTTTCCACCTCTGCTATTCGCGCTGTTGCCTTTGTTTGTTTACCCCATAATCCGCCGCATTACGTCACTTCCGCTTATCTTACTTCCGCAGACATCACTATTCACTGGATAGTCTTTTTTTTCTTTGTTTTAAATGTTCATTTATAAATTTCAACATTAACAAACAGAAGAGAAACAATAATCAAAATAGTTCAACAACAGTACAAAACATTATAAAAACAGTACAAAACAGCGCCAGGGGTTGTAAATTCAAAGTAACAAAAATAGAATATAATATAAAAAAAAATATATATATATATATATAATATTATATATTTTATTATATATATGTATATATATATATATATATAATATTATATATTATATTATATATATGTGTATATATATATATATATATATATATATATATATATATATATATATAATATGGTGCAAAGCCATAGACTCATTCAGATTCATTAAATAACTTAAATTTAGAACACACCCACACAGCAAAAACAGGTATCGCGCTTTCCGGAACGGACCCGTATCGGGGTCCACCTGTCCTCAAGAACTGATCCGCCACGGAGGCAGGTCGCGGACCCGCCGTGGCTCCGAGCTGGATCCGCTTTGCATCCATGATCAAAACCTTACCTCCGCGGCGGGTGCGCTTGGGACCCGCACATACCACACGTACATCTGCCGCAGACCAGCAACGGACTCAGAACAACCCTGGCTCATCCGGCCCGGGTCCATTTTGGACCCGTTTATCTTATTTTCAAAATCCCTTCTGTTCTTGCTGTAGGATAAAAGTGTTAGTTTCGTATTTTATCCTAGTGATATATTACTAGGCCCTACTACAGCAATATAGGCCTAAGTTTATAAGCTCAGGCAGGGGTGTCAAACTCAAATACAGAGTGGGCCAAAATGTAAAACTGAACAAAGCCGCGGGCCAAGGTTGAACAAAATAACCTTTTAATAGGGACCCAAACTAGTTTTGCAATGAATATTGAACAAGCTTAAATAGGGCAGCAGGGTGGACAGGGTTGAGTGCATCTGCCTCACAATACGAAGGTCCTGAGTAATCCTGGGTTCAATCCCGGGCTCGGGATCTTTCTGTGTGGAGTTGGCATGTTCTCCCCGTGACTGCGTGGGTTCCCTCCGGGTACTCAGGCTTCCTCCCATGGAACAGGCAGAGCTTATATACTGTAATGTAATAGTGCAAACTTTCAAAAAACAAACAAAAAAACATCAGTGGTATATTAAATAAAATTAAATTAAAAAAAATTAATGCCTCTTTTCTATTTGCAGCCTTCTGAGGTAAATATCAACATTAACTTTTTCCACAGGCTAATGAATTCAAAAATTAAATAAAAATGAGGTGGGTGGGGTTTGGTGGTAGCGGGAGGTGTATATTGTAGCATTCCAGAAGAGTAAGTGCTGCAAGGGATGCCGGGTATTTGTTCTGTTGTGTTTATGTTGTGTTACGGTGTGGGTGTTCTCCCAAAATGTGTTTTGTCATTGTTGCTTGGTGTGGGTTCACAGTGTGGCGCATATTTTTAACAATGTTAAAGTTGTTTATATGGCCACCCTCAGTGTGACCTGTATGGCTGTTGCCCAAGTATGTGTTTGTGAAAGCCGCATATATTATGTGACTTGGCCAGCACATAATAGAGGACGTGACGACATATTGTAGAGGACGCTAAAGGCAGTGCCTTTAAGGCACGTTCCCAATATTGTTGTCCAGGTGGAAATCGGGAGAATGATTGCCCAGGGAGATTTTCGGGAAGGGCACTAAACTTCGGGAGTCTCCCGGGAAAATCAGGAGGGTTGGCAAGTATGAGTATTAGCGGTGAATTTGGTGTTACCGGCGGGCCAGCTCTAATGTTAATTTGATATTGCCTCAAGGGCCAAATGAAATTAAACGGCGGGCCAGAGTTTGACACCCATGAGCTTAGGCAATGCATATTTATAAATATGCATTGCCTTGTATTTTTAAACTAACAATATTGTCAATAGGCAGAAACAGAAAATGGTCAATTCACTCTATACAGTAAATATATAATATATAGATATATATATACAAACAGTAAATATAGTACATATAAATATTTAATCTATTAGGCTACGATTTAAAAGCAATGCTGCTCCATGCACAGCTAACATCAGAAAATTAATAACTGCAGCATCATCATTTTCACAGCTTTTTTGTTGTTAGAGGTAGAGAGCGTTTTAAAGTGAAGTTCAAAATATTTTTTAAAGGCACAAAAGACAGGTCAGATATTGAGGAACTTACATTTATGAATATAAAACTTAGCTAATAGAATAATGAGGTTGCAAAGGTAGAATTCCTTTTCAAATTTTTGTTCATACAGTGTAAAACCAAAAATCACATCTTTAAAGCAAAGCACAAATTTGTCATGATTATTGTCCAGGATGAAGTGACAGATGCCCTGCCATAATGATTGAGTGCTTTCACAAGTCCAAAACAAGTGGTTAACAGTCTCTGGATGGATGTTACAAAAGGTGCAGTTTTTTTTTTAATTTATTTATACTTTTATTAGTAGATTGCACATTTCAGTACATATTCCGTACAATTGACCACTAAATGGTAACACCCGAATAAGTTTTTCAACTTGTTTAAGTCAGGGTCCACGTTAATCAATTCATGGTAAAGGTAACATCAATGTTCTTCTTGTATCTAACCATCTCAGAATTTACAAGGTAGTAACGATGAATGATTTTAAAAGATATCTCTTTGACTTTGTTGGTAAGTAAATACCTGTCCAACAGCAACTCAAAATGTTGAAAGAGTCATATTGGACCAAAAATATTAAAAAAAATAATCTGTCTGGAGCCGCAAAAAATTAAAAGCCTTATATCAGTGTTTCTCAACCTTTTTTCAGTGATGTACCCCCTGTGTACATTTTTTTAATTCAATTACCTCCTAATCAGAGCAAAGCATTTTTGGTTGAAAAAAAGAGATAAAGAAGTAAAATACAGCACTATGTCACCAGTTTCTGATTTATTAAATTGTAAAACAGTGCAAAATATTGCTCATTTGTAGTGGTCTTTCTTGAACTCTTTGGAAAAAAAGATATAAAAATAACTAAAAACTTGTTGAAAAATAAACAAGTGATTCAATTATAAATAAAGATTTCTACACAAAGAAGTAATCATCAACTTAAAGTGCCCTCTTTGGGGATTGTAATAGAGATCCTGTCACACCTATGGATCTTGTTTTGTCATGTTATGTTTTTGTTTTTGGATTCTTGTTTCCCGTTTTACACTTCCTGGTTTTGTTTTTCCATAGTAACCCATTAGTTTCCACCTGGTCTCCAAGTCGCCCAGCCCTCAGTCCCACACCTGTTTCTAATCATCATAGCTGCTATTTATATCATTCTGTTTCTGTCCTCGTCCTGGGAACTTTGCTATTTGCATTCTGCTTCATGCCTTCACGCACCCTCAATTACCTTGCAATCCATGCCCCTTGTACATGTCACAGTAAGTTTTTTTTGTGTTAGTTATTCATAGTTTTGCCACAGTGCAAGTTTAAGTTAGTTCATTGTCTTTCATGCCATCGAGCAGTTGTTTTGTTTTCCTGATTGTATTTTTGTAGCCAAGTTTTATACCTCTTTGTGAGCGCCCTTAGTTTGTTTATTTTTGTATTTAGAATTCCAAATAAACATGTACCTTAATTCACGCCTGGCTCGTCCCATATACCCTCTGCGTCGAAGGAGCACACTCAATCCTAGTCCAAGCCTGACAGATCCATCTGGATTCATGAACTTAATTCTTAACATTTCTTCACAAAAAAAGAAATCTTTTACGTCAATATTTATGGAACATGTCCACAAAAAATCTAGCTGTCAACACTGAATTGTTGCATTTCTTTTCACAGTTTATGAACTTACATTCATATTTTGTTGAAGTATTATTCAATAAATATATTTATAAAGGATTTTTGAATTGTTGCTATTTTTAGAATATTTATTAAAAAAAACTCACGTACCCCTTGGCATACCTTCAAGTACCTCCTGGGGTACGCGTACCACCATTTGAGAACCACTGCCTTCTAAAAGTGTTAAAGTAAAAGTACCAATGATTGTCACTCACACACTAGGTGTGGTGAGAATATCTTCTGCATGTGACCCATAAACTTCACCCCCTGGGAGGTGAGGGGAGCAGTGAGCAGCAGCGGTGGCAGCGCTCGGGAATCATGTTGGTGATTTAACCCCCAATTCCAACCTTTGGTGCTGAGTGCCAAGCAGGGAGGTAATGGGTCCCATTTGTATAGTCTTTGTTTTGTTTTTTTTATTGATTGATTGAAACTCTTTTTAGTAGATTGCACAGTACAGTACATATTCCGTACAATTGACCACTAAATGGTAACACCCAAATAAGTTTTTCAACTTGTTTAAGTCAGGGTCCACGTTAATCAATTCATGGTATGACTCGGGCGGGGTTTGAACTCACGACCTACCGATCTCAGGGAGGACACTCTTATAATGACGGCAACACATGAAGTAAATGGCTATATTAGCCTACTATCAAAGGCTGACGCAAATCTTCGTTGACGGAAATGTTGTATCATAATTTTTATTCATCACATTTTTACAACATTGGAAATCATTAGTATATGAATTATATTTATATAGCGCTTTTCTCTAGTGACTCAAAGCGCTTTACATCGTGAAACCCAATAGCTAAGTTACATTTAAACCTGTGTGGGGGGCACTGGGCTTGCCCAAGGACACAACAGCAGTGACTAGGATGACGGAAGCGGGGATCAACCTAGTCACTGCCGTTGTGTCCTTGGGCAAGACACTTTACCCACCTGCTCCCAGTGCCACCCACACTGGTTTCAATGTAACTTAGATATTGGGTTTCACTATTCAAAAGCGCTTTGAGTCACTAGAGAAAAGCGCTATATAAATATAATTCACTTGACTTCACTTTTCCACATAAATGACAAATTCTGTCTTTTTGTTCCAGTCGTTGTCATGTGCATGCACTCGGTCTTACTTGGAGGAGAGGCCCAGGCTACATTCCTCCTCAAGGCGCAGCAAATGGGTCTGACCTCCGGGAAGTATGTCTTCATGCCGTACGACACGCTGCACTACAGTTTGCCCTACAGCGCCTCCTACTTCCCCTTGCAAAACAACAGCCAGCTGAGGGAGGCCTATGATGCTGTGCTCACCATCACCATCGCCTCAGACCCCGTTTCCTTCACTGAGGCGTTCACTGCTGCGAAGAATAATAGGGAATTGACGTTGAACGTTGCCTCGGAGCAGGTGGGTGCCAAAACTAGCTGGAGTATTACGACTTTTAAATAACACCAGTTCACAATGCAGGTTAATCCGCTATTCGGGACCATCTACAACAGCATCTATCTCCTGGCGAAGTCCCTCCACAAGGTCAAGAAAGCTGGCATGCATCTGTCGGGCTCAAACCTGGCCTACTATACAAAGAACATAACCTTCAGTGGCTTCAACCAGAAGGTACAAGTAGACAACACGGGTGAAGTCAAAACCACCTATGTCATCTTGGACACCAACAACATCGGGAGTCAGCTCTACCTGACCTACGTTGTGGATCTTATGACCGGTCGTCTTCGACTTGACGGGAAGTCCATCAATTTTCCTGGAGGATCTCCACCGCCATCTGATTCCAGCTGCTGGTTTGTTAAGAGCGCCCTCTGCACAGGAGGTACATTTTCCAAAAACTATTACTTCTCATGTGAATATTCTGAATATACCAATGATGTATTGAGAAGAATATTGCTGCTACTTCCCATATCAGACCACATGTAGTTCTTCTTTAGACAAGCTAAGACTGAATAGCATCTCTGCTGGTTGCAGACAAGTAGTTCACCCTTCTTATGCCCAATTACAAACCCCGTTTCAATATGAGTTAGGAAATTGTGTTGGATGTAAATATAAACAGTATACAATACTTGCAAATCCTTTAGAACCCATATTCGATTGAATGCACTACAAAGACAAGATATTTGATGTTCAAACTCATAAACTTAAATTTTTTTTTTTTTAAATAATAATTAACTTAGAACTTCATGGCTGCAACATGTGTCAAAGTAGTTGGGAAAGGGCATGTTCACCACTGTGTTACATCACCTTTTCTTTTAACAACACTTGGAAACTGAGGAAACTAATTGTTGAAGCTTTGAAAGTGGAATTCTTTCCCATTCTTGTTTTATGTAACGCTTCAGTTGTTCAACAGTCTGGGGTCTCCTCTGTCGTATTTTGCGCTTCATAATACGCCATACATTTTCGATTGGTAACAGGTCTGGACTGCAGGCGGGCCAGGAAAGTACCCGCACTCTTTTTTTTTACGAAGCCACGCTGTTGTAACACGTGCTGAATGTGGCTTGGCATTGTCTTGCTGAATTAAGCAGGGACGTCCATGAAAAAGACGGCGCTTAGATGGGAGCACATGTTGTTCCAAATCCTTTATGTACCTTTCAGCATTAATAGTGCCTTCACAGATGTGTAAGTTACCCATGCCATGGACTCGTCAGACCACAGAATAGTTTTCCACTTTGCATTAGTCCATCTTAAATGATCTCGGGCCCAGAGAAGCCGGCGGCGTTTCTGGATGTTGTTGATAAATGGCTTTCGCTTTGCATAGTAGAGCTTTAACTTGCACTTACAGATGTAGCGACAAACTGTATTTAGTGACAGTGGTTTTATGAAGTGTTCCTGAGCCCATGTGGTGATATCATTTAGAGATTGATGTCGGTTTTTGATACAGTGCCGTCTGAGGGATCTGAGGTCACGGTCATTCAATGTTGGTTTCCGACCATGCCGCTTACGTGGAGTGATTTCTCCAGATTCTCTGAAACTTTTGATGATATTATGGACCGTAGATGTTGAAATCCCCAAATTTCTTGCAATTGCACCTTGAGAAACATTGTTCTGTTTGACTATTTGCTCACGCAGTTGTGGACAAAAGGGTGTACCTCGCCCCATCCTTTCTTGTGAAAGACTGAGCATTTTTTGTGTAGCTGTTTTTATACCCAATCATGGCACCCACCTCTTCCCAATTAGCCTGCACACCTTTGGGATGTTCCAAATAAGTGTTTGATGAGCATTCCTCAACTTTATCAATATTTATTGCCACCTTTCCCAACTTCTTCGTAACGTGTTGCTGGCATTAAATTCTAAATTTAATGATTATTTGCAAATCAAAAAAAAATGTTTATCAGTTTGAACATCAAATATGTTGTCTTTGTAGCATATTCAACTGAATATGGGTTGAAAATGATTTGCAAATCATTTTATTCTGTTTATATTTACATCTAACACAATTTCCCAACTCATATGGAAACGGGGTTTGTATGTAGCATCATTATACGATGTAGTGTTTCTACTAACAAACTACGATAAAATATATACTGCATTAATAAACATACCCTGCCTTCCGCCCAAATGCAGCTGAGATAGGTTCCAGCACCCACGTGACCCCAAAAGGGACAAGCGGGAGAAAATTGATGGATGGATGGATTAATAAACATATATATTAAATATAAAATGTATTTGTAGTGTCCCATCATGTCCAGCAAGTGGTAAAGTGGTGCAAAAAGTCTGCATTTATCCTTGTTTTTATCATATATTTGGAACAGACTTATAATCCTCGCGATACAATTTCTAAGAATTTGCTTAATGAGCCTCCCTTCCTTTTATCTGCTGTGTTGTGCAACATTGTGCAAATTTAGCTAATATTGTGCGTGGTGAGTGTGTTTCTTTTGTGCGTCATCCCCATCAGGTTGTTGTCATCCACAGGTGTGGAGGTCAACTCCATTATAATGGTGTTTTCTGTCATCTTCGCCCTGGCTTTAACAGGGTTCGCCATTGGTCTTTGCATTAGGTATACAAGCAACGGTTCAGTAAGACCCGCTGTCATTGGCTGAATAATGATTTCATTCTCTTTTTTTGGATCAATCCGACAGGAGGAGACTCCAACAAATCCAGCTGGTCAAAGGTCCAAATCGGATCCTGCTGACCTTAGAGGATCTTACGTTCATCAACCCTCAGCTTAGCAAGAGGGTAAGCAGCCATGTTGTTAACTAGTGTTTAGCTTTAGGAAGTCTGTTTTTGTTTTGTTTTTTGTCCTGTCCAGCTTCTTAGGCAAATCATATCCATGATATGGGCATATGTAGATGCCCATATCGGCTGTTCAGATTTATTTTACCAAAGAAAAGTGTAGGATACCTCTCTTGTTGCCTTATTTTGTATTTGACTTTATTAAATGTATTTATATTATCATTTGATGCAGCAGGGCCGGAGCAGGAGGGGATAAAAAGAGAAAAAAAGGAAGACAGAGGGGGAAATTATGGACAAAAGGGGAATAAGACAGAGAGACAAAACATCACCAGCAAACACAACAACAACAACAACAATAGAGCAATATCATCAAAATACGATATGTACAAATATGATGGTAAAAGGGATAGCAAAGAGCATTATTACACTACAAATGGAGCAATACAAATACCAATAGAAATAGCACTGTTAATCATAAATAATAACAAAAATGTTCCTGTATTATCAACAATACAGTTGTTCAAATGCAACAATACATATACGTAATGAAAACTACGGATAAAAAATGAATACCGAAAAATGGAGGGGAAGAAAGAGATGCAACCTTTATTAACCTTATAGATTGTTATAGTAACAATAGGTTAAGCTTTGTCAGCGTGCCATGTGTTACCCAGTTTACCCTAGGGCAACAACTTTAATATATGTTTGATGAAACGTGATTATGTGCATGAGTGTATGTATGTATATGTACTTGTATATGTACGGAATGTGTATATGTATGTTTGTAAAAGTGAATGTATATGTGCAGTATGTGTATATATATGTTTTAGGAAATCTCAAGACAGTTGTCATCTCTTTAATCCCCACACAGAGAATCACTTTAGAGGACCTGAGCGAGTCTAAAAGTGCTTTCGAGGAGAAATCCGCAGAGCGCTCACACTCGGTTCACAGCATGCAGACAGCAACTCATGAGACCACCAACGTTGCCGTTTTTGAGGTCGGCCCATCCTTCGTTCATTTTTTCTAAATGAGAGGCCATTGTAACGTAATTACATTCGAATGTTAAAACATGTGTCCTCTCCACATGCAGGGGGACTGGGTGTGGCTAAAAAAGTTTGAGGATGGACACTTCAAGGAGGTGAAGCAGAGCAGTACAAAGATTTTCACCAAGGTTAGTTCTCGCATGATTATGCGTACACAATTTACAATTAAAAAATAGAGCTTTTTAGGAGTGATTCTGTTTGAGGACAGCTGGACAGAGATCTAAAGTAGAATTCATAAGTCTTCCATTTGTGCCAGACATTGCCCTATTCAATGCAAGCTAATGCATTGTATTTATTATAACAAGGTCCGACTGGCTAAAATGTATTACGGAATATCTGTATCCTGCGTGAGTTTTCACTACTTTGTCGTCAAGAAAGCTTATTGTATTAAATTGGAAAGCAATAGCGCCTCCCTGCCACACCTGCTTGGAGATGAGCAATATGCTTTATTTCCTCAAATTGGAGAAGATTAGGCTGACTTTGAATGGTTGTTATACAATATTTCTAGAAGTAAGGGGTCTTTAAATATGGAAAGAAGACTGGTGTCAATATTGCCTCGACTGAAATATTATGTAGATAACCACTAAGCCGTTTTTGCTTTGTTATATCTTTTAGTGGGTAATCGGAGGTTTGGAGAGCAGTTGTCCGAGACTCTATGTTGGTGTACTTATTTAACTGATGTATTTTATTCATTTATAAATACCGTATGTTTCTTAATATATTTTATTATGATTTAATACTATTATTATTTATCACATTTTTTCTTTTGTGTGTCTTTTTTTGGGGGGGGGGGGGAAGAAACATTTGATGTGTGATTGTACTCTTGACGTTGTATGTGCCTTGAAACGCAGTAAACAAATGTTTTTAAAAAAAAAGTAGGGCCTTTCAAACAATTAATTGTATTTTAATCATGATTATTTAGGGGTTTCCTACAGAAAAAATACAAATAATCACTATTAATCTCAGATTGATATACGTTTTATATATGTAACTAGTGGACCATAAACAGCTCATATTTAAGTTTTTAATAATAGCAACATGGGACTGCACAATTTATTTGCTTCTTTGTGATTTTTTTTTTAAACACACTTTTACAAATACACACACACACACAACAGTATCTCTCACACAGACAAACTCTTTCTCTATAACTTTCCACTTCTGACACGGGCTCATCTTAAAACAAACTTACTATACAAGACAATTAAAAAAAATATGCCTCCTCGGTCTTCATGACAGTCTGGTCATGCGACTGTTTAGGGGTGTACCTCCAACGCCACAATATTGATCGATTGGTAATTTGCAATTTGTAGTTGAGTTTTCTACCTCAGCAGATGGCTTTGGTCTTGTCGGGAAAGCCACCCGTGAGGCTTTGGAACTAGCTTTGGTTTTCAGTTTGCACTTTTCTTTGTCCATTTCTGCTCTATGTTTGTTCCTGTATTGTGACCGTCGGCCCACAACACGTGTTTAGGGGACCGCAGATGTGGGACCCCCCCTGGGCGACCGGTGCAATGGACGTCGAGTGGATGTAGCATAATATTGTGATAGTCCAGTCCATAGTGGATCTAATATAATAGTGAGTGTCCAGTCCATAGTGGGGCCAGCAGGAGACCATCCCGAGCGGAGACAGGTCAACAGCGCAGAGACGTCCCCAGGCGATGCACGGACGAGCGGACCCCGCGGGTCCCGACTTTGGACAGCTAGCGCTTCATCCGTGGCCGCCGAACCTGTGCCTCCCCCTCCACAAAGGAGAGAGGGGCAGAGCAGAAAAGAAACGGCAAATCAACTAGTCTAAAAGGGGGGTCTATTTAAAGGCTAGAGCAGGGGTGCCCACACTTTTTCTGCAGGCGAGCTACTTTTCAATTGACCAACTCGAGGGGATCTACCTCATTTATATATATCATTTATATTTATTTATTTATGAAAGAGACATTTTTGTAAACAAGTTAAATGTGTTTAATGATAATACAAGCATGTGTAACACATATAGATGTATTTCTTTCACAAAGACAAGAATATAAGTTGGTGTATTACCTGATTCTGATGACTTGCATTGCCTGGAATCAGACAGTAATGATGATAACGCCCACATTTTCAAATGGAGGAGAAAAAAAGTTGTCCTTTCTGTACAATACCACATGAAAGTGGTTGGTTTTTGGCATCTAATTCATCCGCCTTCCATACACTTTACAAGAAAAACATTGGCGGCAAATTCCGTAGCTTGCTTGATTGACATTCACGGCACCCGAGGGTCTTGTGAGATGACGCTGGCTGCTGCCAGTTCATTATTATGAAAAAATGACAGAGAGGAAGGCGAGAAACACTTTTTATTTCAACAGACTTTCACGCCGTCCCTTCCGTCAAAACTCTAAAGGCCGACTGCACATTTCCTATCTTCACAATAAAAGCCCTGCTTCATGCTGCCTGCGCTAACAAAATAAGAGTCTCGGAAAGCTGGCGTGCACAAGTGATGTGCACGTCAGCTTTCTGAGGGATCGCTTGTGCACGCCAGTTTTCCGAGACTCTGTAACACTAGGATCTTAGGAGGTATTTATGAGTGGAAAAACACCAGAATCCGTTGGCTCAAATGTGAGTAAATCAGACATTTTTTTTAGAGCTCAGAGGTCTCTCTCTTCACAAGAAGGCTGTTCTGGATTGTACTTTTTTTTTTTTACTTCAATCAATAATACTGTAAAATAAATCAAAACAATACTGCTGTGGCACTTCTTGGCTAATAAAATCTAGTCTAATATGTTGTTGATCTGCTTTCTAGATGAAGGACTTGAGAAATGAGAATGTCAATCCCTTCCTGGGTTTCTTCACGGAGTGCTCCATGTTCGCCATGGTGACGGAGCATTGCTCCAGGGGGAGTCTGCAAGACCTGCTGAGGAACGAAGACGTGAAATTAGACTGGATGTTCAAGTCCTCACTTGTGCTTGACCTCATCAAGGTACATACCTGCCCTCATGTGCCGCCCACTTAATCTTGGGATAAGTCTTTATCAGTGCCTGCACACTCCCAGAGGAATTGCTGCTCACATACTGGATTGTCTCCTGGGCTTTTGATTACATTGTTCTAGTTTGTTAGAGAATCACAGTCAATCTCTACGGTTTCTTTTGTAAGAGATACGCTTCTTAAAAGTTATCCTTAACGCGTGGTTCAGCAACCCGCGGCTCTCAAGCTGCATGCGGCTCTTTAGGGTTGCCCTGGTGGCTCCCTGCAGCATTGTTAAAAAACGATTGAAAATAGAAAAACACGGGGGGGAAATAATTTTTTTGTTTTGGTATGTTTTTTGTTTGAGGACAAACATGACACAAACCTTCCCAATTGTTAAAAAGCCTCCTGTTTAATATATTTGTGTGTATGTTTCACTGATGAAAGTATTTGGTGAACATCCTTTTGTCCGACTAATATCAATGGTTCTTGAACCTACCATAGTGTGGACTGTGACGCAACAGTTTGTGTACATGTAAAAACTTCCATTCCTTCTTTGTCTCATTAGGTACACCAAACATTTTATACTGTGCGTAAATGCACAAAGGTGCGCTTTGTTGATGTTATTGACTTGTTGGAGTGCTAATCAGGCATAATTGGTCATTGCATGACTGCAAGCTAATCAATGCTAATATGCTATGTAGGCTAGCTGTATGTACATAGTGCCTCATTATGCCTCATTTGAAAAACTTTTTCAGGTGTTACCATTTAGTGGTCAATTGTACGGTATATGTACTGTACTGTGCAACCTACTAATAAAAGTATCAATCAATCAATCCATTGTAAGCCTGAAAGATTTACACAATTCAATTTTGTTGCAGTTGTGAGGATAGGTTTCTATTTAGGATAAATCTGAATAAATGTGCCAATTTTCCTGGTTTGTACTGCAGCCTAGCCAAGTTCATCATCATCATCATCATTTATTTTTATTCCTTTCATGAAAATGCATATTTACAAGCCACGTACAATTGACATTTTCATTGTTTTTTTTGTTTTTCTTTCTTATACATTTCCATGATCAGAAAGGAGCAGATGGAAGAAAAATATTCTTATATTTATCTGCCCCTTTTTTAACACAAATTACAGTATTTTAGATGACTTTATAACTGTTCCCTCCACCAACAACCAAACTCCAACATACTTTTCTATTTTCCTTTAAGCACTTTCACAATGACATGTCCAATCTGAATCAAAACTCAGTTTGATATAATTTCAGTTTTCTCTTTTCGTAACTCTTTTTGAATACAAAGATATTCTTACAGCTTTTTAAGTCTTTGTTTAGAGAATTCCATGCTTTCACACCAACAACAGACAAGCACATTTGTTTCAAATTTGTTCGCGCTCTTGAATGTTTAAAGTCATACGGCCTTCTGTGGTTCTCATCTTCAGATGTGAACACAAATAACTTTTGTATGTCCTTCGGAAGAACTTTATTTCTCGCTTTGAACATCATTAATAGAGTATTCAATTCTACAATGTCTTTTAGTTTTAGTAACCCTGACCTAATGAAGAGTGGATTTGTGTGGTCTCTATATCCTACTTTAAAAATGATTCGAATTGCTCTTTTCTGTGAAAGAAATAAAGGCATTATGTTGCTATGATATGTATTTCCCCATATTTCTGCACAATAATTGTAGTTAAATTAAAACATGTGAATTTAAGTCATAGTAATTAACGAAACTAAAGCTGACACATTGTGCTTCCAGGGTATGAAATACCTTCATCACAGGGACTTTGCACATGGCCGACTAAAATCTCGTAACTGTGTCGTGGACGGGCGCTTCGTGCTCAAAATTACGGACTACGGCTTCAATGAGCTGCTGGACTCTCAGAAAGCTCCTGTACATCAACCTTCACACCAAGGTAACAACAAGTCTATCTCATAATCACGTCATGCTTCCCACACACAATCCTGTTAGCTTGCTTCTTCTCTGCCACACCCAGACCTCTTTTGGACCGCGCCGGAGTTCCTTAGGGACCTTGCAAGCTCCCGTAAAGGCACCTACAAAGGAGACGTGTACAGCTTTTCCATTATCCTGCAAGAGGTGGTGGTCAGAGGACCACCTTACTGCATGCTGGGCCTGCCGCCTGAGGGTACGCACTGTTACGGGAAAGTAGCGAGCACGTTGGGAAGTAACCCACCGGTTTCAGATGTTGGCGTAGTGTTTACAAGAAAACATGTCAAAATTCAAAATTGAATGACCCATAGTGTCCAGATGATAAGTTGTCTTTGCTCTAAATAATCCCCATAACAACAATTAGTTTTTGAGTAATCGGTAAAGAATTAAGGCCCTGATTTACTAAAGGTTTGCATGTACAACATGCAAACTTGATAGCACACGCAAAGTTGATCTTCTAAACGTGTGCAAAGTAGTTTGCGTCTGTTCAGTGAGCAGAATAAGGCGTGTAATCCATTTTGAATCTTTGTCTTCATTTTAATGTAGAATATATATGTTGATCATCCAAATGGCCACAATACTGGGAGGAAAATATTTAAATTATATTGTTTAGCACACCTAATGTGATTTGTTAACACTCATCACTGTTTTGCGGGCGCTATTTTGCATGTGTCAGAAGGACATGCAGGCTGACTGTTCCACACGGCTGCAAGGTCAGTGCTTGTGCTGCACAGACGGGCAATGGAAAGATGACAATACACCGCCCTATGTGTGTGTGTGTGTCAACATATTGGTCTGAAAATATTAGACATATCGTCTATTCGGCAATTTCCTTTTATAATTTTATAACTGCTGGACGGTTTATGAGGCTGATTAAAACAAATCAAATTGATGCATTTTGGTGTCCTTTAATAGTTGTTTAATGTTGTTCATTTATTTATTTACTATAATACATATCTGTGGAGGGGGGCGTGGCCTGAGGACCTGCAGCAAAGCGGGTTGTGCCAGGACCGGCTTCGAGATCAGCGACAGGTGGGTAGATGGCCCACCTGCGCCTGGTTATCTAATCACCTGTAGCTCTGTGAAAAGGCAGCGGCCGGGGAGGTGGGAGGTGGTGGAGCTGGAGCAAGAGCGAGAGAGAGACAGCGACAAGCAAACACTTGCTGAAAAGCACAACCGAAAGACTTTATTGAAAAATAAAACAGCATTGTAAACCGGAAACCGGAACTGTCATGTCAGTGCTTGGTAGTCCGAGGAACCTGGAGGAAAGAAACAATTTGCAAATTGTGGAGGTTTCTCTCCTCCGGGTTCCTCGAACCACCGTAGGTCTGCAAGCCACGCCTCCCTCCACAATATCCTACATGAAAATACGTCTTTTATTGTGCATTGTCTTGTGTTTGAGTCATTCCAGACACACAAATGCGCTGGTGATCCGATCCACAGCTGTGCGCATAGAATTGTCAGAGTGCATATGTTTTTGTTGTCTTGATTGCGATTCAGAAAAGGTGTTACATATAATAGTTATGTGCTGGCAGTCCAACACATTGCACACAGGTAGGACCATGATAAGATGAATGTGCACAAAATGATCAAGTGTCTCCGTGGTAAAAGCCCCGGTTATGCTCGCAAAATCCTCATCAAGTAAGGCAGTCTGCACCACTTTACAATTGCACTTGCAGTGTTAGTAAATCATACACAACACGCCCACTCTTAGTACATGCTATTTTATTTATTGCACTCGCAGCTTAACGGGTAGTATTTGATTCTCAGTAAATCAGTCCCTTTCTATTGCTAGTCTGGATATGCCGCCCCCTCCTGGTGTGGGGTCATCAACAGAACTAGAGCCCATTTCCCTGCATAGACATTGTAGATAAAGTCATATAAAACTCATATTTTGATCATTTACTTGCATATTTTGTCGCCCGGCTCAATTATTACTTTAAAACTTATTTGGTCCACATTATGAGCAAAAAATAAATAAAATAATCTGGAAATATGTGTGGTTGACTTTTACACTAGTTCGAACAAACATGGCTTCTTTGCAAGACGTCAAAGAAGTTGAAGATATTTGGCTTGAATGTCCAACCAAAAACTCTTCTTTTTCAAAATCAGAATCATTAAAATGATCGCCGCAAATTACACTCCTCTTGCGTTGGATGTCACACTTTGCACGAATCAATTTGACTGTAGAGGTCCATACTGTACATTCCTCATTTGAGCAGGCAAACCCCTTCTTTAATGGCTTTGCTACAACCTGCAATAATGCATCTGGCTGTCATATTTGCTAATTCTTTCAAATTCTGTGCAAAAATATCGTGACTCCGGATGAAGATACGGAGCCCCTAAAGCAGGGCCTGGGCAATTATTTTGACTCGGGGGGCCACCCACATTTAGAGAAAAAAAACGTGTCTTGGGGCCGGTATGTATATTTTTAGAGACACTAATACAAAACTTAACAATAATGTCTGATTGAATGCTAAAAACGTTGTGAGACCGACTTAAAAAACGTAATGAATTTTACAGGTTTCTATGAAGGATAAAACACTGAATATTGACCAAATATGAATGTCCCACCCCCTTTCGATTGACATATTTTACAATCAAGTGAAACGCAACAAAAATAAAAAAAAAGTGAAATATGAACGAAGGGCACAAAATAAACCCACCTACAATCTGATACATCTGATACATCACTAAGCTTTAAAACTTTGTTTTGAAAAGCTCCTTCCGCGTCTGTGGAAACGGTTCCCACCCCCACTGCTTGGTGCCTCGTCTGAGCTGCTGTGACGTAGATTACCATAGTAACTAATTAGATTACCATAGTAACTCGTATATAATCCATAAATACATATTACAACCATTCAAATGCTTTGTACAGTTCAAGACTTACGGTCATTAGAAAACGTCACTGCACATCATAATGGCAGCTACAGTTTTCATCCTAAAGATCTAAAAAAAATATTTGGGAATGTTCGGCGCGCCAGATTGGAATGCTTAATGGGCCACATGTGGCCCCCGGGCCTTAATTTGCCTAGGTCTGCCCGTATGGTACATGGGGAATTTATTTTTTTACAGAGCCCCTAAAGGGACATGGAAAATCTTTCTGTTTGTTTTTTGGGGGGGGGGATTTTTTTTTTTTTTTGCCCTAAAGAGACATGGGGTATTTTTCTTTCCACAAGAGATACATATCTAAAAAGTATAAAAAAAAATAAAAATTGCCCCCGCCCCCAAAAATTTTTTTTGCACATGTCCCTTTAGGGGCGCCGCATGAAGAAGTTATCAAAACACATAAAATATGAAATTGCCTTCAGTCTTCTGTCGGTCCGCCCACATTTTGGAGTTACAAGTGGGCGTTCCAAAATGTGCTGAGACTTGATAGAAAACAAGCCTAAAGTCAGTACTATGTCTATTTTGGGAGGGAGTATACCTGTAAACAGAATTTATGTCCATATCATGAGATCAATGTTGTCAGCATCAGAGGAGTTCTGTAAGTTCTTTTCACCCCCTTTTTTGGCGTGTCAGTCTGACTTCCTGTCTTTTCTCTGCTATGTTTTGCATTGCTGCCCGATTTTGTATTGGATTGATGGGATGATGACCATTGAACTCTGCCTAGCAACAAGAAACACATTAATTATTAACATTTCACTTGCTGAAATGAACTCTCTTGTGTTTGTGCCAACATTTATATAAACACACTCCTCCTTTAGAGATCATTCGAAAGGTGAAGAAGCCCCCTCCAATGTGCCGGCCCACTGTGGCCCCAGACCAAGCCCCGCTGGAGTGCATCCAACTGATGAAACAGTGCTGGAGCGAACTCCCTGAGCGAAGACCCGACTTCGATGAGATCTTTGACAGGGTTTGTTAAGGATCTAATATTTGAGAAAGTGCACCATCATCTTTATTTCAACTGCTTTCTGTTTCATCTTCCTGTGTAGTTCAAAATCATCAACAAGGGTAAAAAGACTAACATCATCGACTCCATGCTGAGGATGTTGGAGCAGTACAGCTCCAACTTGGAGGACCTCATCCGGGAGCGAACAGAAGAGCTGGAGGTGGAGAAACAACGGACAGAAAAGCTGCTCTCTGAGATGCTGCCACCGTCAGTTAACAAAAACGCACGCCGCTTTACAGCAAACGTTTTCAACACCACTCAATTGTCCTCCATGTCATTTCAGCTCTGTGGCCGAGGCCTTAAAGACAGGCGCCACAGTAGAGCCGGAGTACTTCGACCAGGTGACCATCTACTTCAGCGACATTGTGGGTTTCACGACCATCTCGTCGCTTAGTGACCCCATCGAGGTGGTTGACCTCCTCAACGACCTCTACAGTCTGTTTGACGCTGTTCTCTCCAACCATGATGTCTACAAGGTTAGACGGACACGCTCGGCTATAACCACATGCTTTAAGTCAAGACAATTTTGTTCAGAGTCTCCTATGGTCGCCAGGGGACTCATGCATTAAGCTTGCTTACGCACAAAAACCTGGCGTACGCCCTTTTTAATAACAATTTTGACGTTGCATGCAAAAGTGTGTTGTCTCACGCCAACTTCATGCTTCACTTACGCACATTTCTTCATGCTTTGGGTACTTTAACGACACACAAAGGTGGTTGTTCGGGCTTTGCGTTCAACAATGTAAAAAAGATCAGAGCAAGGACAACCACATTCCCTTTTTCACCAATACATTTATTGATTTATTGATACCTAAAAAAACTTACTTAAAATTTTCAAAGAGGTAGTTAACTCTGATTACCCCCTATATAAATACAATTTGTGTAAACTACAATAACATTTATTTACACAGTAGCCTGCTTACAGACTGATTGGAGTTTCATGCAAAAATGATGTTATATTTGGTTTGCAATTGTCAAGACTAGGACTTGGGCGTGGATTGTTTTTCTGAGGCAAAGAAAAGTTGGCGCGAGCAAGGCGTGAATGAAGGTACATTTTTTATTTTACTCATAAAGGAATAAACAGAAGGCGCGCACGAGGGCGGAAGTACAACAACTGGGCTATGAAACAAAAGACTAGCACAAAGGCTATAAACTATAAACATGAACCAAAACACTTGCACTGTGGCATGAATAACAAAAACTTACTGTGACAAGGGAATGAGAAAAAGCAGCATGGATATCATGGGTGCAGAAGGTGAAGTTGCCAGAATGAACAACCGAAACAGACAGGCTTAAATAATAATGTGGTGATTAGTGAAAACAGGTGTGAGACAGGCGGACAGGGGCGTGACATGAGGACAAGGTGAAAACTAATGAGTTGATATGGTAATAAAACAAACAAGGAAGTGCATGAACAGGAACTGATTGTCCAAAAACAAAACCGAACATGACCAAAACAAAAACATGATCCCATAGACGTGACAGCAATCTTTTAAATTGAAACATACCAGTTAATCAAAATGGATACAAAATAGTTTAGCTCTTGTTTGGTTACTCAATGTATTATTTTAACACAGGAGATTTACTTGTGGAAAGTCGGGCCATTCGTCCACTATCTCCAGTGCCATTAAGGTGCCGCAACCCTATCACTTTTACCATCATATTTGTACATATCGAATGTGCTGATGTTGTTCTGTTGTTGTTATTGTTGTGTTTTCTGTTGTTGTTTTTGTTTTTGTCTAATCCCCCTCTTGTCCCCACAATTTCCCCCTCTGTCTTCCTATTTTCTCTTTCTATCCCCTCCTGCTCCGGCCCGGCTGCACCAAATGATAATGTAAATACATTTGATAAAGTCAAATAGAAATAAGGCAACAAGAGAAGTATCCTACACTTCTCTTTTATAAAGTAAATCTGAAGAGCCAATATGGGCATCTACATCAACAATATGATTTGCCTGAGAAGCTGGACAGGACACAAAAAAATAAATAGATAAAAAATAAAAGGTGCCGCAACCCTCGGCTACTGTCCGCCCGACTTGCCAAGTCACAGCAACACATTGTGACAGCAATACGTGGCACAATGATCCATATGAATTAATACACATCCTCAAAATTATTACACAAATATATTTGTCATGATTCGTTGCCCCGATCATGTTTTGTTTAGTTTTTGACTCCCTCAGTTCGGGGTGGTATAGCTCCGTTGGTAGAGTGGCCATGCCAGCAACTTGAGGGTTCCAGATTCAATCCCTGCTTCCACCATCCTAGTCACTGCTGTTGTGTCCTTGGGCAAGACACTTTATCCACCTGCTCCCATTGCCACCCTAACTGGCTTAAATTTAGATATTGGGTTTCACTATGTAAAGCGCTTTGAGTCACTAGAAAAAATGCGCTATATAAATATAATTCACAGTTCCTGTTTAGAACGCCCCTGGGTTTGTGTTTTGGTTACCCTGGGTGCAGACTGGTTTCAGCTGCCTCTGATTAGTGTTCGGCATGCTCACCTGCTGCCGGGCACTACTTATTCCCATTTTTGGCCACACTCAGTCTAGTTTTCTTGTTTGCTTTACGCAACAGTTACGTTTTATGATTTTTTACTTCTTTGCTCACGATTCCTGTGCTACGTTTTGACATAGCTCCCCATGCGATCGGCACGCTTCTCTTTTGTTTTGTATGTTTTTTTTTGGTATTTTGAATGATTTATGAGGATTAAATCATTTCCTTACTTGCACCTTGCCTCCGTAGTTCCTGCTGCATCTAGGGAGAACGATCTGCGCAGTAAAATGCAACCCAACCGTGACAATATTTTTACATCGTTGAAGTCAAATGTTGGCAAAGCCCAAACCACCACATCTGTGTGTCACTAAAGTATCCACCGGCTGTAGAAATGTGGGCACATGAAGCATGAAATTGGCATGAAGCAGCCAGGGACCATTGCTAGGAATTCTGGGACCCCCAAAAGAATATCCGTGTGGGCCCTTCTACACCATTCATTGCCACCGTCAATGGTCTTGTTTTTTTTTTTTTTTGTGTTCTTGATGGAGCCTGGTGTGATACACTTAATTTGTTTCCTTGTTTACGATTAACCACGTAAAAGTCAGAGGATTATGATTTATTTTCATTTCACTGTTTTCTACACGTTATTACACCTCTGATTGCAAATACATTTTTCAATTAAACACACAAAAAATAGGTGATGTGTGTTTTATAGTATTTAACAACCGCGCTGCACGTACATGTTGACGGGCCGGTAAAAAGTGTTTATTTCATAAACTTTTGTAATTGTGAAAAATATAAACAGTTGTCAGTCAAATGTGTTCTGTTAAACCAGTAATGGTAACATAAGCAAGCCGGTGGTGTTCTTGTTATATTTTTTGTTACTGTGGCGAAGTTGCAAACAGCACCTTTAATTCCAAGGAAGCGAGATCATCGCCCATTTATTCGTATGAATATATATTAGTTCAGTGTATGCATAATCATTTTGTCAGAGAGGCTACTGGGGGCTATGTGTTGGGCCCTAGTGGGCTGTGGGCCCTTATAATTGTCATCACCTCTCCCCCGTATACAACACCCCTGGAGGCAGCGCACTGTATCAAGCTCATTTTATTCTTGATACATCTCAATTTTGCCGTGAAAAAGGGCGTACAGAAGGTTTTTGTGCATGGGTAAGCTTAATACATGACGATCGTGCTCAGTTTGAAAGTGCCCTTTTTTACATTCACATGTGTCTTGGCCAATCATGGAAATTAGACAATAGATAGATAGTACTTTATTGATTCCTTCAGGAGAGTTCCCTTTAGGAAAATTAAAAATGATGTTTGGATTGTGATCCTGTGGGAAACTGTCCAATTACCTTTATCAGGGTGTGAATCTTTGGGCATGTTTTAATCATTGTATTCTGTTTTTATTTACAATTTACACAACGTGCCAACTTCATTGGTTTTGGGTTTTGTATATATGTGTGTGTGTGTTTGTCTATATATGCAATATATATATATATATATATATATATATATATATGTATATATATATATATATATATATATATATATATATATATATATATATGTGTGTGTGTGTGTATATGTATGTATATATATATATGGTGTTGTGTTTTTGTGGCGTGCTTTATTTATATATATATATATATATATATATATATATATATTTATTTATATATATATCTATATATACATATATGTATATATAAATATACATTTATATGTATATATATGTTGTGTATATGTATATATAAATATACATATATTTATAAAAAGTATACATATATACTTTATATATATATATATTTATTTATATGTATATATATATATACATATATGTATATATATACATATATATATACATATATACACAACACACACTTATATACACATACATATACATACATATGCTTACATATATATATATATATATATATATATATATATATATATATATATATACATTCATATACATATATACGTATATACATGCAGTATATATATATATGTGTGTGTATATATATATACATATATATATACATATATATGTGTATGGATATTTGTATATATATGTGTATATAAGTGTATACTGTATGTACAGCATATATGTATGTGTCTATATATATATATATATATATATATACAATGTATATGTTTGTGTATATACTGTATATGTGTATATATGTATATACATATGTATATATGTACATGTATATATATATATGTGTGTAGTAATTTATATATGTGTATATATATATATATATATATATATATATATGTATATGTATATTAACTTATGTATATATAAGTTGTATATATGTGTTAATATATACATATAATTATGTTTTTGGGATGTGGGAGAAGGTAAACCTACAAAGTCTCACTGGTTGACATATTGACGTTACCCAGGTGGAGACCATCGGTGACGCTTACATGGTGGCATCAGGCTTACCCAAGAAAAACGAAAACAAGCACGCGGCTGAAATCGCCAACATGTCTCTGAACATCCTCAGCTCCGTGGGAACCTTCCGTATGCGCCACATGCCGGACGTTCCTGTCAGGATACGGATCGGGATCCACTCGGGTAGGTCAACACAATCCACTGCTGTCAACTGCTGGGTTCCACTAATGCATGGATGATTGTTGAATGTGCTTTATAGGACCCTGCGTTGCTGGCGTGGTGGGCCTGACCATGCCTCGCTACTGCCTGTTTGGAGACACCGTCAACACTGCCTCGCGAATGGAATCCACCGGGCTGCGTACGTTTGAATGTTTTTTTATGTCTGTGTGTGCATCATTGAACTGTCTGCTGTCTTTTTTCAGCTTACAGAATCCACGTGAACTTGAGCACGGTGAAGATCCTCCGTTCTCTCCATGAAGGCTATAAAATAGACGTCAGGGGCAAGACCGAGCTGAAAGTAAGTGCGTACGTGGAGTAGTTAGGAAAACATGCCATATATTCGAACCTCAGTTTTTGGTCCACAAGGTCAACTCGTAGGAAAAAATGAGCACATTTTCCCATAAGAAAAGTTTCCATTTAGGTATTTGTCTGGACCCCAGGATGCAGAAAGAGCAGACAATAGCAGGAAATAAACCATTTGTATTAGGGAAACGCAGGTAACACCAAAACAAAGATGTGCAGCAGGGACGTGCACTGGCATAGGGAGTGATCAGCAACTTCTTGAGGTACAAAGCACAAATGAGGCCCGCAAGTGGTGGAGGCAAACAGGAAGTAGAAACAAAAATAAGAGTGCTGACAGAAAATATAGAAACTAAGGAAACAATAAACAAGACATCGATAGGAGCTAGATGAGGTGGTTCGGGCATCTGGTCAGGATGTCACCCAAACGCCTCTTTAGGTAGGTGTTTCGGGCACGTCCGACCGGTAGGAGGCCACGGAGAAGACCCAGGACACATTGGGAAGACTATCTCTCCCGGCTGGCCTGGGAACGCCTCGGGATCCCCCGGGAGGAGCTTGAGGAAGTGGCTGGGGAGAGGGAAGTCTCGGCTTCCCTGCTTAGGCTGCTGCCCCTGTAACTCGACCTCGGATAAGCGGAAGAAGCTGGATGGATGGATGGATGGATAAAGGATCATTACAACAAATAATGTAAAGTTCCAGGCACCCAAAAATATTAACACAAACCACATTTTATAGAGAGTTTTACAGTTTTACATGCAGCAAATTATGTAATTGTTTTTATAAATGGCAAATGAAATGGATAAATTACCTTTTAATAAATACTTTTGTTGACGAGGAGCGCAGAGGTAGGTGGGCACAGAACGCCATCTCGTTCTTGCTTGAATTCAAAAATGTTTCTCACCTTCTTTATCAAAGTGATGGCACCTGTTTTTTTATTTGGTTACTTGATGTTATTTTGTATTCGTACTCAAAAATACACAATTTTACACGCAATGTTCGGCCCTACAAAACTGGGTTGACTGTACTTCCTGGCCCTGTATTTACAACTACAGAAAGTAATTCATCAGCCAGGAAGAATTTATTTCTACTCATTTGTATTTGTAATGGGATTAAATAGTACTTTTTATAGTACTAGTCAAAAGTTTTGGGACATTTTTAAATTAAAAATAATAGAAAACTGCTGAGGTAGCCTACTAAGTCACTGAAAAACAAGATGCTCAAATATACAGCACCCAAGTCATAGCTAGCAGAGCACCAAGCTTTAGTCTAAGACAGGGGTTACAAACTCATTTTAGATCGAGGGCCACATGGAGAAAAATATACTCGTAAGTGGGCCGGAGGGGCAAAATCACGGCACAATAACCCTAAAAATAAAGACGGCTACAGAGTGTTTTCTTTGTTAAAAATAGAACAAGCACAATCTGAAAATGTACAAATTATGTTTTTTTACACTTACAAGTTGCAGTTAATAGTATTCTATCGTTATTTGTCGTTATTTATACTTTCTGAATAAATTACGTGATAATGTTCATCAATCAACTCATTGGTGTTAATTTTCAATCTATCAAGATAAAAAAAATTACATCAAAATCAAATTACAAGATGTTTTTTATGTAGTTTGCTCATTTTCCTCAACTGGTGCATTAACATATTGTAGCATAATCTACAAAGATACAAATAATTTATATTGTGACATCTAGTGGACACATTTAGAACTGTTTATTTCATTTAAAAATTCTGGCTCACTTTTATACTAAGCAAACTTATCCGGCAGTCTGGATAAAACCTGTTCGGGGGCCTGATCAGGCCCGCGGGCCGTACGTTTGACACCCCTGGTCTAAGACATGTAGTTCAAAGCAATGTCTTTTTTCTCTCTCTTTTTTTTAACCCTACCATGAATTGATTTACGTGGACCCCGACTTAAAGAAGTTGAAAACTTATTCGGGTGTTACCATTTAGTGGTCAATTGTACGGAATATGTACTGTACTGTGAAATCATCAATCAATCAATCAATGTTTACTTATATAGCCCTAAATCACTAGTGTCTCAAAGGGCTGCACAAACCACCACGACATCCTCGGTAGGCCCACATAAGGGCAAGGAAAACTCACACCCAGTGGGACATCGGTGACAATAATGACCCAGTGGGACGTCGGTGACAATGATGACTATGAGAACCTTGGAGAGGAGGAAAGCAATGGATGTCGAGCGGGTCTAACATGATACTGTGAAAGTTCAATCCACAATGGATCCAACACAGTCGCGAGAGTCCAGTCCAAAGCGGATCCAACACAGCAGCGAGAGTCCTGTTCACAGCGGAGCCAGCAGGAAACCATCCCAAGCGGAGGCGGATCAGCAGCGCAGAGATGTCCCCAGCCGATACACAGGCAAGCAGTACATGGCCACCATGTCCCACAAGGGAGAGTGGGACATAGAAGAAAAAGAAAAGAAACGGCAGATCAACTGGTCTAAAAAGGGAGTCTATCTAAAGGCTAGAGTATACAAATGAGTTTTAAGGTGAGACTTAAATGCTTCTACTGAGGTGGCATCTCGAACTGTTACCGGGAGGGCATTCCAGAGTACTGGAGCCCGAACGGAAAACGCTCTGTAGCCCGCAGACTTTTTTTGGGCTTTGGGAATCACTAACAAGCCGGAGTCCTTTGAACGCAGATTTCTTGCCGGGACATATGGTACAATACAATCGGCAAGATAGGATGGAGCTAGACCGTGTAGTATTTTATACGTAAGTAGTAAAACCTTAAAGTCACATCTTAAGTGCACAGGAAGCCAGTGCAGGTGAGCCAGTACAGGCGTAATGTGATCAAACTTTCTTGTTCTTGTCAAAAGTCTAGCAGCCGCATTTTGTACCAACTGTAATCTTTTAATGCTAGACATGGGGAGACCCGAAAATAATACGTTACAGTAATCGAGACGAGGCGTAACAAACGCTTGGATAATGATCTCGGCGTCTTTAGTGGACAGAATGGAGCGAATTTTAGCGATATTACGGAGATGAATATTCCAAGATACATTTCAATCAATCCTATGTGAAGTGACGGGTGTTGAGGTGGGCCAGAGTCATCATTAAAAAGTACTTTTGTGTTATTAGGGGAAAGGTAGGTGTCTATGCAGGATGTGGTGGGTATATATTCAAGTATGATTTTTTTTCATTGCCAGGGGAAAGGCATTGAGGAGACTTACTGGCTGGTGGGGAAGTCGGACTTTGCAAAGCCTTTGCCGAAACCACCAGAGATCAAACCAGGGTGAGATACAAATGACCTTGTCTTAAAGTATAGATAAAGATGCATTTTCAAACCCCCAATCACAGCCGATTGTTCCCATGACTTGATTTTTCCGCCACTGGTGCACTTTGAACTCCCAGGGAAGACAATCACGGCCTGAGCCCCGAAGACATAGCCGCGTACGAGCGAAAGAAAGCCGAGAGAAAGGCTTGAGGTAGAGCGAGACCTTGCATGCCAGCTGGTGTTGTGCTAGTGTGTCCTGGTGATGATTTCTCAATCTTGACTTAAGATCTGTCAGTCCCATTAATCTCTTGATCTCATCAACTAGTGAAAGGGGATTTGGGAAAAGATTGGTGTTGTGTTTTTGTGGCGTCCTTTCTATTCGCAGTGTGGTTTTCCCTTAAAAATGAGAAAATAATGCGAAGCTCTTCTTGTCTTGATTAGGGTCAATTGGCAGGAGATGGTGACGGAAGAGATCAAGAGCCTTTTCCGCAAGGCCAACAGGCAAGTGGACAAGAACAAAATGAGTGGGAAAGGAGGAAAGATGTGAGAGGGATGAAGAAGGGGAGCGGCCGTCTCTCTTTCGCTCTCTCTCTCGCCTCTGTGGCTTAACGCGGACTTCTTTAAGAGGATTGTCCATCCACTGGCTAATCTGCCTGCAGCCAACACAGCAGAACGTAACGGTGCTAATGTAATGAGACCTGCCTGGTAGGACCAATCTCGACTCATGCACTCAATCATGCACTGCTCACTGCACTCACTGGCCACTGAGTGGCCACCCAGGAGGCAGTGAAAATTAGTCAAGCTTTTACTGAGCATTGCTACTGCACGCTCGCTGTGTTGTTGCGTTTTTCTTGTTTCTTGCATTGGACTAAGAGAGCAGAGTCTACCAAGTCAACTTCGTTGTGTGTTACATACTTGGCCAATAAAGATGTTTCTGAGTCTGACAACACAGGCAATTTAAGCTACGGAGGCATTGTAAGTTGTAATAATTACATAAAATAATGAATATAAAAATATATCACGTATAATATGAGTAATTTATTTGAAATGTATATTTTTACACATATTATATAAAAATTAATGAGTAAATTAAATTAATAAAAAATTATATCAAACTATAAATAATATGATGCATTAAATTATAACATTTCATGATAAGTACAGTTTTGATTAAAAATGTTGCAATATAATGAGCAAGGTGGAATTTTTACATGTCCAAAAAGTGCTTCGAAGGGTTAATAATAGATACCAGGGTTGATTTTGTTGACTAAAAGTTTTTGTCTTAGTTATTGTCAACAACCTATTTCTCCCTGATTAAAGTAAGACAATAACAAGTCAAAACAAAGTCACGTTGACGAAAACAATGATGAAATTAATTGACAATTTAATCGACGAATACACACAAAAGATGAAAATAATTGACAGAGGTGAAATCCAATCAAATTTAAAGGCCTACTGAAATGAGATTTTCTTATTTAAACGGGGATAGCAGGTCCATTCTATGTGTCATACTTGATCATTTTGCGATATTGCCATATTTTTGCTGAAAGGATTTGGTAGAGAACATCCACGATAAAGTTTGCGACTTTTGGTCGCTAATAAAAAAGCCTTGCCTTTACCGTAAGTAGCAGACGATGTGCGCGTGACGTCACGGGTTGTAGGGCTCCTCACATCCTCACATTGTTTACAATCATAGCCACCAGCAGCTAGAGCGATTTGGACCGAGAAAGCGACAATTTCCCCATTGATTTGAGCGAGGATGAAAGATTTGTGGATCAGGATAATGAGAGTGAAGGACTAGAAACATTTTTTTTTTAAAGGCGAGGGCAGTTAGAGCGATTCAGATGTTAAAAGACACATTTACTAGGATAATTCTGTAAAATCCCTTATCTGCCTATTGTGTTACTAGTGTTTTAGTGAGATTATATAGTACCTGATAGTCGGAGGGGTGTGGCCACGGGTGTGGTGACCGCCAGTGTCTCTGAGGGAAGCCACGCAGCTGCAGCAGGACGCAAGCTCCGCTGATGTCTCCGGTAAGAGCCGACTTATTACCACCATTTTCTCGATGAAACCTGCCGGTTGACATGTGGTCGGGATCCATGTTCGCTTGACCGCTCTGTTCCATAGTAAAGCTTCACCTTCGGGAATTTTAAACAAGGAAACACCGGCTGTGTTAGTGATGCTAAAGGCAGCTGCAGTGCACCGCTTCCCACCTCCATCTTTGTACTTTGAGTTCTCCATTATTAATTGAACAAATTGCAAAAGATTCAGCAACACAGATGTCCAGAATACTGTGTAATCATGCGATTAAAGCAGACGACTTATAGCTTGGATCGGGCTGGAAAAAAATGTCCGCTACAACCCGTGACGTCACACGCACGCGTTTTCAACAGGATACTTTGCGGGAAATTTAAAATTGCAATTTAGTAAACTAAAAAGGCCGTATTGGCATGTGTTGCAATGTTAATATTTCATCATTGATATATAAACTATCAGACTGCGTGGTCGCTAGTAGTGGGTTTCAGTAGGCCTTTCATTTTGGTTTTGGGTGGGTGGGACTAATTAGTTATATATCCAATCACAATAGCATGCAGGAGAGGGGCGGGGATAAATCACGACTGGGATCCAATCATAACTAGTACTACTAAGACACAGTGTTTGGATTTTTCACCGGGAAACAAGACTATATCTTAGGGATGTAATGATAACTGGTAATAATGATGACAACACTCCTGACAATTAGTATTACCCTTTTAAATTAAAATGATCTAAAAACAAGATTGATAATCCAATCCAATCCATTTTATTTGTATAGCACATTTAAACAACAAAAATGTTTCCAAAGTGCTGCACAACAATATTATAAACATTATTCAAATATTATCCTTAGGTCAACCAATGACTGAATAAAAATAAAAACAATATAAAAATAAATATGATTAAAAACTATTTGAAAGGGTAAAACAAATAAAAACAATAAAGAGAAATCAAAATTTAAAAAAACACAGAAAACACAGAGGACCACACAACTCACATAGTGTTAAAAGCCAGAGAATAAAAGTGGGTCTTAAGACGAGACTTAAAACACTCCACTGTGGAAGCAGTTTGAACATGGAGCGGCAGAGTGTTCCAGAGCTTAGGGCCGACCACAGAGAAGGCCCTGTCTCCCCTGGTTTTAAGTCTGGTCTTGCCTCCACGAGCTGGAGCTGGCTCTCGGACCGCAGAACGGGCGCAGGAGTGTAAATTTGGAAGAGGTCCGAGATATATTGAGGTGCCAGTCCATGTAAAGATTTCAAAACAAACAGCAATGTTTTAAAATCAATTCTAAAATGAACAGGGAGCCAGTGCAAACTCTCAAGAATTGGGGTTATATTCTCGCATTTCCTGGCCCCTGTTAAAAGTCGTGCTGTCGCGTTCTGGACTAACTGCAACCGGGAGAGAGCTTTTTGGCTAATGCCAGCATAAAGTGCATTGCAGTAGTCCAAGACACTTGATATAAAAGCATGCATGACTTGTTTAAAAAGGTTTAAAGATAAAAACAGTTTTACCTTTGCTAAAAGGCGAAGATGATACAAACACGATTTTAAAACACCATTGACTTGTTTGTCAAGTTTAAAATCACCAAGGCTGGTGACCTTGGGAAGCACATATTTTGCACTGGCCCAAAAACTAAAATTTCAGATTTTCCCTCATTCATTATTAAAAGGGTGGAGTGCTATCTCCGGGTTGGGGAGGAGACCCTGCCCCAAGTGGAGGAGTTCAAGTACCTAGGAGTCTTGTTCACGAGTGGGGGAAGAGTGGATCGTGAGATCGACAGGCAGATCGGTGCGGCGTCTTCAGTAATGCGGACGTTGTACCGATCCGTTGTGGGGAAGAAGGAGCTGAGCCGGAAGGCAAAGCTCTCAATTTACCGATCGATCTACGTTCCCATCCTCACCTATGGTCATGAGCTTTGGGTCATGACCGAAAGGATAAGATCACGGGTACAAGCGGCCGAAATGAGTTTCCTCCGCCGTGTGGCGGGGCTCTCCCTTAGAGATAGGGTGAGAAGCTCTGTCATCCGGGAGGAACTCAAAGTAAAGCCGCTGCTCCTTCACATCGAGAGGAGCCAGATGAGGTGGTTCGGGCATCTGGTCAGGATGCCACCCGAACGCCTCCCTAGGGAGGTGTTTAGGGCACGTCCAGCCGGTAGGAGGCCACGGGGAAGACACGTTGGGAAGACTATGTCTCCCGGCTGGCCTGGGAACGCCTCGGGATCCCCCGGGAAGAGCTAGACGAAGTGGCTGGGGAGACGGAAGTCTTGGCTTCCCTGCTTAGGCTGCTGCCCCCGCGACCCGACCTCGGATAAGCGGAAGATGATGGATGGATGGATGGATTATTAAAAAACTCTGGGCTAACCAAGCCTTGACGTGGATTAGACAGTTGAGAGGAGGTGTCAGGGGACCGTGGCCTTTTGAAATCGCCATATAAATTTGGCAGTTGTCTGCATAAAAGTGATAAGACATTCCATGCCTCTTAAAAATCTCTCCAAGAGGGAGGAGATACAGCGCAAACAGGATAGGGCCTAGAATAGATCCCTTGGGGGCACCACATTAAAAAGCGGAGCAGAAGAAGAGGTGGCGTCCCCCAGCCTGACAGAGAAGGACCTCTCTGACAGGTAGGATCTGAACCACTCTATTGCAGTCCACCTGACACCCACACAGTCTCTCAGGCGCTGTAAAAGAATTGTGATGGCCGACTGTGTCAAAGGCCATCTAAAAGCACTAAAATGGCAGAGCTGCCAGAATCAGACATTAAAAGCAAGTCATTTAAAAACCTTTAAAAGTGTAGATTCAGTACTGTGCAAAGCTTTGTATCCTAACTGCACTTTTTATAAAATCACGGGCCACGACAGACTTACTGGTGCCAGCTCGCTAGCTTAAACACTAACAGGAAAACAAGAGACATACGTCTTTCTCTGTTAAAAACAACATACACCGATTTAAACTTCTATAAAACACATTACTGTCTGAGCAACTCAGTTATTCAGTTGTGCACATTGAACCTACAAGCTGTGCTCTCGTCGCACGGAATTGTGATGATCGGTCCTGCGATGAGGTGGCGACTTGTCCAGGGTGTACCCCGCCTTCCGCCCGATTGTAACTGAGGTAGGCACCAGCGCCCCCCGCAATCCCAAAGGTAGAAAATGGATGGAAGGGTCTTTTTCTCAGAGGAAAATGTCACGCTTTGATAAAAGGATTGGATTCAGATGCAGAGTTGGGACTTTAGACAGGCTTTTATTTTGACAATTTCCTTTTACCTCCAAAGTCAAGAAATAACATGATCTATAATCACAAAAAAAAACTACTCGGCGAAAAGATTCCAGAAAAAGAAGGAACAACCGAAAATCACTCCGAACGGAGGAAAACACAAAAGTAAAGACGAACTATAATTGACGCCGTATATGCTATAAACAGTAGTTAACAAAAAACGCCCCAACAGGAGGACCAAAACAACATCCATGAAAATTTTTACACTACCTAATCAAATAAAGTATTTAACAAAAATAGTCACTCAAAAAGTTGAGGAATGAATGAAAAAATTTTAACTGAAACTTACCACTGCGGCTGAATAACTAAATAATCAAAATCACTCTGCTGAGGAGGAAGAAAGGAAAACTCAAAATATTCATAAAGGGGTTCAGGATCAAGGGACATAAGCACAAGACAAGGCAAGGCATGGACAAAGACATGGACGCTAGAGAGCACGAATAAACGAGACAATCTGGCACAGAACAAAGGAAGGAGTGAGCTTATAAGACACATGAAGGTAATAGGGAACAGCTGGAAACAATCAAAGAACAGGGATGACGTCAGACGGATGACACAAAAGGAAGGGCAAGTGACCTGAAACGAGAGGAGAGTTACTTTTCAAATTAAAACCATAAGACAAAAAAACCCAAAACAAGACATCCCTCACCGCGGTGTGACAGAAAAAAGACGAGGTGTCTTTGTGGTGCCTTCAAGTCCCGCTATATAGAGTAGGACAGACACAACACCCACCAGAAGTGATACATAATCAGATTAGATGTTATTTCTTACGCAAACAAACTAATATTTACAGTACAACAATAAGAGATGAGTTATTAAAAACAGATACAACACTAAACTTCAGTGAAACATAAACACAATAAATGTAAAAGTGTTTTTTTTCAAACAGTGTGTCTATTTATTTAGCCCTAGTGTGTGAATGTGAGTGTGAATATTGTCTGTCTATCTGTGTTGGCCCTGCGATGAGGTGGCGATTTGTCCAGGGTGTGCCCCGCCTTCCGTCTGAATGCAGCTGAGATAGGCTCCAGCACTCCCAGCGACCCCAAACGGGACAAGCGGTAGAAAAAGAGATGGATGGATGTTTAGGGGACGGCGTGGCGCGGTCGGAGAGTTGCCGTGTGCAACCCGAGGGTCCCTGGTTCAAATCCCACCTAGTACCAACCTCGTCACGTCCGTTGTGTCCTGAGCAAGACACTTCACCCTTGATCCTGATGGGTGCTGGTTGGCGCCTTGCATGGCAGCTCCCTCCATCAGTGTGTGAATGTGTGTGTGAATGGGTAAATGTGGAAGTAGTGTCAAAGCGCTTTGAGTACCTTGAAGGTAGAAAAGCGCTATACAAGTACAACCCATTTATCATTTAAAAAGCTTTTTAAACACATTCCACAATAATAGTCATTCATAGTCATTATTGTCACCGACGTCCCACTGGGTCATTATTGTCACCGATGTCCCACTGGGTGTGAGTTTTCCTTGCCCTTATGTGGGCCTACCGAGGATGTCGTGGTGGTTTGTGCAGCCCTTTGAGACACTAGTGATTTAGGGCTATATAAGTAAACATTGATTGATTGATTGATTGAATAGTGATAACCGTGGTAATTTTGGTCACAATAACCGTGGTATGGAATTCTCTTATTGTTACGTCCCTATTCTGTATTGTTACGCACATCATTTCAATATGTCTTCTACCCCTGGACGATAGAGAAGACATGTGGACACATCTTACCGTTGCAAGGTTGACACACGACCCTCTGGCTCCGTTTTCTCTGGTCAAAATACAACCAACTTGAAGCATCTTCTGCAGGCCAATCACCGGGACATCTACGCAACAGTAAGTAGGCCTTAACTGATATTTCCAACTGACTCATACTGTACTGAATTACTGTTACTATTAGGAGTAGAGAAAGCGCAAAACTGCTTACTCTACCACTACTTTTGTTGTACGTATAGGTGAGCTTGCCCACCAATCTAGAATCTTGTTGCGAATTCAGTTTTTCAGATGCTCTGCATTAGGGTTGCGCGGTATACCGGTGTTAGTATAGTACTGCGATACTAATGAATCATATTCGGTACTATACCGCCTCTGAAAAGTACAGGTCCGGCATCACAACATCTTGTATTATTTAAAAAAAATGTATTTTATGTTTTTAAACTCAGGAAATATGTCCCTGGACACATGAGGACTTTGAATATGACCGATGTAACTACTTGGTATCGGATTGATACCCAAATTTGTGGTATCATCCAAAACTAATGTAAAGTATCTAACAACCGAAGAATAAGTGAGTATTACATTTGAACAGAAGTGTAGATAAAACATGTTAAAAGACAAAGTAAGCTGATATTAACAGTAAATGAACAAGTAGATTAATAATTCATTTTCTACCACTTGACAAAATAATAGAATGATAAATGACACAATATGTTACTGCAGCTAAATTAGGACTCTTTGTTTGCTTACTTACTAATAAAATACAAGTTGTCTTGTATGTTCACTATTTTATTTAAGGACAAACTTGCAATAAGGAACATATGTTTAATGTACCCTAAGATTTTTTTGTTAAAATAAAGACAATAATGCAATTTTTTGTGGTCCTCTTTATTTAGAAAAGTACAGAAAAGTATCGAAATGATTTTGGTACCGGTACCAAAATATTGGTATCGGTACAACCCTACTCTGCAATAATAATTAATAAAAGTGCTTTCAAGGCAATGTCCCAAAAAATTAAATTAAAAGTTGTCATTACAGCGACTTTTGGATCTCGTGGGCCTCCAAAGCAAATTCCCCCCTTAAGGACTGCTATGTATTATTTTCTTTATTATACTTATGTATATGTTATTTACTTCTACCTGAAAATAGGACTATTTTTATTCATATGTGAAGTGAAGTGAATTATATTTATATAGCGCTTTTCTCAAGTGACTCAAAGCGCTTTACATAGTGACACCCAATATTAAGTTACATTTAAACCAGTGTGGGTGGCACTGGGAGCAGGTGGGTAAAGTGTCTTGCCCAAGGACACAATGACAGTAACTAGAATGGCACAAGCGGGAATCGAACCTGCAACTCTCAAGTTGCTGGCACGGCCACTCTACCAACCGAGCTATTTGCATTATTTTTTTAATGACTCTGATCACAATAGATATTTTTTAATCATACTTACAGAGTTCAGCACATTTTTGAACCAACACAACACTGCAAAAAGTGAGTGTTCAAAAACAAGAAAAAATATATAAAAATTAGATGTATTTTATTTGAACTAAGCAAAATTATCTGCCTATAGAACAATAAAATTCAGCTTGTCAAGACTTTCCAAAACAAGTAAAATTAGCTAACCTCAATGAACCCAAAAATACCTTAAAATAAGTATATTCTCACTAATAACAAATGCACTTTTCTTGGTTGAAAAAAAATGAGACTTTTTTTACTCAATATGTTGAAAAATATATGTTGAAATATTTTCTTAAATTAAGTCAATTAATATATTTTTCATGTTTTAAGTGAGAAATGATTACTTTAAAAAAGTAGTTTCAAACTTGTTAGTGTTAATGACACAGCTTTGTATCAGTTGATATTGTCGTTTCAAGCATGTTTTACTCAATATAGGTCATAAAATCTCAGCTACAAGCTGTAATATCTTACTGAGATCATTTAGGACCAAAACCCTTAAATCAAGTAAAACACTAACATAAAATCTGCTTAGTGAGAAGAATTATCTTATCAGACAGAAAATAAGCAAATATCACCCTTATTTGAGATATTTAATCTTACTTAGATTTAAGTTTTTGCAGTGAACATGATCAGAAATGTTGAAAAATACCCCAAAAATGATGAATTAAACAACTTATTGTCTATAGGGTTCCAGGTTCGATCCCCGCTTCTGCCAACCTAGTCACTGCCGTTGTGTCCTCGGGCAAGACACTTTACCCACCTGCTCCCAGTGACACCCGCACTGGTTTGAAAATGTAACTTAGATGTTGAGTTTCACTATGTAAAAGTGCTTTGAGTCACTAGAGAAAAGCGCTATACACACTATGTAAAAGTGCTTTGAGTCACTAGAGAAAAGCGCTATATGCACTATGTAAAAGTGCTTTGAGTCACTAGAGAAAAGCGCTATATGCACTATGTAAAAGTGCTTTGAGTCACTCGAGAAAAGCACTATAAACACTATGTAAAAGTGATTTGAGTCACTATAGAAAAGCGCTATATACACTATGTAAAAGTGCAAAGAGTCACTAGAGAAAAGCGCTATATACACTATGTAAAAGTGCTTTGAGTCACTAGAGAAAAGCGCTATATACACTATGTAAAAGTGATTTGAGTCACTATAGAAAAGCGCTATATACACTATGTAAAAGTGCTTTGAGTCACTAGAGAAAAGCGCTATATACACCATGTAAAAGTTCTTAGACTCACTAGAGAAAAGTGCTATATGTACTATATAAAAGTGCTTTGAGTCACTAGAGAAAAGCACTATATACACTATGCAAAAGTGCTTTGATTCACTAGAGAAAAGCGCTATACACACTATGTAAAAGTCCTTAGAGTCACTAGAAAAAAGCGCTATATGTACTATGTAAAAGTGCGTTGAGTAACTAGAGAAAAGCGCTATATACACTATGTAAAAGTGCTTTGCGTCACTACAGGAAAGCACTATCTATATACACTATGTAAAAGTGCTTTGATTCACTAGAGAAAAGCGCTATATACACTATGTAAAAGTACAAAGAGTCACTAGAGAAAAGCGCTATAAAAACATGTAAAAGTGCTTTGAGTCACTAGAGAAAAGCGCTCTATACACAACGTAAAAGTGCTTTGAGTCACTAGAGAAAAGCGCTATATACACTATTTAAAAGTGCTTTGAGTCACTAGAGAAAAGCGCTATATTCACTATGTAAAAGTGCTTAGTCACTAGAAAAAAGCGCTATATGCACTGTGTAAAAGTGCTTTGAGTCACTAGAGAAAAGCGTTATATACACTATGTAAAAATGTTTTGAGTCACTGGAGAAAAGCACTATATGCACTATGTAAAAGTGCTTTATGTCACTAGAGAAAAGCACTATATACACTATGCAAAAGTGCTTGGAGTCACTAGAGAAAAGCGCTATATACACTATGTAAAAGTGCTTTGAGTCACTAAAGAAAAGCGCTATGTACACTATGTAAAAGTTCTTAGACTCACTAGAGAAAAGTGCTATATGTACTATATAAAAGTGCTTTGAGTCACTGGAGAAAAGCACTATATACACTATGCAAAAGTGCTTTGATTCACTAGAGAAAAGCGCTATACACACTATGTAAAAGTCCTTAGTCACTAGAAAAAAGCGCTATATGCACTATGTAAAAGTGCGTTGAGTAACTAGAGAAAAGCGCTATATACACTATGTAAAAGTGCTTTGCGTCACTAGAGAAAAGCACTATCTATATACACTATGTAAAAGTGCTTTGATTCACTAGAGAAAAGCGCTATATACACTATGTAAAAGTACAATGAGTCACTAGAGAAAAGCGCTATAAACACATGTAAAAGTGCTTTGAGTCACTAGAGAAAAGCGCTCTATACACAATGTAAAAGTGCTTTGAGTCACTAGAGAAAAGCGCTATATACACTATTTAAAAGTGCTTTGAGTAACTAGAGAAAAGCGCTATATTCACTATGTAAAAGTGCTTAGTCACTAGAAAAAAGCGCTATATGCACTATGTAAAAGTGCTTTGAGTCACTAGAGAAAAGCGTTATATACACTATGTAAAAATGTTTTGAGTCACTAGAGAAAAGCACTATATACACTATGCAAAAGTGCTTGGAGTCACTAGAGAAAAGCGCTATATACACTATGTAAAAGTGCTTAGAGTCACTAGAAAAAACGCTATATGCACTATGTAAAAGTGCTTTGAGTCATTAGAGAAAAGCGTTATATACACTGTAAAAGTGCTTTGAGTCACTAGAGAAAAGCGCTATATACACTATGTAAAAGTGCTTAGAGTCACTAGAGAAAAGCGCTATATACACTATGTAAAAGTGCTTTGAGTCACTAGAGAAAAGCGTTATATACACTGTAAAAGTGCTTTGAGTCACTAGAGAAAAGCGCTATATACACTATGTAAAAGTGCTTTGAGTCACTAGAAAAAAGCGCTATATACACTATGTAAAAGTGCTTTGCGTCACTAGAGGAAAGCACTATCTATATACACTATGTAAAAGTGCTTTGATTCACTAGAGAAAAGCGCTATATACACTATGTAAAAGTACAAAGAGTCACTAGAGAAAAGCGCTATAAAAACATGTAAAAGTGCTTTGAGTCACTAGAGAAAAGCGCTCTATACACAACGTAAAAGTGCTTTGAGTCACTAGAGAAAAGCGCTATATACACTATTTAAAAGTGCTTTGAGTCACTAGAGAAAAGCGCTATATTCACTATGTAAAAGTGCTTAGTCACTAGAAAAAAGCGCTATATGCACTGTGTAAAAGTGCTTTGAGTCACTAGAGAAAAGCGTTATATACACTATGTAAAAATGTTTTGAGTCACTGGAGAAAAGCACTATATGCACTATGTAAAAGTGCTTTATGTCACTAGAGAAAAGCACTATATACACTATGCAAAAGTGCTTGGAGTCACTAGAGAAAAGCGCTATATACACTATGTAAAAGTGCTTTGAGTCACTAAAGAAAAGCGCTATGTACACTATGTAAAAGTTCTTAGACTCACTAGAGAAAAGTGCTATATGTACTATATAAAAGTGCTTTGAGTCACTGGAGAAAAGCACTATATACACTATGCAAAAGTGCTTTGATTCACTAGAGAAAAGCGCTATACACACTATGTAAAAGTCCTTAGTCACTAGAAAAAAGCGCTATATGCACTATGTAAAAGTGCGTTGAGTAACTAGAGAAAAGCGCTATATACACTATGTAAAAGTGCTTTGCGTCACTAGAGAAAAGCACTATCTATATACACTATGTAAAAGTGCTTTGATTCACTAGAGAAAAGCGCTATATACACTATGTAAAAGTACAATGAGTCACTAGAGAAAAGCGCTATAAACACATGTAAAAGTGCTTTGAGTCACTAGAGAAAAGCGCTCTATACACAATGTAAAAGTGCTTTGAGTCACTAGAGAAAAGCGCTATATACACTATTTAAAAGTGCTTTGAGTAACTAGAGAAAAGCGCTATATTCACTATGTAAAAGTGCTTAGTCACTAGAAAAAAGCGCTATATGCACTATGTAAAAGTGCTTTGAGTCACTAGAGAAAAGCGTTATATACACTATGTAAAAATGTTTTGAGTCACTAGAGAAAAGCACTATATACACTATGCAAAAGTGCTTGGAGTCACTAGAGAAAAGCGCTATATACACTATGTAAAAGTGCTTAGAGTCACTAGAAAAAACGCTATATGCACTATGTAAAAGTGCTTTGAGTCATTAGAGAAAAGCGTTATATACACTGTAAAAGTGCTTTGAGTCACTAGAGAAAAGCGCTATACACACTATGTAAAAGTGCTTAGAGTCACTAGAGAAAAGCGCTATATACACTATGTAAAAGTGCTTTGAGTCACTAGAGAAAAGCGTTATATACACTGTAAAAGTGCTTTGAGTCACTAGAGAAAAGCGCTATATACACTATGTAAAAGTGCTTTGAGTCACTAGAAAAAAGCGCTATATGCACTAATGTGGTTTCTTCCGAGGATGTTGTATTCGTAATGGTTTGTACAGTCCTTTGAGACATTTGTGATTTAGGGCTATACAAATAAACATTGATTGATTGATGTAAAAGTGCTTTGAGTCACTAGAGAAAAGCGCTATAGACACTATGTAAAATTGCTTAGAGTCATTAGAGAAAGGCGCTATATACACTATGTAAAGGTGCTTTGAGTCAGTAGAAAAAAGCGCTATATAAATATAGTTTGTAATTCACTTCACATCAAATCAGTTAGTTCTTTCTACCACAGGAGGGTGCTCATGTTGCACATTAGACTTGTATGACCAAACCTTTTTATCAGCCTTTTGAAGAGTCCCTTCCTGCTCACCATGAAGCCCCTACACTCCTTTGTGTGGGCTAACCCAACAAAGACTTTTATTTAGTCTAGCAGGCAAGTCCAACAAGTCAAGCCTGACATTCTTTAAATCGTTGACTGCGGCAGATAAGCCCTGCTCATCTCATCCCAAACTCGGGGACGCCCTTTGACCTCCAGCCGACTGGAAAGATTATCATCTCTATTTTGGTTTCTCACACCAAAAACAATCCAGGTTTTTTTTTTTTTTCCACTTTTTATTTAAAAAAAAAGGATGACATTTTTGTTCTTAATCACACAATTCCAACAGCAATTTTTTGTGGGTCAGCACAAATTAAACTACGTTTCCTCAGCAAGTTGAATTTGGTACAATTCAGTGCAGGCAGAAAGACAAATAAGGAGTGGATTTAGAAGTCAAACAAGCCTCTGCAGAGATCTACTCGTTTTTAAACATTAAAGGGTAGCCTGGCCTATACCGACAGTAAAATGTTGGAATGTCATACTTAATACAAAAAATCCGGAAGGACACATGTGAGTCAAACTAACTAACTGGCTTAACATTGGCATAACTACACTTAGCATGTGTCTCATACCAAGGTATAGGACTCTGGGGTAAACGGTTGTGAAATGAGCTAAAAAAGTTGGCATGCTAACAGTTTGCAAATGTCACATACCAAAGTATATGACTCTGGGGTAAACTGTTGCAAAATTTGCTAAAAAATTTAGCCTGTTAACATTAGCATGCTAGCATGCTAACAATTAGCATGTGTCACATACCCAGTTATATGACTCTGGTGTAAACTGTTGCAAAATTACCTTAAAAAATGAGCATGCTAATAATTAGCATGCGTCACATACCCAGTTATACCTTCTCAGTGGCCTTAAGGTTACAGCGCCCTGAGATCGGTAGGTTGTGAGTTCAATCCCCGGCCGAGTCATACCAAGGACTATAAAAATGGGACCCATTACCTCCCTGCTTGGCACTCAGCATCAAGGGTTGGGATTGAGGGTTAAATCACAAAAAATTATTCCCGAGCGCGGCCACCTCTGCTGCTCACTGCTCTCCTCACCTCCCAGGGGGTGGAACAAGGGGATAGGTCAAACGCAGAGAGTAAATTCTCAACACCTAGTGTGTGTATGTGTGTGTGACTATCAGTGGTACTTTAACTTTTGTTATATGACTCTAGGATACTCTGGGGTAAACGGCTGCTAAATTACCTAAAACAATTAGCATGCTAAGAGTTATTTCAGCATTCAATCCAAGGGGAACTTTACGAGGAATAAGTTCAGTTATCAAATCCACAGTTTGCCTTCAAGGAATGTGTTCCTGAGGTAATGCTCTAAAAAAAAACCCGAAGTAGTTAAAAGTTAACATTATAGCTCATCGCGCATCTTGTCCCCCTTGGGCCGAACCACTCTGCCCAGGTACAGGACAGAGTTGGTCTTGTGGTCCTTCACCAGGAAAATGAAAGGGTGGTCCACGTAGAAAAGCTTTGGGTCCTTCAGGCGCCCGCTGCCGAAGATGTTGGTGTCGAACGGGTTGCCTTCGGTGTTGAGCTCCAGGGCAGAGGCGTGGAAGACGTTGGAGAGGTACAGGTCTTTCTTACCAGAGATGTTGGACAGGTCGGCCTTGGCTTTGTCCACCGCCTCCGTCAGGCCGAGCTCGGCCAGATGTTTCTACAATAGTGGGAAAAAGAGTGATTATGGCCATAAACCTGGAAAAGGAACTCATTAGGATGCACTTGGCTGTACAGCAGACCTGGGCAAATGAAGTCCCGGAGGCCACATGCGGCCCGTTAAGATTTTCAATCCGGCTCGCCGGACATTCCCAAATAATTTTTTTTAGATCTTTAAGATGGAAAGTGTAGCTGCTATTATGATGTGCAGTCATGTTTTCTAATGACCGTAAGTCTTCAACTATACAAATAATTGGTTAGAATGGTTAGAATTGGTTAGAATCTGCGCTTTTGAATTATATACTAGTTACAATGGTGATCTAATTAGTTGATACAGTAATCTAATTAGTTACTATGGTAATGTAAGTCACAGCAGCTAAGAGAGGCACCAAGCAATGTGGGTGTGGAGCGTTTCCACAGAGCCTGAAATGTGGGTGCCAGGGACCATACTTGCCAGCCCTCCCGGATTTTCCGGGAGACTCACGAAATTTAGCGCCTCTCCCGGAAACCTCCAGGGACAAATTTTCTCCCGAAAATATCCCGAAATTCAGGCGAAGCTGTAAGCCAGGCCCCCTCCAGCTCAATGCGGACCTGAGTAACATGTACAAAGAGCATGTCTGCCCTATGACGTTATAACTGTAGAATGATAGAGGGCGAGTTCTTGGTTTCTTATGTGGGTTTATTGTTGGGCAGTTTCATTATCGTCCTCCCAGCGTGGTAAAACAACACACAACAGCAACAGTCCGAATTCGTTTACTTAAAGCAGTTTGTCTGCCAAACAGCAATGTGTTGTGACGCTCTTAAACAGGCCAATACTGCCATCTAGTGTACATGCATATGGTTAGAAAAACAAGGATGGAATATTCAACCCTCAACTCAACAATGAGTAGATGGGTGTTATGTGTGTGTAAATGTGTAAATAAATGAACACTGAAATTCAAGTATTTATTTTATATATATATATATATATATATATATATATATATATATATGTATATAAAATAAAAATAAAAAATAAAAATATATATATATTGGATTCACTGAAAATCAAGTATTTCTTTTATATATATATATATATATATATATATATATATATATATATATATATGAAATACTTGACTTGGTGAATCTATGAATCTAGCGGTAAATATACTCCTCACCTCTTAACCACGCCCCCCCCACCTCCCGAAATCGGAGGTCTTGCCAGGGACAGACGCGGAAGGAGATTTTTACAACAAAGTTCTATAAGAAAAGTGATATTATGTCAGATTGTAGGGTTTTGGTTTGTTTTTTACCCTTCGCACTTTGTGTTGTGTTTCGCTTGATTGTAAAATATGGGGATGGAGAGTGGGTGTGATGTTCATATGTTGTTAATATTCAGTGTTTTATCCTTCACAGTTAATATTGTAAATCCCACATTCTTTATATTCATGTACATTCTGGGTGTCTCATTCAGTAGAACATTTCTTAATTCCATTCCGTTTTTTTAAGGCGGTCTGTCATAACGTTTTTAGCTTTCAATCAGACATTATTGTGAGGTTTTGGATTAGTGTACCTAAAAATAGGACCCAAACACACACATATTGTACAGCAGATTGTCACAGCTTATACAGTATATGTGTGTGTGTGTGCGTGTGTATATTTATATATATCTGCATATTTACATATATGTATATATATATATATATATATATATATATATATATATATATATGTACATTTTTTTCCCTAAATGTGGCCGCCAGGTCAAATTAATTTCCTAGTCCCGCTGTACAGTATATAATGGTGCATTCCATTTATACTTGGAAGTGGGAAATTTAATTGGAACGCCCCTCAAGATCTGATTTCCTAGTCGGAATGTTGGAGCCTTCTCACCACCCGAGTTGGCTTAAAAGATGCCAGCTCTGAATGTAAACAATGCTTCCATTATTAGCACTTCTGATTAGTTTTAAGGCACTAAATCAGCAAGTTACGATGAATTGTTAGACGTTAATACATGGTAACTTTACTGTAGTGTTAACTAAATATTATGCATGTCATATACATCTTTTACATCGCTAGCAATAGTGTCTATGTTTCCTCTTCATCCACCGTAATTGAAAGTTGCAGAAAGACTCCATATTTTCCCGTAAGTTGTTTATATCCAAGGCAAGGCAAGCGCAAAAATAGCTTCGGTGGATGTGGCCATCTGGATTTGCGACCTCGTAACTGGAACGCTCACAACTTGGCTGTGACGTAATTCCCAGCTACGACTCCCAATTTCCGAGGTAAATGGAACGCACCACTAGACCAAGAAGGATTATAATATGAATCACAAACCGAAAAAGCTATTTTCTTAGTTTCACTTAATTCCAGCTGTGCCTATAAAGCGCCACTAGGTGTCAGTAATGCTCTGTAATCACCATACATCTCCCATACACCAAAGAGTGAGCCATTTTACGTTGTAGTTTTATTATACATTGCTCTTCCCACTTTAAAGATGCCCGATAATCAAATGTGACTTTTTAACAGTGATGTGTCCCTAGAGCAGTGTTTTTCAACCTTTTTTGAGCCAAGGCACACCACTAGCAGAAATCATTAAAAAACAAAACTAAGTTGACGTTGTCACAATTGTTGAATATGACTTTAAAGCATAACCAAGCATGCATCACTATAGCGCTTGTCTCAAAGTAGGTCACGCCATTACTTATTTTGAGTTTTTGGCTATTTTCCTGTGTGTAGTGTTTTAGTTCTTGTCCTGCGCTCCTATTTTGGTGGCTTTTTCAAGAATATTTCAGTTGTTTTTATCCTACTTTATGGGGACATTGTTGATTGTCATGTCATGTTTGGATGTACTGTACATTGTGGACGCCGTCTTTGCTCCTCAGTAAGTCTTTGCTGTCGTCCAGCATTTTGTTTTTGTTTACTTTGTAGCCAGTTTAGTTTGAGTTTCTTTCTGCATAGCCATCCCTAAACGTCAATGCATTTTCTTAGTGGCAATCACCTTCTGTTTATTTTTGGTTTGAGCATCAGGCACCTTTTTACCTGTACGCTACCTCCCGCTGTTTCCAACATCTACAAAGCAATTAGCCACTTACTGATATGGAAGTGTATTACAAGGTTACTCTGCCGAGCTCTAGACAGCACCGACACTAAACAACAACACATAATTTGCCGACTAATATTACTAGTTTGCAGGAAATATTTTTAACCCAAATAGTTGAAATTAGATAATCTCGCACGGCACACTAGACTGTATCCCACAGCCGCGGCACAGTGGTTGAAAAACACTGCCCTAGAGCAGTGGTTCTAAGTACCCCTGGGGGTACTTGAAGGTATGCCAAGGGGTACGTGAGATTTTTTTTTAAATATTCTAAAAGTAGCAACAATTCAAAAATCCTTTAGAAATATATTTATTGAATAATACTTCAACAAAATATTAATGTAAGTTCATAAACTGTGAACAAAAATACAACAATGCAATATTCAGTGTTGACAGCTAGATTTTTTTGTGGACATGTTCCATAAATATTGATGTTAAAGATTTCTTTTTTTGTGAAGAAATGTTTAGAATTAAGTTCATGAATCCAGATGGATCTCTATTACAATCACCAAAGAGGGCACTTTAAGTTGATGATTACTTCTATGTGTAGAAATCTTTATTTATAATTGAATCACTTGTTTATTTTTCAACAGGTTTTTAGTAATTTTTATATATTTTTTTCCAAATAGTTCAAGAAAGACCACTAAAAATGAGCAATATTTTGCACGCTTATACAATTTAATAAATCAGAAACTGATGACATAGTGCTGTATTTTACTTCTTTATCTCTTTTTTTTTCAACCAAAAATGCTTTGCTCTGATTAGGGGGTACTTGAATTAAAGAAATGTTCACAATGTTCACATCACTGAAAAAAGTTTGAGAACCACTGCCCTAGAGCACCAAATATGAGTAAAATCTAACATCTCTCTCGCTTTTTGCATCACTTTTCACTGAAAGCTTGCTTTTCGAGTTCCAGGTTTTCATGAAGTCACGAGAAAACGACTCAAGCGGGGTAAGGCCACCCACCACTTCACAGAAGACCACAGTGAAAAAAGAAGCAGGCTTCGCTAACATCTTTAAAAAAAAAAAAGGCTGGACCCTGCCAACTGTAAGTTTGAACCTTTTGTATTTTTTTCAGCAAACAGGCTAACTTAGCATGACGTTGTTGTGAGTGCTATGTTTGCACTGTGCTCGTGTTGCTAACCAAACACTAGCGTCCGTACTGTTATGTGACAGTTACAGTGTATACAGTGGGGCAAAAAAGTATTTATTCAGCCTCCGATTGTGCAAGTTCTCCCACTTAAAATGATGACAGAGGTCTATAATTTTCATCATAGGTACACTTCAACTGTGAGAGACAGAATGTGATACAAAAATGCAGGAGTTCACATTGTAGGAATTTTAAATAATTTATTTGTAAATTATGGTGGAAAATAAGTATTTGGTCAACCATTCAAAGCTCTCACTGATGGAAGGAGGATTTGGCTCAAAATCTCACGATACATGGCCCCATTCATTCTTTCCTTAACACGGATCAATCGTCCTGTCCCCTTAGCAGAAAAACAGCCCCAAAGCAGGATGTTTCCACCCCCATGCTTCACAGTAGGTCTGGTGTTCTTGGGATGCAACTCAGTATTCTTCTTCCTCCAAACACCACAAGTTGAGTTTATACCAAAAAGTTCTATTTTGGTTTCATTTGACCACATGACATTCTCCCAATCCTCTGCTGTATCATCCATGTATCCATTTTGGTATAAACTCAACTCGTCGTGTTTGGAGGAAGAAGAATACTGAGTTGCATCCCAAGAACACCATACCTACTGTGAAGCATGGGGGTGGAAACATCAAGCTTTGGGGCTGTTTTTCTGCTAAGGGGACAGGACGATTGATCCGTGTTAAGGAAAGAATGAATGGGGCCATGTATCGTGAGATTTTGAGCCAAAACCTCCTTCCACCAGTGAGAGCTTTGAATGGTTGACCAAATACTTATTTTCCACCATAATTTACAAATAAATTCTTTAAAATTCCTACAATGTGAATTCCTGGATTTTTTTTTCACATTCTGTCTCTGACAGTTGAAGTGTACCTATGATGAAAATTACAGACCTCTGTCATCATTTGAAGTGGGAGAACTTGCACAATCGGTGGCTGACTAAATACTTTTTTGCCCCACTGTTTGTAAAGTCGGAGTCAAAAACAAAGTAATTTGCGTTAAATCTACAGACACACAATTGCAGCATCAAGGATAGCTTGTGGCTAACACACTTCAGACTACTGTATTTTAAAAGTTTTGATTCCCCGGCCTCACCTGCAGGTTGTGGCTGACTTCCACAGAGACCTTGGGCAGCGAGATGGCCACGGCCCTGTTCTCCATCTTGCTAATCCAAGTGTCCACCTGCTGCCTGGTCAGCAGCTTTTCCAGGCGCTCCAGGGGCTCCAGGTGGTAGGGCATGATGAGGATCATGGAGGCCTGCTTCTTGCCCAGAGGCATGTCCAGCACGTACAGATTGTTCTCCTTGTCCTCGTAGAAGTCGTACAGGCCTGATGGGGGCGGCACAGTGCGTCAGGCGCCTCGTCTATAACGTGCACGGACCAGACAAAGATAAGGATAGGAAGCGTACCTGTGCGGTGCATCATGGGAATGCTGACCGTGAAAGAGCGGGTCACCAGGAAGCCACGGTTGTCCACCATTTGTTCATGGAATTTTTCATCCCAGTGAGCTTTAGGAGGTAACACATGACACTTATTTTTACAAAAAGTTTTACATAAAGTTAGTTTTACTTTATGTGAATCAAATTTAGTTTTACTATGCATTAAAAGGCATTCGACCGTGTCCCTCGGGAAGTCCTGTAGGCAGTGCTCAGAGAGTATGGGGTATTGGACTGTCTGATTGTGGCGGTCCGCTCCCTGTATGATCAGTGTCAGAGCTTGGTCCGCATTGCCGGCGGTAAGTCGGACCCGTTTCCAGGGAGGCTGCCCTTTCTCACCGATTCTGTTCATAACTTTTATAGACAGAATATCTAGGCGCAGTCAAGGCGTTGAGGGGTTCCGGTTTGGTGGCTGCAGGATTAGGTCTCTGCTTTTTGCAGATGATGTGGTCCTGATGGCTTCATCTGGCCAGGATCTTCAGCTCCCACTGGATAGGTTCGCAGCAGAGTGTGAAGCGACTGGGATGGGAGTCCGAGTTCATGGTTCTCGCCCGGAAAAGGGTGGAGTGCCATCTCCGGGTTGGGGAGGAGACCCTGGCCCAAGTGGAGGAGTTCAAGTACCTCGGGGTCTTGTTCACGAGTGAGGGAAGAGTGGATCGTGAGATCGACGGGTGGGTCGGTGCGGCGTATTCAGTAATGCGGACACTGTATCGATTCGTTGTGGTGAAGAAGGAGCTGAGCCGGAAGGCAAAGCTCTCAATTTACCGGTCCATCTACGTTCCCATCCTCACCTATGATCATGATCCTTGGGTTATGACCGAAAGGACAAGTATACGGGTTCAAGCAGCGGAAATGAGCGGGGATCTCCCTTAGAGATAGGGTGAGAAGCTCTGCCATCCGGGGGGAGCTCAAAGTAAAGCCGGTGCTCCTCCACATCGAATGGAGCCAGATGAGGTGGTTCAGGAATCTGGTCAGGATGCAACCCGAACGCCTCCCTAGGGACGTGTTTCGGGCAGGTCCAACCGGTAGGAGGCCACGGGGAAGACCCAGGACACGTTGGGAAGACTATGTCTCCCGGCTGGGCTGGGAACGCCTCGGAATCCCCCGGGAAGAGCTAGACAAAGTGGCTGGGGAGAGGGAAGTCTGGGCTTCCCTGCTTAGGCTGCTGCCCCCGCGACCCAACCTCAGATAAGCATACCCTCTAAGGAGCGCACTGCTCACACTTCCTCTGCACACGGTAAAATAAAATCTAATCCAAACTCTCAACACAATAAACACGACTATTTGTTCTGTAGGATTTTGCGATGCAACTCCGAATGACAGGTGACAAAAAGCAGAACTCACAGATAAAACAATGTCAACACTGTTGAAATATTATGTCTGTCGAGACGCTTGAAAGAGTAAAACAGTTTTTTGTCGGCCGTAACCACACCAAAAACATCTATAAAAAACGTCGATCGAGAAAATCTGGTCATTTTCTGCCATATGAACCAGGCTTCAACCAACTCTTTGTCATCTGTCATACCAACAGCAGCCACCTGCTCTCTGTCACCTGCGCCAATACAAGACCTCATGGCACTTAGCCACTGATGCGTTTATGGCCACACAAAAAGTCAGACAACTCCAACACCACACAAAGTGTAAATGCCAGGTCATTACACTATGACTCCTCAATCAGATGTGTGCTTATTCTACTGCCATTTAGTAAGCATGTTAATTTATGGATATTATTCATGAAAGGCTGTTACTAGATTACAGAAATGCTGATAAACATATACATTTTACAGACAGAAAGTTACGGGAATGTGCATTTTATCCCATGCTTACATCTCATTGTGCAACATGAGAATGATTTAAGGGGAACAAAATGCGATCTCTATAAAGGGGTACAAATAATTTCCTAAATACGATTCAGACATACAATTCTAGTACATAGCTCATGAAAAACAAGATTGCTTTGTTATTTTAATAAAACACTCAACTTGAGTCAGGTTTAGGACAGGTGCGATGCTGGTATGGCCACAGTGTGTACGTTTAATTTGCTCACATGACTTCCACTAAATCAGGGGTGTCCAAACTTTTTCCACAGAGGGCCGCAAACAGAAAAATTTAAGCCATTTTGATATTTTTCATTTTCAAACCATAACAAGATATATGGATTTTTTTTTTTTATCCTTAAGTCTCCTGGAGAGCATAGAGGGTCTCAGTCACTAAAATATTAAAAATAAGTCAAATTATTATTATTGTTTTTATTTAATGCTTACAGTAAATCTCTATATCAACTTGATGTTGATAAAAAGTAAAACAAATAAGGTTTCATGCCTTTTCTGTCAAAGACAACTATGTTTTTTATAGTAAAACTGAAATATGCAGTATTTAGATAGATAGATAGATAGATAGATAGTACTTTATTGATTCCTTCAGGAGAGTTCCTTTATTTATCAATTAAAGCCCTCAAAGATCAATAATGCAGGACACCATTGATTTTAATTATTTAATATTTTTGAGTAATCACAGTGAAAAATAAAATCCTACTAAATATATTTGAGATCCGAAAGGTTCCCCACTCATAAAGTGATGCATTTTTATTAGGTTTTTTTTACTTTTAACACTTAAATTTCAAGATCAACTTCCGATATATCTGTCGATTTTAAGTTGGAACTATTATTTTGTTTGTTTTATGCTCTTTTGTCAAAACTTTGATGTTTTTATATGGCAACCACACAACATATGCAATATTTTTTCCACATAAAACATTTTAAAGTGATAATTTTTTTGTAATAATTCATTATAACAGAGATTTTTTTGTCCTTTTTTTATATTTTTTTGAGCAATGGAAAAAAAAAGAAAACAAAGACAAAAGGGGGAAAAAAAGCTGCCTGCATGGCAGCTTTGTGTCAACATTGCCACTTTTTCTCATTAGATTTCACCGGTTTAGCTCGGTTGGTAGAGTGGCCGTGCCAGCAACTTGAGGGTTGCAGGTTCAATTCCCGCTTCCGCCATCCTGGTCACTGCCGTTGTGTCCTTGGGCAAGACACTTTACCCACCTGCTCCCAGTGCCACCCACACTGGTTTGAATGTAATTTAGATATTGGGTTTCACTCTGTAAAGCGCTTTGAGTCACTAGAGAAAAAGCGCTATATAATTCACTTCACCTCATTCCACTTTTTTTAAATGTTTTATTTTTTATTTTTGCAATACTATCAATTTTGCAATTTTTGCAGAATGTGTGGCGGGCCGGTAAACGATTAGCTGCGGGCCACAAATGGCCCCCGGGCCGCACTTTGGACACCCCTGCACTAAATGATATGGGAATGTGTGCGTTTGCTCACACATGAAAAATGGGAGGGAACATTGGCTATAATATGTGCTAGGTTTCAACATATGTTCACATATAAAGAGGGTCTCACCCAGGGCGCCAATATAGCAAAAAACATCAGATTGTTTAGCTTAGCAGCTATGCTATCTTAGGTTTGAGTGAAAAAGCAAACAATTTCATGGCCTATATAATATTTTGTTCATAATTAATTATTGTTATTTGTCGTATCACCTGGTTGGTTCATGACGAAATAATTTCTGCTTACGTTTGAAGAACATAGCGTTGACGATCACAGCCCCGTCGGCGTTCTGCACGTCTTTGGTGACCTCTGGCAGCTTGCCATCGGTGGACTTGGCCGCCCAATCGTTGATGGAGTTGACCGCGCTCTTCTTGTCCCGGAAGTTGATCTTGGAGTGGTCGTAGTTGTAGTGCTTCTTGCTAGTCTTCACAAAGTCGTCAGTGAAGACCACCGAGCTGGGCCCGTACAGGCGGTTGTTGATCTTCCAGGTGGTGTTGCGCGTTTTGGCATCGCTCACCTGCAAACAGGAAGATGTGTTGCGTTATTCATCAGATCAATAGAAAGCTAGGTACTACATCAATATTCACAATTTACCATAATATGAGAGCCTATATATATTTTAACATTTGTGCACAATAAAAAAATGTCAGTATGTTTTATGGTAGAAAACTGGCCAGAATATTACCGTAAAAAATAACAATTATATAATTTTTCAACTCACACTAATGCACTGTAGAAAAAAAGACTGGCAGTTCATTTCCCACGGTTTTGCTGGTAAAAATTAAAGTTGTATCTTTTTCTCATCCAGCCATCCATGTTCTACCGTTTTAATTTATACTAATGTGCTGTAAAAAAAATAATTATCAGAGATTTTATGGTGGGCTTCACGGTGGCAGAGGGGTTAGTGCGTCTGCCTCACAATACGAAGTTCCTGCAGTCCTGGGTTCAAATCCAGGCTCGGGATCTTTCTGTGTGGAGTTTGCATGTTCTCCCCGTGAATGCGTGGGTTCCCTCCAGGTACTCCGGCTTCCTCCCACTTCCAAAGACATGCACCTGGGGATAGGTTGATTGGCAACACTAAATTGGCCCTAGTGTGTGAATGTGAGTGTGAATGTTGTCTGTCTATCTGTGTTGGCCCTGCGATGAGGTGGCGACTTGTCCAGGGTGTACCCCGCCTTCCGCCCGATTGTAGCTGAGATAGGCGCCAGCGCCCCCCGCGACCCCAAAAGGGAATAAGCGGTAGAAAATGGATGGATGGATGGATTTTATGGTAAAAAAAAAAAAAAAAATTGTGGCAGCTCAGTCACAAAACTTACACACAAAAAAAAGAAACAGTTGATTTTATGGTAAAAAAAAACAAAACATTGGCAGTTCATTGGCCACAAGTCTACTATAAAAATAACACTGGTACCTTTTCTTTACCATTTACAGTAATGCACTCTAAAAAAAAACAACGACTATAGATTTTACATTGAAAAAAAACCTGTCAGCTCGGTCGCAAGAGTTTTACTACAAAAATAACAGTTGTACCTTTGTTCATTTATATTAATACTATTTTTAATGACAGTTGTACCTTTGTTCAATTATATTATTACTGTTTTAATAACGATTGTACCTTTGTTCATTTATATTATTGCGATGTAAAAAAAAAAGAAGTAGATTTTACAGTAAAAAAGAAGTTCAGTTCTGTCGCCAGAATTTTACAGTAAAAATAACAATAGTAGCTTTTTTTTTTTTTTTACCAATTTAAAGTAATGTGCTGAATAAAAACAACAGTAGTTTATGCGGTACAAAAAAAAAACTTGCAGCTCAGTCACCAGAATTTTACTGTAAAAATAACAGTGTGACGTTTTTTTTTTTACATTTACAGCAATGCACTCTGAAATCAACAACCATAAATGTTACGATTGAAAAAAAATGGCAGTCCGGTTGCCAGAATTTCATCGTGAAAAAAACAATTATGTATTTTCTTAATTCAGATAAATGCACTCTAACAAAAAAGTACAGTAAAAAAAACTGGAAGTTCAGTTGCCAGAACTTTACCGTAAATATAACCGTGTTGCCTTTTTTCCAGTTACAGTAATGCACTGTAAAAACTACTGAAAATTTCATAGCAAATATTGGCAGCTTAGTCGCCAGAGTTTTACCATAAAAATAACAATGGTACTTTTTTTTCCCATTTACAGTAACCCACAGTAAAAACGATCATAGATTTACGTTAAAGAAAAAACAGCTCATTTGCCATAGTTTTACCGTAAAAATAACAGTTGTACTTCTTTTTTATAATAATTATGTTGAAAAACTGGCAGTTGAGTGGCCAGAATGTAGCTGTAAAAATAACAGTGGCATGTAATGGGGGCCAGCCTGTGGGGTCGGGTGACGTGTACGTTAGTAAACCTCAATCCCTGACAATCTAAAAAGCAGTGTTGGTTTAGAGCACAGACATTTTAAAGCAAGGGTCACCAACCTTTTTGAAACCAAGAGCTAATTCTTGGGTACTGATTAATGCGAAGGGCTACCAGTTTGATACACACTTAAATAAATTGCCAGAAATAGCCAACTTTAATAAATAAATCGATATATATATATATATATATATATATATATATATATATATATATATATATATATATATATATATATATATATATATATATATATATATATATATATATATATATATATAAATAAAAATGGGTATTTCTGTCTGTCATTCCATCGTACATTTTTTTTCTTTTACGGAAGGTTTTTTGTCGGGAATAAATGATGAAAAAAACACTTAATTGAACGGTTTAAAAGAGGAAAAAACAGGAAAAAAATGAAAATTTAATTTTGAAACATAGTTTATCTTCAATTTCGACTCTTTAAAATTCAAAATTCAACCAAAAAAAGGAGAAAAAATATCTAATTCGAATCTTTTTGAAAAAAATTAAAAAATAATTTATGGAACATCATTAGTATTTTTTTCCTGATTAAAATACATTTTAGAAATGTTGATGACATAGGTTAAAATCCAATCTGCATTTTTTTTAGAATATATAACAAATTGGACCAAGCTATATTTCTAACAAAGACAAATCATTATTTCTTCTACATTTTCCAGAACAACAATTTTTAAAGAAATTCAAAAGACTTTGAAATAAGATTTAAATTTGATTGTAAAGATTTTCTAGATTTGCCAGAATATTTTGGGGAATTTTAATCATAATAAGTTTGGAGAAATATATCGCAAATATTCTTTGTCGAAAAACAGAAGCTAAAATGAAGAATTTAATTAAAATGTATTTATTATTCTTTGCAATAAAAAAATAAAAATAAAATAGTTGAAAACTGATTTAAATTGTCAGGAAAGAAGAGGAAGGAATTTAAAAGTTAAAAAGGTATATGTGTTTAAAAATCCTAAAATTGTCTTTCTGAAAGTTATAAGAAGCAACGTAAAAAAATAAATGAATTTATTTAAACAAGTGAAGACCAAGTCTTTAAAATATTTTTCTTGGATTTTCCAATTCTATTTGAGTTTTGTCTCCTTTAGAATTAAAAATGTCAAGCAAAGCGAGACCAGCTTGCTAGTAAATAAATAAAATTTAAAAAATAGAGGCAGCTCACTGGTATGTGCTGCTATTTGAGCTATTTTTAGAACAGGCCAGCGGGCTACTCAACTGGTCCTTACGGGCTACCTGGTGCCCGCGGGCACCACGTTGGTGACCCTTGTTTTAAAGGTTGAAATCTTTGTAAGACCTGCTACTATACACATTTAGTCATCACTGCACTAATGGTCAATGACTTATGGACAGTTAGTTGCTAAGTCCTACACATTTTGCTGAAATGACAGCCATGTTTTTCAACCAATCCTGCTCAAATTTGACACACATGTGCTTGTCGGTCCCCAAAATGTGTGTACCAAATTTGCTGGTGATTCGGCCAAACAACCTAAAGATACATTTCAAGTCAATAACAGCGCCACCATGTGGTGTTTTAGTGATAACAGCACAGGCAACACAGTAGGGGTCCGCAGCGGTTCTTGCAGTGTGGTGGAGACAATGTTTCTACCTGTGAGAGCAGCTCTGACAGGCCGGCGTGCAAATGCTCGTCCTTGAGTTTGTCGGCGTGCAGCAACGTCTTGACCTGCGAGGCGGTGGACGATTTACCCCCGAGGGCCACCATGCCCAGCGAGGAGGCCACCACCACGGGCGAGATGAGGATGTTCTCGGTGTCTTTGGCCTTGGCCATGTTGTGATAGAGGCTGAAATCAGGAAAGTGATCGTTCAGTCAGTCACAGCAAAAGGGGCAGAAGTGTGATTATTTGTCGTGGTCACAGACCTAAAGGCCAGGTTGGCGCTGGTGTCAGCCAGTGTGGAAGCGTGGCTGCTCAGCTTCTTGTCCTCTGCACAGGCCACCAGGGCCAGCAGGCAAAGCGCGACTACCACGTTGCTCAGCCACATCCTGTTTGTCTGCTAAAGCCTGCGAAAACAAAAGCAACAGCTCCCCTTTTAATTAGTCTGCAAAATGATGATCTTCTTCTTCTTCTTCTTCTTCTTCTTTCGTTTCCGGCAGGCTGGACGCATCTTAGGTGTATTGCTGACCCCACTTGTCTTTGTCGGGTTTTCTTCAGCACCTCAGATCTTACTATGCAGTCCAGTGTTTGAAAAATATTTTAAAACCGCTTTTGCAGAGGATATTCTCCAGTGACGTGTCTTTATTTCCAGTTCCGGGCAGTTTTGCTTACATGATGGTTCTCTCTCTACTGTATGTGTCAGGCTTGTCCGCGACAGTGTGGCCATGTTTTAGTTTTTCCTGTCTGTTTCCTGTCGGCGCTTTTATTTTGTCTGTTTCCTGTTTTTTTCCCTGAGCGCTGATTAGCACCTGGCCACACCTGGTGTCAATCAGCCCGCTCCTATTTGAACCTGTTTTGTCCTCCAGTCGACTGCTGGATTATTGAATTGTATTGTCGTTGCTACCTGTCGTGTCGTGCCAATGCAAGGTTGCGGTAAGCTATATTTGGTAGCTGTTTGTAGCTTACTGTCTTTCCTTCCCTGCTTCCAGTTTTGTTTGTCCATAGCCAAGTTTGTAATACGCCTCGTGCGCGCTATTTGTTGTACCCTTTGTTTGGTTTTGTTTTCGTGTTAAAGATTAAATTATGTTTTCTCACTCCATGCCTGCCTCCTTCTCTGCATTTTAGGGTTTGTCAACAAGTAACTCTGACAATATGGTTAACGCTCTTTTCTTCGCCACATGTGCACTTTCCTTCAATGGGTTTGTTTACCCATCCTCGTCAGCCCTTTATTTAGTGCAGTGCTCCTCAAACTGTGGCACTGGCTCAATATAGTGCGCCAAAGGATCACTTAATTAAATATTCAAACACAGTGTTACTGTTCAAACTGTGTGTAATGGTATTGTTCATGATCAATAGCGCTTTTTCTTTTGGTATTTGTATTGCTCCAGTTGTAGTGTAAAAATGCTCAATGTCATTTCTATATTATTATTTATTTCACTAACTGCTTGTTTGCTATCACTTTTACGATCATATTTGTACATATCGTATGTGCTGGTGTTGTTCTATTGTTGTTGTTGTTACTGTTGTGTTTGCTGTTGTTATTTTTGTCTCTCTGTCTAATCTCCCTCTTATCCCCACAATTTCCCCCTCTGTCTTTCTTTTTTTCTCTTTCTATCCCCTCCTCCGGCGGCACCAAATAATAATATAAATACATTTAATAAAGTCAAATTCAAATAAGGCAACAAGAGAAGTATCCTACACTTCTCTTTTGTAAAGTAAATCTGAACAGCCGATATGGGCATCTACATCAACTATATGATTTGCCTGAGAAGCTGGACAGGACACAAAAAAAAAAATATATATATGTATATATATATATTATATGGTTAAGGCTCTCTTCTTCGCCACATGTGCACTTTCCTTTAATGGGGTTGTTTACCCATCCTCGTCAGCCCTCTATTTAGTGCAGTGCTCCTCAAACTGTGGTACTAGCTTAATCTAGTGCGCCAAAGAATCACTTAATTAAATATTCAAACACAGTGTTACTGTTCAAACTGTGTGTAACGTTACTGTAGCCAAAAGTATTAAATATATTTAATGCTAAAATGGAACCTCAGCCTTATTTTTAATTAATACCTAGGTCTACTACGCTACTTCATCTTAATTTTCGGCCATTATGGTGGTAGTTAGGGAGCCAAGTTTTTTCTGAGTTGGTTTTGATTGGCCGAAATGAGTTTCCACCCCCGGGTGGCGGGGCTATCCCTTAGAGATAGGGTGAGAAGCTCTGTCATTCGGGAGGAGCTCGAAGTAAAGCCGCTGCTCCTCCACATCGAGAGGAGCCAGATGAGGTGGTTCGGGCATCTGGTCAGGATGCCACCCGAGCACCTCCCTAGGGTGGTGTTTCGGGCACGTCCGACCGGTAGGAGGCTACGGGGAAGACCCAGGACACGTTGGGAAGACTACGTCTCCCGGCGGGCCTGGGAACGCCTCGGGATCCCCCGGGAAGAGCTGGACGAAGGGGCTGGGGAGAGCGAAGTCTGGGCTTCCCTGCTTAGGCTGCTGCCCCCGTGACCCCACCCCGGATAAGCGGAAGAAAATGGATGGATGGTTTTGATTGATTGATTGATTGAAACTTTTATTAGTAGATTGCACAGTACAGTACATATTCCGTACAATTGACCACTAAATGGTAACACCCGAATAAGTTTTTCAACTTGTTTAAGTCGGGGTCCACGTTAATCAATTCATGGTACTTGAAGAACGTTTGAGAACCAGTGATTTAGTGCCCCAGCCTCAATTTGTAGTCACCATCGTGTACCTTTTCCGAAGTCTAAAGCCTTGTGTGAGTTTGATATCGGGTTGCACTGAAGAATAGGAGACCCCTTACTCCCCTGTCCCCACCCTTTTTGCAGTGTTAAACTATTTTCTGTATTTCCATTTAACGTCTTTCTTGCTGCATCCCCTGTACTCAGTGTGCAAAATGATGAGGCATGGATTGTGAGGTTATAAGGCTGGACTGTGAAGCTCTTGAGGTGGGGTCAGGAGGAGGGCCGACATGTTGGCTGCCACGTCAGCAGGGTCTCTGAGGCTGAGCTGCTGCCTACTTTGTGCCAGATGTAATCTGATGCCTGACTTTTCTTCTCCTTTTCAACGTGATGCAACGTTGTACATTTGATATCGTCTATAAATCCGTGCAAGATGGTTTGTTTCCACGGAAGCGGCGGAAATGCAACTGATCTCGCTCACTCGAGACGTATACGGCACTGTAAAAAATGACATTGAACTTTTTTTTTTTTTGCCACGTACATTTTATACATATACCTTCAGCTCTTTTGATGTCTGTGATTTTCATTCTGAAAGACAAGAGGCGTATGCAGTAATGCCCATATAGGAGGCAGTGAAACACGTATCTTCATCCTAGAACCCCAACTTCACCACCTTTTGGACTTCAAATACTTGCAGAAAAACATCTTGCACCTTTCCAGAAGAAATCATTCTTGCCAAATCGGAGCATAAAAGAGTTTAAAAGGAAAATAAACGTTTTATCCCACCTCTTTAAGGGGACAAACATGTCCAATTTAGTAAAAAGGGAGAAATGCACCACTGTGCCTTTAAAAGGCTTTAACAAAGCCACTATTCAAACTTTCCCTGCATTCCACATCCCCACTAAGTCTTATCTTCTGATCCTTACCTTGCTCAGATTTGCAGTGCTTCTCCTCTCTGTGGTGTCCTGTGGATTGTGCAGAGCCCTCCTCTGCTGCCGCTGCTCTTTATAGCCGCTGATAGAAGTTTCTAGAAGTAAGAATGGGTGTTCAAATAGACTTCCTAAGGGAGGTGGGAACTGGGACGTCCCCTCCTTTTGGAATCCACAGACAGGGGGGAGGGATGTTAGTTTGCAACAACTGGTCTGGATTCAGCTTTTTAACTTCAACCCAAGCAGCTGGGACACACTTAAACTGATTCTGGGTCAGTTGGAGTGTAAGGTTGCATTCTATATACTTTAAATCTCATGCAACTTTTCTGACTCAATCTCTAATTTGGTTTCATCATGTTAAAAATTGACCATTTTATATATTTTTTTAATAACTTCATGACAAATACAAACAAACATTTTTAATACTGATGCTTTCTTACATATACTTCTTAACATTCTCACTGTTTTTACCCTTTTTGGAACAGTCTTTGAAAGTCTGGAAATTAAAAGAAAATACTTTTCGCCAACTTCAATGCTAGACTTAAAATTTAGTTGTGAAAATCTTGACTTGAATGCAAGATTTAAAAGCCCCCCCCCCCCCCCTTCCCTCTCCCCCACTAGTGCCACGTCACAGTCTGTCAAACACAGCAAGATGTTTGCAGGCAGAAAGATGGAGGACCTCTGTTGTAAAACCATTCTTAGTTACTCAGTTTTGAACCAACAAGGAGGATTATATAACTATGTAACGGTAATATAAGGCAGTGGTTCTCAAATGGGGGTACGCGTACCCCTGGGGGTACTTGAAGGTATGCCAAGGGGTACGTGAGATTATTTTTTAAATATTCTACAAATAGCAACAATTAAAAAATCCTTTATAAATATATTTATTGAATAATACTTCAACAAAATATGAATGTAAGTTCATAAACTGTGAAAAGAAATGCAACAATGCAATATTCAGTGTTGAAAGCTAGATTTTTTTGTGGACATGTTCCATAACTATTGATGTTAAAGATTTCTTTTTTTGTGAAGAAATGTTTAGAATTAAGTTCATGAATCCAGATGGATCTCTATTACAATCCCCAAAGAGGGCACTTTAAGTTGATGATTACTTCTATGTGTAGAAATCTTTATTTATAATTGAATCACTTGTTTATTTTTCAACGAGTTTTTAGTTATTATTATATATCTTTTTCCAAATAGTTCAAGAAAGACCACTACAAATGAGCAATATTTTGCACTGTTATACAATTTAATAAATGAGAAACTGATGACATAGTGCTGTATTTTACTTCTTTATCTCTCTTTTTTTGTTTTTGTTTTTTTACCAAAAAATGCTTTGCTCTGATTAGTGGGTACATGAATTAAAAAAAATTTCACAGGGCGTACATCACTAAAAAAAGGTTGAGAACCACTGGTGTAAGGGGTCCATCATGTACTCCCTTTCACACTGACTGCAAAAGCCACCTTTTTTCTGGGCTGTACTGTATTAAAGCCCGTAAAACCCAATGAAATGACAACATTGACTAGTTAAAAGTAGTATCAGAGCCGTAAAAAGCGCAATACGGTTGCATTGCAGAGTTCCGGGTCAAATTCTTCTGTTAACTGCCATTTTTGCAGGATTTCCAAGTAAAAATGGCTTTTAAAAAGGCGTAAGTTTCCTGCTATTGCTTATTCTAAACCAATGATTCTCAAACTGGATCGTCGCCAAAGTGTGATTTGATTCAGTGTTTTAATTTCCTATATTTTTTTCATTTATTTATTTATTTCAGTCAATGACATAAAAACAATAATAATAAACAAAAAAAAGTACAAAGTTGACAACACATATTAATATATATTGATATAGTGCAAAAGGTAATGTCCATCATCATCCTCCGCTTATCCGAGGTCGGGTCGCGGGGGCAACAGCCTAAGCAGGGAAACCCAGACTTCCCTCTCCCCAGCCACTTCGTCTAGCTCTTCCCGGGGGATCCCGAGGCGTTCCCAGGCCAGCCGGGAGACATAGTCTTCCCAACGTGTCCTGGGTCTTCCCATTGGCCTCCTACCGGTTGGACGTGTCCTAAACACCTCCCTCGGGAGGCGTTCGGGTGGCATCCTGACCAGATGCCCGAACCACCTCATCTGGCTCCTCTCGATGTGAAGGAGCAGCGGCTTTACTTTGAGTTCCTCCCGGATGGCAGAGCTTCTCACCCTATCTCTAAGGGAGAGCCCCTCCACCCGGCGTAGGAAAATCATTTCGGCCGCTTGTACCCGTGATCTTATCCTTTCGGTCATGACCCAAAGCTCATGACCATAGGTGAGGATGGGAACGTAGATCGACCGGTAAATTGAGAGCTTTGCCTTCCGGCTCAGCTCCTTCTTCACCACAACAGATCGGTACAACGTCCGCATTACTGAAGACGCCGCACCGATCCGCCTGTCGATCTCACGATCCACTCTTCCCTCACTCGTGAACAAGACTCCTAGGTATTTGAACTCCTCCACTTGGGGCAGGGTCTCCTCCCCAACCCGGAGATGGCATTCCACCCTTTTCCGGGCGAGAACCATGGACTCGGACTTGGAGGTGCTGATTCTCATTCCGGTCGCTTCACACTCGGCTGCGAACCGATCCAGTGAGAGCTGAAGATCCCGGTCGGATGAAGCCATCAGGACCACATCATCTGCAAAAAGCAGAGACCTAATCCTGCGGTTACCAAACCGGAACCCCTCAACGCCTTGACTGCGCCTAGAAATTCTGTCCATAAAAGTTATGAACAGAATCGGTGACAAAGGACAGCCTTGGCGGAGTCCAACCCTCACTGGAAATGTGTCCGACATACTGCCGGCAATGCGGACCAAGCTCTGGCACTGATCATACAGGGAGCGGACCGCCACAATAAGACAGTCCAATACCCCATACTCTCTGAACACTCCCCACAGGACTTCCCGAGGGACACAGTCGAATGCCTTCTCCAAGTCCACAAAGCACATGTAGACTGGTTGGGCAAACTCCCATGCACCCTCAAGAACCCTGCCGAGAGTATAGAGCTGGTCCACAGTTCCACGACCAGGACGAAAACCACACTGTTGCTCCTGAATCCGAGGTTCGACTATCCGACGTAGCCTCCTCTCCAGTACACCTGAATAAACCTTACCGGGAAGGCTGAGGAGTGTGATCCCACGATAGTTGGAACACACCCTCCGGTCCCCCTTCTTAAAGAGAGGAACCACCACCCCGGTCTGCCAATCCAGAGGTACCGCCCCCGATGTCCACGCGATGCTGCAAAGTCTTGTCAACCAAGACAGCCCCACAGCATCCAGAGCCTTATGGAACTCCGGGCAGATCTCGTCCACCCCTGGGGCCTTGCCTGGGTAATGTATAGTATGTAATACACGATTGTCAATTTTTGCCTGAAAGGGAGTGGGAAGAAGCTAATTTATTTAATCCCACCCCCAGTTCTCCATTCAGTGATTATTCACAGGTTTCACAGTTACTTTGTTCAATGATTACAATACAAATGTTGTATCATAGTGGCATTACCAAAGGTAACAATAATTATTACACTGTAACAATAATATGTATCAATAATGTAGGAATACTGAATATACCAACAATGGTCTTAGACAACCTAGCAATAATGGTAATAGACAACTTGGCAATAATGGTAAGGTAAACATTGAGCACATGATAACACTTTGAGACAGTGTACAACAGCAAGTCAAATTACATTCAAACACAGTGTTACTTTTCAAACTGTGTGCAATATTACAGTGGCCAAAAATATTAAATAAACTTGTTAAATAGGTTGATTGGCAACACTAAATTGGCCCTAGTGTGTGAATGTGCGTGTGAATGTTGTCTGTCTATCTGTGTTGGCCCTGCGATGAGGTGGCGACTTGTCCAGGGTGTACCCTGCCTTCCGCCCGATTGTAGCTGAGATAGGCGCCAGTGCCCCCCCCCCGCGACCCCAAAAGGGATTAAGCGGTAGAAAATGGATGGATGGGGTTAAATAAAGACTTAGTCCTACTATGCTACTGTCTTTTAATGTTGGTCATCAAGTTTTTTCTGAGGTGGTACTTGGTGAAATAAGTTTGAAAATCCACTGTTCTAAACTACAGAGAAGGAATTCATTTTTCCTTGCATGCCGGCGACGAGTGTTGACTCGCCTAACTAACGTCATTGCCTAAACAGTTAATAGTCTGATGCTGCATGACTGCTGCCGGCTTATGTGTGTACTGTATTGTTGACATATGACAAAAATTTACGGAATAGAACCGACTACACCAAAATTGGCATAAAAAAATGGAATATTAGTTTGCATGGCTTAATTAGGCCTACTGAAACCCACTACTACCGACCACGCAGTCTGATAGTTTATATATCAATGATGAAATATTAACATTGCAACACATGCCAATACGGCCTTTTTAGTTTACTAAATTGCAATTTAAAATTTCGCGCTAAGTATCCTGTTGAAAACGGTGCGGTATGATGAAGCGTGCGCGTGACGTCACGGATTGTAGCGGACATGTTCCAGCCCCGATCCCAGCTATAAGTGGTCTGCTTTAATCGCATAATTACACAGTATTCTGGACATCTGTGTTGCTGAATCTTTTGCAATTTGTTCAATTAATAATGGAGACATCAAAGAAGAAAGATGCAGGTGGGAAGCGGTGTATTGCGGCTGGCTTTGGCAACACAAACACAGCCGGTGTTTCCTTGTTTACATTCCCTAAAGATGACGGTGAAGCTTTACTATGGAACAGAGCGGTCAAGCGAACTTGGTTCCCTACCGTATGTCAAACGGCAGGTTTCGGTGAGAAAATTGTGGTAAGAAGTCGTCTCTTACCGTAGACATGAGCGGATAGCTTGCGTCGTTCCTCGTGCACCTGTCAAAGAGGCAGGTGCGGACTCTCCTGCCTCCTCCGACCGGCCGCCCCCAAACGTGGGATGTTTCCACTGTGGAGGAGGGGAAAAAAAAGCTCAGACCGACCCAAACGGCTGCCTTTGCTTCGCTTTGTCGAGAAACATGGCTGCCCTCAGAGACACTGGCGGTCTCCACACCCGTGGCCACACCCCTCCGACTTTCAGGTACCAAATAATCTTACTAAAACACTAGTAACACAATAAGCAGATAAGGGATTTTCCAGAATTATCCTATTAAATGTGTCTAATAACATCTGAACCGCTCCCAATGCCGTCTTTTTTTTTCATTTCTAGTCCTTCACTCTAACTTTCCTCATCCACGAATCTTTCGTCCTCGCTCAAATTAATGGGGAAATTGTCGCTTTCTCGGTCCGAATCGCTCTCGCTGCTGTTGGCCATGATTGTAAACAATGTGAGGATGTGAGGAGCTCCACAACCCGTGACGTCACGCGCACATCGTCTGCTACTTCCGGTACAGGCAAGGCTTTTTTATTAGCGACCAAAAGTTGCGAACTTTATCTTCGGTGTTCTCTACTGAATCCTTTCAACAAAAATATGGCAATATCGCGAAATGATCAAGTATGACACATAGAATGGACCTGCTATCCCCGTTTGAATAAGAAAATCTCATTTCAGTAGGCCTTAACTATTGCTATGACCCCCCCCTCTCCCACCGTTAACCCTACCCACCCCCCAAGGGGTTGTTGTTCATCCTGCCAAAGAGCCACAAACAGTTTGCACCAAAATTCCTCACCTAGAGGCCAATCTCTGGGTCAACAACATGTCCAGTCAAATATCCTAATACACATTAGTGGACTATAGGAACCCGTTTGTGGTCCTATAGGGGAATATCCAACCATAAAAGGGAACAGGAAGGTCAGGAAACATGATGGAACTGAATTTTTTAAGATTATTTTAGGACGATTCTAGTTAGACCTGAAGTATAAGCCTCATTGGGAGGAGCCAAGGTTACATAACCATAACCACATTGTACTATTTCAGCAAAACTGACAATCATCAAAAGTTAAACCTCCTTTCATACCTGAAAAGTGCTTCATTCTTTGGTTCCATGCTTTATGTTTTTGTTTGTGCTATTTTAGATTAGGAATAATGCAAAAGGTGGACTTTGTCACAGTCGTGTCCCCACTTTATATTCTCTACTGCTCACTAGTGTTACCATATCTGAGTTACTGTGTAGAAATATGGGGAAATAATTACAAAAGTACACTTCATTCACTAACTGTTACAAAAAAGATCAGTTAGAATAATACATAATGTTGGATGTAGAGAACATACAAACCCTTTATTTATTGAATCAAAGCTACTGAAATTCCACAACATACTGAATTTGCAAATTATACACAAAGCAAACTAAAACCTGATACCCAAGAATATACAACAATTCTTCTCAAAAAAAGAGGAGAAATATAATCTTAGAGAAAAATGTAATTTAAAACATTTGTATGCACGTACAACACTTAAAATTTTAAGTATATCAGTATGTAGGATTCAATTATGGAATGGATTAAGCAAAGCAATCAAACAATGTACTATGATCCACTTCAAGAAACTCTTCCAACTTAAAGTACAAAGAAGAAAAACCATGATAAACATTCTGAATTTATTTCATCCATCCATTCTTTCATTCTCAAAATAATCTTACTTATCATATGACATATAACTTACTTCACCAACTATTATGTATTTACTTATTTTTATTGTGATATGGAGTATATTGGCTTCACGGTGGCAGAGGGGTTAGTGCGTCTGCCTCACAATACGAAGTTCCTGCAGTCCTGGGTTCAAATCCAGGCTCGGGATCTTTCTGTGTGGAGTTTGCATGTTCTCCCCGTGAATGCGTGGGTTCCCTCCGGGTACTCCGGCTTCCTCCCACTTCCAAAGACATGCACCTGGGGATAGGTTGATTGGCAACACTAAATTGGCCCTAGTGTGTGAATGTGAGTGTGAATGTTGTCTGTCTATCTGTGTTGGCCTTGCGATGGGGTGGCGACTTGTCCAGGGTGTACCCCGCCTTCCGCCCGATTGTAGCTGAGATAGGCGCCAGCGCCCCCCGCAACCCCTAAAAGGGAATAAGCGGTAGGAAATGGATGGATGGAGTATATTGTGAATAAATTGAGAACAGGAAGTGAACAAAAGTTTTAGCAACTGTTATGCAAAAGAAAAGGGGTAGGATTAATTAAATAAGCTCTGCTTCTTCCTACTCCTTTTCGAACATGTTGAAAAGAGAAACTGGAAATTGTGATATAACGTGTTGTATGCTTGCATGCTCGAAATAAACTCAAACTCAACTCAACTCATCTTAGCACCATCTGTGTGATTGTCCAGTGGACTGCCAAAGGAGAAAGAGGACTTCCTGTTTATCTTGTCCTCGAATATAAATCCCAGATGGGCTGTAACTGTTTGTAGATCCTAAAACTGTCGGCCAGCCTTTTCCTAACTTACTGTAAAGTCAGGAGTCAAGGGAAAATGTCAAAAGCTACTGTTATGCACACATTTGCACTCCGTATTAAAGGTTGGAATTGGGGGTTAAATCACCATAAATCAGGGGTCTCAGACATGCGGCTCGCGGGCCATTCGCGGCCCGCGAGACGTTATTTTGCGGCCCGCACCTTGATGTAAAAAATGTAATGTTAGTGCGGTCCGCAAGTTTTGTATTAATGGCGCTTGACAGCGTCATGCTTGCCAACCCTCACGATTTTTCCGGGAGACTCCCAAATTTCAGGGCATCCTTTCTCTCAAATTTCTGTTGATCTCTTACCCAAACACCAACGTTCAGAGGTTGCCGTAATAAATGGGTTGTACTTGTATAGCGCTTTTCTACCTTCAAGATACTCAAAGCGCTTTGACACTACTTCCACATTTACCCATTCACACACTGATGGAGGGAGCTGCCATGCAAGGCGCTAACCAGCCCCCATCAGGAGCAAGGGTGAAGTGTCTTGCTCAGGACACAACGGACATGACGGAGTTGGTACTAGGTGGGATTTGAACCAGGGACCCTCGGGTTGCGCACGGCCACTATCCCACTGCGCCACGCCGTCCCTTTCATTCTCATGCATTTTTAATCCATCCATCCATTTTCTACCACACTTGTTCAAGAAGTTGTGTTAATGGTAAGAAGTTATTTATTTATTATTGGTTAATGTAGGACTTGCCCTCCTGCGGGGGTTTTCAGACCAATGAGCACTGACATGAGAGCCTGTTTCAGGGTTACAATATTGTTTTATTTTTCTCTCAGTTTTTGTCCAGCAATTGTCTTTTCCTCTTTCGTTCTTGCATGTGCTCTGGCTCCAGCCCCAACCCCATCTCTCCTCCTGGCTGCTGCTTATAACAGAGCGACAGGTGATTAGATAACAAGGCCCAGACGGGCTGATTTTGAGGCCGATCCTGGCGACACCCCACCTCGCTGCAGGCCCGCAGGCCACGCCCCCTCCAGTTAGCTTAAGAATAAAAGTGTTGTTACAAAGAATAAGAGACCTATGATACTCTAGAAATGTAGGTCTTACTTAAAAATGCACGCATTTAGTTGTGTTCAGTGTTGAAAAAAATATTATAAGGCTCTTATGTAAATACATTTTCAAATATTTGGATTCTTAGCTCTATCAGCCAAAAAGGTTCCCGACCGCTGGTATATATCGTCCTGATTTCCCCTATTTCTACTTTTCTAAACCCTTTGTGGATATTTTGTCTTTGGAAAATATTACTTTTCTTACCGGAAGAGGGCAATGGCAGTGACGTCACAGGACAGCGACAAGTTACACAAAATAATTCGAATCACAACAGAAAGACTTTATTGGAATTACTAACGATACAAATTATAATCGTCACCGTTGTTTCGAAACATAATGTAACGTATAAATCCTGCAAGTGTGCAAGTTTAGATGTTGACGTCACTGACAAAATGCTGCGTCTTGGTTCGACTGTTACACTAAAATAGACGTGCAAGTCAAACCATGCGGTTAGCGAGCCGACTTGTTAACAATACGACATAACAACGATGGCGTATAAAAATCGGAATGTTTACATTTCATGTGAATTTTGGAATAATTACAACAAAGTCTCACCTTGAAGCTCGGAATCCGCACACGTTCCGGAATAGGCCTTTAGCGCCCTCTACAACCTGTGCAAACAGCGTGCCAGCCAGGTCATATGTTGTATCTGGCTTTTGAACATACACGTATGTGACTGCAAGGCATACTTGGTCAGCAGCCATACAGGTCACAATGAGGGTGGCCATGTAAACAACTTTAACACTGTTACAAATATGCGGCACACTGTGAACCCGCACCAAACAAGAATGACAAACACATTCTGCAGACACACAAGTGCCTGCAGTAGCCTCATACAACATGTGGCTCGCCCGTCACGCTGTTTGTATGACGTAAAGTTGAACGCGAAGACATGTTGTAGAGGACATTGAAAGGCAGCGCTATCATGGCACGCCCTAAATATTGTTGGCCGGATGAAAATCGGGACAATTTTGGGAGATTGTCGGGATGTGCACTGAAATTTGGGAGTCTCCCGGAAAAATCGGGAGAGTTGGCAAGTATTTTGTTGGGGCGGGAAAGCCATTCAAAGAAGGTGAATTTATTAAAAAGTGAATGTTAGATTTTTTAAGAAATCTTTTCTTGCGGTCCAGCCTCACCCAGTTTCTGCACCCAGTGGCTCGAAGGTAAATTGAGTTTGAGAACCTTGCCATAAATGATTCCCGGGCGCAGCACCGCTGCTGCCCACTGCTCCCCTCACCTCCCAGGGGGTGGTCAAGGGTGATGGGTTAAATGCAGAGAATAATTTCGCCACACCTAGTGTGTGTGTGACAATCATTGGTACTAGACACCGACCTCTATTTAATAATACAACTTTAACATTTGACAACCAAATAATAAAACAAGGTGACTCTGTAAAAAATCTGGGTATTATCTTCGACCCAACTCTCTCCTTTGAGTCACACATTAAAAGCGTTACTAAAACGGCCTTCTTTCATCTCCGTAATATCGCTAAAATTCGCTCCATTTTGTCCACTAAAGACGCTGAGATCATTATCCATGCGTTTGTTACGTCTCGTCTCGATTACTGTAACGTATTATTTTCGGGTCTCCCCATGTCTAGCATTAAAAGATTACAGTTGGTACAAAATGCGGCTGCTAGACTTTTGACAAGAACAAGAAAGTTTGATCACATTACGCCTGTACTGGCTCACCTGCACTGGCTTCCTGTGCACTTAAGATGTGACTTTAAGGTTTGACTACTTACGTATAAAATACTACACGGTCTAGCTCCAGCCTATCTTGTCGATTGTATTGTACCATATGTCCCGGCAAGAAATCTGCGTTCAAAAGACTCCGGCTTATTAGTGATTCCTAGAGCTCAAAAAAAGTCTGCGGGCTATAGAGCGTTTTCCGTTCGGGCTCCAGTACTCTGGAATGCCCTCCCGGTAACAGTTCGAGATGCTACCTCAGTAGAAGCATTTAAGTCTCATCTTAAAACTCATCTGTATACTCTAGCCTTTAAATAGACCTCCTTTTTAGACCAGTTGATCTGCCGCTTCTTTTCTTTCTCCTATGTCCCCCCCTCCCTTGTGGAGGGGGTCCGGTCCGATGACCATGGATGAAGTACTGACTGTCCAGAGTCGAGACCCAGGATGGACCGCTCGTCGGGACCCAGGATGGACCGCTCGCCTGTATCGGTTGGGGACATCTCTACGCTGCTGATCCGCTTGAGATGGTTTCCTGTGGACGGGACTCTCACTGCTGTCTTGGAGCCACTATGGATTGAACTTTCACAGTATCATGTTAGACCCGCTCGACATCCATTGCTTTCGGTCCCCTAGAGGGGGGGGTTGCCCACATCTGAGGTCATCTCCAAGGTTTCTCATAGTCAACATTGTCACTGGCGTCCCACTGGATGTGAATTCTCCCTGCCCACTGGGTGTGAGTTTTCCTTGCCCTTTTGTGGGTTCTTCCGAGGATGTTGTAGTCGTAATGATTTGTGCAGTCCTTTGAGACATTTGTGATTTGGGGCTATATAAATAAACATTGATTGATTGATTGATACTTTAACTTTTTAACTTAACATTTCCCTATAACTTTACCATATGAATGACACCGCCGTGTGTTACAGTCGAAGACAGGGCAGAGGAGACATGGCAACTGTAAAGCTGGAGTTTAAATTGAGCTGAGAGGAAGGTACAAGTTTCACCCTTAATATATGCCTAGTGCTTGCTGCAGCTGAGCAAATAAACACCGAAAATAGGAATAAAGTAGTACAACGGTGTAAAACATGTTTACTTTGAGGGCCACATCACAGTTATGGCCGGTCTCAAAAGGCCACTTGTAGCACTGAATGATATATGAATATGAATGGTAAATGGGTTATACTTGTTGGACGCTTTTCTACCTTCAAGGTACTCAAAACGCTTGGACATTATTTCCGGATTCATCCATTCACACACACATTCACACACTGATGGCGGGAGCTGCCATGCCATGAAGTGTCTTATGATATTGTTACACAATTGTCTATGCCAGTGATTCTAATACTTGTGGTACACATACCATTAGTGGAACACGGGCTCCATCTAGTGGTATGCCAAGGAATCACTTAATTAATTATACAAACAGTGTCACTGTTCAAACTGTGTGTTATTAGACCAGAGGTGCCCACACTTTTTCTGCAGGCGAGCTACTTTTCAATTGACCAACTCGAGGGGATCTACCTCATTTATATATATCATTTATATTTATTTATTTATGAAAGAGACATTTTTGTAAACAAGTTAAATGTGTTTAATGATAATACAAGCATGTGTAACACATATAGATGTCTTTCTTTCACAAAGACAAGAATATAAGTTGGTGTATTACCTGATTCTGATGACTTGCATTGATTGGAATCAGACAGTAATGATGATAACGCCCACATTTTCAAATGGAGGAGAAAAAAAGTTGTCCTTTCTGTACAATACCACATGAAAGTGGTTGGTTTTTGGCATCTAATTCATCCAGCTTCCATACACTTTACAAGAAAAACATTGGCGGCAAATTCCGTAGCTTGCTTGATTGACATTCACGGCACCCGAGGGTCTTGTGAGATGACGCTGGCTGCTGCCAGTTCATTATTATGAAAAAATGACAGAGAGGAAGGCGAGAAACACTTTTTATTTCAACAGACTTTCGCGCCGTCCCTTCCGTCAAAACTCTAAAGGCCGACTGCACATTTCCTATCGTCACAATAAAAGCCCTGCTTCATGCTGCCTGCGCTAACAAAATAAGAGTCTCAGAAAGCTGGCATGCACAAGTGATGTGCACGCCAGCTTTCTGAGGGATCGCTTGTGCACGCCAGTTTTCCGAGACTCTGCATTTAGTTAGCGCAGGCAGCATGAAGCAGGGCTTTTATTGTGAAGATAGGAAATGTGCAGTCGGCCTTTAGAGTTTTGACGGAAGGTACGGCGCGAGAGTCTGTTGAAATAAAAAGTGTTTCTCGCCTTCCTCTCGGTCATATTTTCATAATAATGATCTTGCAGCAGCCAGCGTCATCTCACAAGACCCTCCGGTACCGTGAATGTCATTTAAGTGATGTCTTGGTGAAGATTGATGATCACTCATTTTTAGGTCTATTTTTTTTAAAAGCCTGGCTGGAGATCGACTGACACACCCCTCGCGGTCGACTGGTAGCTCGCGATCGACGTAATGGGCACCCCTGGGCTAGACAGTGGCCAAAAACAATACATGTGTTTGTTAAATAAAAACATCGGCTTTATTTTTAATGAATAGTTAGGCATACTATGCTATTGTATCTTAATGTTGGCCATTTTGCTGGTACTCGGAGAGCCAAGGTACTTGGTGAAAAAAGTTTGCGAACCGCTGGTCTAAGCATTTGATTGGATTTTTTACACTGTATAAAATCTCACGCACCACAATAAAATAGTTTGGAATGTATGATCATATATTTGTTACATTATTAGATAATAATAAAGTTTAAAAGACATGCAATCTCATGTGGTACTGTAAAAAATGCAGAGAATAATTTCGCCACAACGACTTGTCCAGGGTGTACACCGCCCTCCGCCCGAATGCAGCCGGTAGAAAACGGATGGAATTTCGCCACACCTAGTGTGTGTGTGACAATCATTGGTAATTTAACATGTTTTTTTTTTTTTTTTTGTCAAAATGGAAAGAATGACTACATTTAGTGAAAAAAGATAAAGTACTTTAATGACGCATATTATTTCCAGGCTTTTCTGGGCCGTATAAAATTATGTGGCGGGTCAGATCTTGAGTTTGACACTTGTGCAAAAGTGGAAACTGTCAGAGTTTGTTGGTGATGAACCCCAAGATGCAGAGAAGGCGGCAGGCATTGAGTAAGAAAACATGATTTAATTTAAACACTAAAACAAAACCAAACAAGGGGTACAAACAAAAGGTGCGCACAAGGCGGATAACAAACTAGGCTATGAACAAAACACTTACTGTGACAAGCAGGAACTATTGCATGAGCAGAGTGAACAAAAGTAGACACAGCTACAACAAAGTATTAAGGACATTGACAGGTAGTGGTGACAAACAACCGGTAGGAGCGACAATAGTCCTGCACTGACTGCAGGACAAAGCAGGTAATAATAGGAGCGGGCTGATTGACACCAGGTGTGGCTAGGTGCCAATCAGCCGCAGCTGAGGGGAAACAGCGCTCAGGGAGAAAGACAGGAAACAGACAAAATAAGAGCGCTGACAGGAAACAAAGAAAGGAAAAACTAAAACATGGCCACACTGTCAGGGACAAGCCTGACATAAACTATGGTAAAGTCCCAGCGTTTTTCCATATTATTTTCATGCTAACATTTAATGTGTAAATCTTTACCTCACTACTTTTTGAATAGTGTGTGACAGCAAATAAACAGCTGATGATATGCGGTAGATTGCCAACACTAAAGTGGCCCTAGTGTGTGAACGTGAGTGTGAATGTTGTCTGTCTGTGATGAGGTGGCGACTTGTCTAAGGTGTACGCCGCCTTCCGCCCTAATGCAGCTGAGATAGGCCTCCAGCCCTACCGCCACCCCAAAAAGGGACAAGCAGTGGTAGAAGAAAATGGATGGATGGCACTTCATTAAGCTACAGCTAATCAAATAAAAAAAGAGAGCTGTCCCTCTTGGATTTTAACAGCAGTTGCATTGCGCTGTGGATTAACAGCCACTAGATGGCGCCAAACGCATGCAAATAAATATGTCGGAATAATGCATGATTTTGCAGCTGTACAATCAAAAGGGTCTAATGCACTTTAACTATTTATTTATTCTTTGCACACCTACAGGAAATGCCTTACTCAGTCAGCCAGAGCGACGCTGTATTCATTTGGAAACACAAGAAAACCTGCTGCCATAAATATCACCTGCAGAGCAGATGCCCAGCCCATCCTGCAGGCGGATGCTGCTGGCATTTTGAAATGGGTGCAGCTCAATAGAAGCTTAGCAGCTGGAACTGCTGACTAATCTTCAACCTGTGGAGAGAGGAAGTGAAAAGCCCAGGTGAGCTGCATCTAAATAGGAAATGCACATGGTCTCCACCTGCAGATGCGAGACACAAAATTATGAAAGTATAGCACTCTTGCAAAATATTCTACCTAAAACAAAAAAATAGAAACAATGTAAATCAGACCGGGCCAAATGCGGCCCGCTGAGCTTTTCATTCTGGCCCCTGGGACATTCCCAAATAATGTTTTTAGATAGGTTGATTGGCAACACTAAATTGGCCCTAGTGTGTGAATGTGAGTGTGAATGTTGTCTGTCTATCTGTGTTGGCCCTGCGATGAGGTGGCGACTTGTCCAGGGTGTACCCTGCCTTCCGCCCGATTGTAGCTGAGATAGGCGCCAGCGCCCCCCGCGACCCCGAAAGGGAATACGCGGTAGAAAATGGATGGATGGATGGATGGATCTTTAAGATGGAAAGTGTAGCTGCCATTATGATGTGCAATGACCGTAAGTCTTCAACTATACAAAGTATTTCAATGGTTAGAATCTGCGCAAATGGATGACACACCAGTTACTATGGTAATCTAATTAGTTACTCTGGTAATGTAAGTCACAGCAGCTCAGGCGAGGCACCAAGCAGTGTGGGCGGGAAGCGTTTCCACAGACGCGGAAGGAGATTTTCACAACAAAGTTCTAAAGCTTAGTGATATATAGAATAGAATAAAAAATACTTTATTGATCCCTGGGGGAGATTCAGTAAATATCAGATATATCAGATTGTAGGTGGTTTTATTTTGTACCCTTCGTGTTTATATTTAACTGTTTGTTGCATTTTTGTTGCGTTTCACTTGATTGTAAAATATGTCAATCGAAAGGGGGTGTGACGTTCATAATTTGTCAATATTCAGTGTTTTAGCGTTCATAGAAAAATGTAAAATACTCTTACGTTTTTTAAGGCGGTCTGTCATAACGTTTTTAGCATTCAGTCAGACATTATTGTGAGGTTTTGTATTAGTGTTCCTACAAATAGCCTTTTCAAGCCTTGCATGATTATCTCTGCCGAAATCTAAAAAATAAAAAATAAAGTGTTTTGTTGTACTCTGCAAGTTTGAAATAAATATTTCAATCAATTTCAATCAATATACTGGACCCAGACATGTTTTTGTCTCTAAATGTGGCCCCCGAGTCAAAATAATTGCCCAGGACTGATGTACAAACCCCGTTTCCATATGAGTTGGGAAATTGTGTTAGATGTAAATATAAACGGAATACAAGGATTTGCAAGTAATTTTCAACCCATATTCAGTTGAATATGTTACAAAGACAACATATTTGATGTTCAAACTGATAAACATTTTTTTTTTTGCAAATAATCATTAACTTTAGAATTTGATTCCAGCAACACGTGATAAAGAAGTTGGGAAAGGTGGCAATAAATACTGGTAAAGTTGATGACTGCTCATCAAACACTTATTTGGAACATCCCACAGGTGTGCAGGCTAATTGGGAACAGGTGGGTGCCATGATTGGGTATAAAAACAGCTTCTCAAAAAATGCTCAGTCTTTCACAAGAAAGGATGTGGCGAGGTACACCCCTTTGTCCACAACTGCGTGAGCAAATAGTCAAACACTTTAAGAACAATGTTTCTCAAAGTGCAATTGCAAGAAATTTAGGGATTTCAACATCAACGGTCCATAATATCATCAAAAGGTTCAGAGAATCTGGAGAATTCACTCCTCGTAAGCGGCATGGCCGGAAACAAACATTGAATGACCGTGACCTTCGATCCCTCAGATGGCACTGTATCAAAAACCGACATCAATCTCTAAAGGATATCACCACATGGGCTCAGGAACATTTCAGAAAACTACTGTCATTGATTGATTGATTGATTGATTGAAACTTTTGTTAGTAGATTGCACAGTTCAGTACATATTCGGTACAATTAAATGGGTTGTACTTGTATAGCGCTTTTCTACCTTCAAGGTACTCAAAGCGCTTTGACACTACTTCCACATTTACCCATTCACACACACATTCACACACTGATGGAGGGAGCTGCCATGCAAGGCGCCAACCAGCACCCATCAGGAGCAAGGGTGAAGTGTCTTGCTCAGGACACAACGGACGTGACGAGGTTGGTATTAGGTGGGATTTGAACCAGGGACCCTCGGGTTGCGCACGGCCACTCTGCCACTGCGCCACGCCGTCCCTATTGACCACTAAATGTTAACAACCGAATAAGTTTTTCAACTTGTTTAAGTTGGGGTCCACGTTAATCAATTCATGGTCACTAAATACAGTTTGTCGCTACATCTGTAAATGCAAGTTAAAGCTCTACTGTGCAAAGCAAAACCCATTTATCAACAACATCCAGAAATGCCGCCGGCTTCTCTGGGCCCGAGATCATCTAAGATGGACTGATGCAAAGTGGAAAAGTGTTCTGTGGTCTGAGGAGTCCACATTTCTAATTGTTTTTGGAAATATTCGACATTGTGTAATCCAGACCAATTTTCAACCCATATTCAATTGAATATGGGTTGAAAATGATTTGCAAATCATTGTATTCCGTTTACATTTACGTCTAACACAGGGGTGTCAAACGTACGGCCCGCGGGCCAGATCAGTTTTATCCGGCCGGCGTGATGAGTATAACAATTGGTCGACATTTTTGAATGAAAGAAACTGCTGTTCTAAATGTGCCCACTGGATGTCGCAATAGTAATTTTTGTATCTTTGTAGATGATGCTACGTATGTAAAAAAATCAAAATAAACCACATGTTAGTGCACCAGTCGTGGAAAATGAGCAAAGTACATAAATAACTTGCTGTAATTAGATTTTGATATTATTTTTATTTTGATGGATTGAAAATTAACACCAATGAGTTGACTGATGAACATTATCACATAATTTATTCAGAAAGTATAAATAACAACAAATAAAAATATAACACAAACAGATAAGTGTAGAAAAACAACATTATGATTTTTAAATGTTCAGAATGTGCTCTACCAACCGGTTGGTAGAGCGGCCGTGCCAGCAACTTGAGGGTTGCAGGTTCGATTCCCGCTTCCGCCATCCTTGTCACTGCCGTTGTGTCCTTGGGCAAGGCACTTTACCCACCTGCTCCCAGTGCCACCCACACTGGTTTAAATGTAACTTAGATATTGGGTTTCACTATGTAAAGCGCTTTGAGTCACTAGAGAAAAAGCGCTATATAAATATAATTCACAAAAAAATCTGAAGTTGTCTTTATTTTTAAGTTATTGTGCAGGGATTTTACCAGTCCGGTACACTTGAGAGTAGATTTTTCTCCATGTGGCCCCCCATCTAAAATGAGTTTGACACCCCTGATCTAAACAAATAACAGAGCATATGACGCCAAAACGGCAATTGCAACATAAAGACAATATTATCATATAAATTATTCAGAAAGTATAAATAACGACAAAAAAAGATAGTGTGGAATCAACCGCAACATGTAAATGTAAATCAATCAATCAATCAATGTTTATTTATATAGCCCCAAATCACAAATGTCTCAAAGGACTGCACAAATCATTACGACTACAACATCCTCGGAAGAACCCACAAAAGGGCAAGGAAAACTCACACCCAGTGGGCAGGGAGAATTCACATCCAGTGGGACGCCAGTGACAATGCTGACTATGAGAAACCTTGGAGAGGACCTCAGATGTGGGCAACCCACCCCCCCGCCCCTCCCCTCTAGGGGACCGAAAGCAATGGATGTCGAGCGGGTCTAACATGATACTGTGAAAGTTCAATCCATAGTGGCTCCAACACAGCCGCGAGAGTTCAGTTCAAAGCGGATCCAAGACAGCAGCGAGAGTCCCGTCCACAGGAAACCATCTCAAGCGGAGGCGGATCAGCAGCGTAGAGATGTCCCCAACCGATACACAGGCGAGCGGTCCATCCTGGGTCTCGACTCTGGACAGCCAGTACTTCATCCATGGTCATCGGACCGGACCCCCTCCACAACGGAGGGGGGGACATAGGAGAAAGAAAAGAAGCGGCAGATCAACTGCTCTAAAAAGGAGGTCTATTTAAAGGATAGAGTATACAGATGAGTTTTAAGGTGAGACTTAAATGCTTCTACTGAGGTAGCATCTCGAACTGTTACCGGGAGGGCATTCCAGAGTACTGGAGCCCGAACGGAAAACGCTCTATAGCCCGCAGACTTTTTTTGGGCTCTAGGAATCACTAATAAAATTACGATTTGTACATTTTCAGAATGTGCTCGTTCTATTTTCCAACAAGTAAAACAATCTGAAGTTGTCTTCATTTTTAAGTTATCGTGCTGTGATTTTACCACTTGGGAGTAGATTTTTCTCCATGTGGCCCCCCATCTATAATGAGTTTGACACCCCTGATCAAACACCATTTCCCAACACATATGGAAACGGGGTTTGTAAATGATAGTGAGAAGGAAAGTTTTTTTTGATTGATTTATACTTGTCGATGAGGTGGCGACTTGTCCAGGGTGTACCCCGCCTTCCGCCCGATTGTAACTGAGATAGGCGCCAGCGCCCCCCGCGACCCCAAAAGGGAATAAGCGGTAGAAAATGGATGGATGGATGGATGGATACTTGTATTAGTAGATTGCACAGTACAGTACATATTCCGTACAATTGACCACTAAATGGTAACACCCGAATAAGTTTTTCGACTTGTTTAAGTCGGGGTCCACGTTAAGGCTTCTTAGATTCTAATTTTAATCCGTGGACAAAGCACACAACTCTTTAGTGTTTGTGGTCTTTCTTATCTGTCAATGTCAACACAGTTTGATTTGATAAACCTCCAATAAAACAGACAGCATGGCTCCTCTGGCTACTCGCCTGTGAATGACATGAACCTGTGATGCGTTCAAGTACCCTCGGAGTGTTTGCCATTGACGAACTCACGTGACGAATAAACACAAAGCATAACATACTCACTAAACGTTAAAGCGCAATTGCAGATAGTAATGACACGCCATGAATATGTTTCAGCATAAAAACGGACATAAACGGTATAAAAATTGCGACATAACGTTAGAAGTTCTGGAAGAGGTTGGGAAATCCCATGCCCGGTGAACGTGCATGCCGGCCGGGTGTAAAGTCAGCTTGGTGACGGTTCTCCCTCCCTGTTACAAGAGAGCTGCGGATAAAAAAGCACCGACACTCCACCTCCCTTTACAAGTGCTTGGAGTCATGATAGTAGACGACGCGCATCGAGGAGGATGAAGGAGATACTCACCAAAAGAAGCAACTAATACAGGAATAATCCGCGCTTTTAGCGTTTTAAGTACTAAAGACAACGTTCGCTCTTGTGTGTGACACACGTTAGCCCTTTTTTGTTTGTTTTCGGTAGTAAACTTTTTATATTGTTAGCATTTATCGACTTTGTCAGAATATATCGGCCCCTATAAGTTCTCTTTTTAAATTGGAAAACAATACTTTAAATTCCATTGACACCTGGAAGAAAAGTACAAGACCCCCGCAGACAGGTGAGTTTTGTTGCCAAGTGGACTTTAATGTGAAGACCCGGATGTGCATGTATTTTAAAAACAACACACACGTGTGCTAAACGTTTATACAATGTTTGATTATACCAGGCTCGGGCAAATTTAGAGAAAAAAATGTGTTCGGGAGCAGGTATATCTGATTTATAGAAACACTAATACAAACCCCGTTTCCATATGAGTTGGGAAATTATCCATCCCTCCATCCATTTACTACCGCTTATTCCCTTTGGGGTCACGGGGGTCGCTGGCGCCTATCTCAGCTACAATCGGGCGGAAGGCGGTGTACACCCAGGACAAGTCGCAATCTCATGGCAGGGCCAACACAGATAGACAGACAACATTCACACACGAGGGCCAATTTAGTGTTGCCAATCAACCTATCCCCAGGTGCATGTCTTTGGAAGTGGGAGGAAGCCGGAGTACCCGGAGGGAACCCACGCATTCACGGGGAGAACATGCAAACTCCACAAAGAAAGATCCCGAGCCCGGGATTGAACCCAGGACTACTCAGGACGATTATATTGTGAGGCAGACGCACTAACCCCTCTTTCACCGTGAATCCGAGTTGGTAAATTATGTTAGATGTAAATATAAACAGAATACAATGATTCACGGTGGCAGAGGGGTTAGTGCGTCTGCCTCACAATACGAAGTTCCTGCAGTCCTGGGTTCAAATCCAAGCGCGGGATCTTTCTGTGTGGAGTTTGCATGTTCTCCCCGTGAATGCGTGGGTTCCCTCCGGGTACTCCGGCTTCCTCCCACTTCCAAAGACATGCACCTGGGGATAGGTTGATTGGCAACACTAAATTGGCCCTAGTGTGTGAATGTGAGTGTGAATGTTGTCTGTCTATCTGTGTTAGCCCTGCGATGAGGTGGCGACTTGTCCAGGGTGTACCCTGCCTTCCGCCCGATTGTAGCTGAGATAGGCGCCAGCGCCCCCCCGCAACCCCGAAAGGGAATAAGCGGTAGACAATAGGATGGATGGATGATTTGCAAATTCTTTTCAACCCATATTCAATTGAATGCACTACAAAGACAAGATATTTGATGTTCAAACTCATAAACTTTATTTATTTTTTTGCCAATAATAATTAAAGGCCTACTGAAATGAGATTTTCTTATTTAAACTGGGATAGCAGGTCCATTCTATGTGACATACTGGATCATTTCGCGATATTGCCATATTTTTGCTAAAAGGATTTAGTAGAGAACATCGACGATAAAGTTCGCAACTTTTGGTCGCTGATAAAAAAGCCTTGCCTTTACCGGAAGTAGCAGACGATGTGCGCGTGAAGTCACGGGTTGTAGGGCTCCTTACATCCTCACATTGTTTACAATCATAGCCTCCAGCAGCAAGAGCTATTCGGACCGACAAAGCGACTATTTCCCCATTAATTTGAGTGAGGATGAAAGATTCGTGGATGAGGAAAGTTAGAGTGAGGCACTAAAAAAAAAAAAAAAAGAAAAAGCGACAGATGTAATTAGACACATTTACTAGGATAATTATAGAAAATACCTTATCTGCTTATTGTTTTAATAGTGTTTTAGTGAGATTCTAAAGTCATACCTGAAAGTCAGATGGCTGTGGTGAACGCCACTGTTTCAGAGAGAAGCCAATGGAGGAGCCAAGATCTCAGATGCCTTTTTGACAGCTACAGGAGGAGGTCCCATAATCCACTGAAGTCTCCGGTAAGAGCTGACTCAATATCCCAATTTTCCCATCCAAAATTTTTCTGGTTGACGTACAGAAACATGTTCACCTGACCGCTCTGTGTTAAAGCTTCACAACAAACATAAAAACACCGGCTGTGTCTTTGTGTTAAAGGCAGCTGCAATCCACCGCTTTCCACCAACAGAATTCTTATTTATAGTCTCCATTATTAATTGAACATATTTCAAAAGATTCAGCAACACAGATGTCCAAATTACTGCGTAATTATGCGATGAAAAGAGACGACTTTTAGCCGTGTGTGGTGCTGGGCTAATATGTCTGCTACAACCCGAGACGTCACGCGCACGCGTCATCATTCCGCGACATTTTCAACAAGAAACTCCGCGGGAAATTTAAAATTGTAATTTAGTAAACTAAAAAGGCCGTATTGGCATGTGTTGCAAAGTTAATATTTCATAATTGATATATAAACTATCAGACTGCGTGGTCGGTATTAGTGGGTTTCAGTAGGCCTTTAACTGAGAATTTCATGGCTGCAACACGTGCCAAAGTAGTTGGGAAAGGGCATGTTCACCACTGTGTTACATCACCTTTTCTTTTAACAACACTCAATAAACGTTTGGGAACTGAGGAAACTAATTGTTGAAGCTTTGAAGGTGGAATTCTTTCCCATTCTTGTTTTATCTAGAGCTTCAGTCGTTCAACAGTCCGGGGTCTCCGCTGTCGTATTTTACGCTTCATAAAGCTTCACACACTCTTTTTTTATGAAGCCACGCTGTTGTAACACGTGCTGAATGTGGCTTGGCATTGTCTTGCTGAAATAAGCAGGGGTGTCCATGAAAAAGACGGCGCTTAGATGGCAGCATGTGTTGTTCCAAAACCTGTCACACAACTCCAAATTTGTCACACTCGTGTGTGAATGTGAGTGTGAATGTTGTCCGTCTATCTGTGATGAGGCGGCGACTTGTCCAGAGTGTACGCCACCTTGCCCCCTTATTCCAGCTGGGATAGGCTCCAGCACCTCCGCGACCCCAAGAGGGACAAGCGATAGAAAATGGATGGATGGGTTTGTACTGTTGCACTTTCAGATTCATTTAAATGAAAAAAGAATGACCAATAAACTAATTAGTAATATTTCTTTCTTGTCTGTCCAGCGGTCCTTGAATGCACCGTAAAAACACTTCTGTCTCATATTCCTATGAGTTTGGAACAATCACTCTGTGATAACTTTGTGTATGTTCAATATGCACAATTGAATAGCTTAGCTACTCTGACAGCAACGTGTTTGGATTGAAGTATGTCGTTCCTTAATGGGAGAAGATTTTAATGTCCATCCATCCATTTTTCTACCGCTTATCCTTTTTGGGGTCGTTGGGGGTCGCTGGAGCCTATCCAAGCTGCATTCGGGCAGTAGGCAGGGTACACCCTGGACTAGTCGACACCTCATCGCAGGATGTTCATGTCTCTTGTTTTCATGTTAGCTTTCCAGCTAGCCAGTCAGTCCATGAGGTTATCAAAGTGCAGTTATCAATCAGGATTCTTCGATAATTTTGATTTAAAGTGGGAATACTAACCGTCGGGAGTTTTACTGCGGTTATCGTTAATACTAGAGATGTCCGATAATTGCTTTTTTGCCGATATCCGATATTCCAATATTGTCCAACTCTTAATTACCGATTCCGATATCAACCGATACAGATATATACAGTTGTGGAATTAACACATTATTATGCCTAATTTTGTTGTGATGCTCCCCTGGATGCATTAAACAATGCAACAAGGTTTTCCAAAATAAATCAACTCAAGTTATGGGAAAAATGCCAACATGGCACTGCCATATTTATTATTGAAGTCACAAAGTGCATTATTTTTTTTTAACATGCCTCAAAACTGCAGCGTGGAATTTGGGTCGTGCTCTCCCTGAGAGAGCATGAGGAGGTTGAGGTGGGCGGGGGCAGCGGGGCTGTATATTATAGCGTCCCGGAAGAGTTAGTGCTGCAAGGGGGTTCTGGGTATTTGTTCTGTTGTATTTATGCTGTGCTACGGTGCGGATGTTCTCCCGAAATGTGTTTTTGATTCTTGTTTGGTGTGGGTTCACAGTGTGGCGCACATTTGTAACAGTGTTAAAGTTGATTATACGGCCACCCTCAGTTTGACCTGTATGGCTGTTGGTGTTGACCAAGTATGCATTGATTCACTTGTGTGTGTGTGAAAAGCCGTGGATGTTATTTGAATGGACCGGCCTGCAAAGGCAGTGCCTTTTAAGGTTTATTGTCGCTCTGTACTTCTCCCTATGTCCGTGTACCACTAAGTTCAGCGGCGTTTTAAAAAGTCATACATTTTACTCTTTGAAACTGACACCGTTACTTTCCAAACCGATACTGACATTTTAAAGTTTTTATTGGCCAATAATATCGGGAGCCTGATATTATCAGACATCTCTAATTAATACAGGTTTATCGTTACATCCCTACCTGCTACAAATATTACTTTAACTGATGGTGAAAATGCTGCTAACTCAAGGTATGCTTGTAACTTAAAGCATAACAAAAAGCTCAAACAGCTCTCATCTACCCTTTTAGTTAAGATATCACTGTACCGTGTACACATTTGATAGCTGTATGTTCAGTGTCCACAGCGTAACACAAACCCATCCAACCATACCACCCACCTGTAAGCTCTGTTGAAGCAGAACAGATGCATCTGCAGGGCATTTAACCTAAAAATATTGTTATATTGTGTTACTATTGGCAGCCCTGAAAGCAGTGAGGTCATGTTCAACTCTCACTGGCACTAAAACACTAACATACACTCATAATCCGTGCCTTTCACCGGGTTAGGGAGAATGACCTGCCACAAAGATCTGGCATTTGTCTGAATGCTCTCACTGTTGGATTTCTCTGGGTTGTGACAGCTATTAAAATGGTCCTGGCAAACACTAAATGCACTTTCAACAAGCAATTAGCGTGGAAGACTGTAATGTAGACCGTATGTTTTTTGTTTTTTTTTTTAACGTCACACTCTACTGAAACCAGTTTTCCCTTTGCTGATACACTAATAGAGACTTTGAACCTGGTTATAGAGCTGTTTTGCTTTTGGTCACGTCATGGAATGTAAAGAAAAAGGACACTTTATCTTGCAGCTGTTGACTGTCTGCTGCTTGTGAAACTCAAAATAAAGAATCACTTTTTTGTCAACTAAGACAAACGTACAATTTTTTAACTTATTTGAGCAGGTAACATTTCCAGTTCTAATTAGCGGTAATTCCCATTAGCTCTGCTTGCAAGATTGCAAGCTGAGCTGGCTTCAAAGTGTTTCCCTTTTATGAGAGCTTGTGCCTGAGCTTCCCTTTTGGAAAATGGCAACAATACCTCCTTTTTAATGGTAAACAATCAACCTGCTTTTCTTTGCAACTTGAGAATATTTTCACCATTCCAGCTGCCGAAAGTGGTCATCAAATCTCCAAATATTTTTGGACGAACATGGGCAGGGAGCATTTTTTCAATACCACCCTTCAAAATTCTGGAATTTAACAAATATTAGCATATGTTTTAGTAATTTTATTGTATTGTATGTCTTCATTTACTTTTTACGCGAAAAAGCGAAGTGAAGTGAATTATATTTATATAGCGCTTTTCTCAGGTGACTCAAAGCGCTTTACATAGTGAAACCCAATATTTAAGTTACATTTAAACCAGTGTGGGGGGCACTGGGAGCAGGTGGGTAAAGTGTCTTGCCCAAGGACACAACGGCAGTGACTAGGATGGCGGAAGCGGGAATCGAACCCGCAACCCTCAAGTTGCTTGCACGGCCACTCTACCAACCGAGCTAAACCGCCCTGTAATTTCGAAAGCCAAAGCCGAAGTGTATACCTGTAAAGCTTGTTGGTTGCATTTTGATTGATTGATTGAAACTTTTATTAGTAGATTGCACAGTACAGTACATATTTCGTACAATTGACCACTAAATGGTAACACCCGAATAAGTTTTCAACTTGTTTAAGTCGGGGTCCACGTAAATCAAATGATCAAGTATCTAAATATATGACGAAAGTTAAACCTGCAAAAGTAGCTTAAAAGCTATTATGCAAGTGTCAGCATCTTAAAATTTTAACATTAGCATGCTAGCAATTGACTAACATTGCTAAGGAGCATTTTGACTTTGGAACGGTTTGAATCAGTTGAGAAATGTGCATGTTGATGTTTGAAAAATTGCCCATTCACCTCGAATTGAAATAAAATGTTCCAGAAAATATGGAATTTCTGGAAATGTGAAAATTGGGGGTGGGGGGGGGGGGGCTACTGAAATGAGATTTTCTTATTTAAACGGGGATAGCAGGTCCATTCTATGTGTCATACTTGATAATTTCGCGATATTGCCATATTTTTGCTGAAAGGATTTAGTAGAGAACATCGACAATAAAGTTCGCAACTTTTTGCTGCTGATAAAAAAGCCTCGCCTTTACCGGAAGTCGCAGACGATGACGTCACAAGGGTGAGGGCTCCTCACGTCCTCCCATTGTTTTTAATGGGAGCCTCCGGCAGCAAGAGCTATTCGGACCGAGAAAACGACAATTTCCCCATTAATTTGAGCGAGGATGAAAGATTTATGGATGATGATATTGATAGCGAAGGACTAGAAAAAAAAAAAAAAAAAGAAAAGCGACGGCTCTGGGAGGCGGCAGTGTGAGCGTTTCAGATGTAATTAGACACATTTACTAGAATAATTAAGGAAGATCCCTTGTCTGCTTATTCTTTTAATGGTGTTTTAGTGAGATTGTAAAGACATACCTCGAGGTCTGATGGTTGCAGTGTCTTAGAGAGAAGCCGAGGAGCCAAGCTCACAGCTGCCTTTTAAACAGCTACTGCAGAGGACAAATAATCCAATGATGTCTCTGGTAAGATATATATCACAATTTTCCCATCCAAAAACATGCTGGTTGACGTAGAGAAACATGTTCGCTTGACCGCTCTGTGTTAAAAACAAAGAAACACTGGCTGTGTCTCGGTTGCTAAAGGCAGCTGCAATCCACCGCTTTCCACCAACAGCATTCTTATTTATAGTCTCCATTATTAATTGAACAAATTGCAAAAGATTCAGCGACACAGATGTCCAAATTACTGTGTAATTATGCGATGAAAAGAGACGACTTTTAGCCGTAACTGGTGCTGAGCTAATATTTCCTGACAGTCCGTGACGTCACGCGTACGTGTCATGATTCCGCGACGTTTTCAACAAGAAACTCCGCGGGAAATATAAAATTGCAATTTAGTCAACTAAAGCGGCCGTATTGGCATGTGTTGCAATGTTAAGACTTCATCATTGATATATTATCTATCAGACTGCGTGGTCGGTAGTAGTGGGTTTCAGTAGGCCTTTAAAGTCCCAATGATTGTCACACACACACTAGGTATGAAATGTGTCCTCTGTATTTTACCCATCCCCTTGTTCACCCCCTGGGAGGTGAGGCAAGCAGTGAGCAGCAGGGAATAATTTTTGGTGATTTACCCCAAATTTCAACCCCTGATGCTGAGTGCCAAACAGGGGAAGGTAATGGGTCGCATTTTTATAGTCTTTGGTTTGACTCAGCTGGGGTTTGAACTCACAACCTACCGATCTCAGGAAGGACGCTCTAATCACTAGTCTAGGCCATTGAGTAGATATAAAATTAAAAAAAATGTGTGAAAGGAAGGCAGACAAAAAAGAGGGCAGAGGAATAATTAAAATGCTTTCTAGGATTCACACAATTATGCCTGGTCTTGTCTGCAGTTGAGTCAACAAACGCTCTTGACCACTATTTTAGATTACTGTGTTTTCTATTTGTCCAATACATTCATGTGATTTAAATTTGAACTAGATTTAGGAGTCGATATGTGTAAATTAAAAGAGAACTTATAGAATGTAGGTCCTCCACAGAGGATGTAACATGATGTCGTGTCAACACACACGTATGGTGGTAAGGAACCCCCATGCCGATAACCCACTGTGGTGTCTTAACATACTTAACTAGACCACCCACTTAACCCACATTGTCATAAAATAGTCAGGTGTTCACGGGGAACTGCCTCGTTTGCCCCCCCCCCCCCCAACAACAATGGCTGCCATCATGTCCGTGCATGCCATGGATGTCTTTGTCAGCTGTTTGCTCTCCAGGCAGCAGTATCAGCTCTGCAGCTACCTACAGTCAACACCACAAATATGCATTGTCCAACCCTCCAAACAGAAAAACACTGTTTTTTTTACCTTTTTTCTTGTCATATTATATTTAAATACTGTTGTGACATTCAGTGTTGGTTTGGCCATATTCTGTGCCTGCAAAAGATTGTATAGCGTATGAGTGTAGAAATTGTATAATATCCAGCCATCCATCCATTTTCTTCTGCTTATCCGAGGCCGAGTCTTGGGGGCTGCAGCCTAAGCTTAGAAGCCCAGACTTCCCTCTCCCCAGCCACTTCGTCCAGCTCCTCCCGGGGGATCTCGAAGCGTTCCCAGGCCAGCCGGGAGACATAGTCTTCCCAACGTGTCTTGGGTCTTCCCCGTGGCCTCCTGACGGTCGGACGTGCCCCAAACACCTCCCTAAGGAGGCGTTCAGGTGGCATCCTGAGCAGATGCCCAAACCACCTCCTCTGGCTCCTCTCAATGTGGAGGAGCAGGGGCTTTACTCTGAGCTCCTCCCTGATGATAGAGTTTCTCACCCTATCTTTAAGGGAGAGCCAACCCCCACCCGGCGGAGGAAACTCATTTCGGCCGCTTGTACCCGTGATCTTGTCTTTTCGGTCATGACCCAAAGCTCATGACCATAGGTGAGGATGGGAACGTAGATCAACCGGTAATTTGAGAACTTTGCCTTCCGGCTCAGCTCCTTCTTCACCACAACGGATCGGTACAGTGTCCGCATTAGACATGATGATGCCACACCGATCCGACTGTCGATCTTACGTGATCTTATTCGTGAACAAGACTCAGGGGTATTTGAACTCCTCCACTTGGGGAAAGATCTCCTCCCCAAATTGGAGATGGCACTCCACCCTTTCCCGCGCCAGAACCATGGACTCGGACTTGGAGGTGCTGATTCTCATCCCAGTCCCTTCACATTCTGCTGCGAACCTTTCTTGATGTATTTTGTACAAACTGTTGTCGATTTTATATATAACTCTTTAATCAATTTAAAGCCAAACCCTCTAATGCTGTTGCTTTCCATTTGCCATATCAATATATCATGGTTAATTGTCTCAAAACTTTTTTTAAATCAAAAAATACACCCACAAATTCTTCAACAAGCTCCATTAATACCTTGGACGTTGGTCTTCCTGCGTGTTTTTTTAATAAAGTTGTTCAGCTGTTTTCAAGTCTTTTGGAGAACTGTCAGAGTAAGGATATAGGCCTATAGTTGTTAAAATGGTGATTTTATTATTATTATTGTATTATAGATTTATATATTTGAATTACTTTGGCTATGTTTATTTTGTGTGGGAATGCATAGGTTCTGAATGATAAATTACAGATATGTGTAAGTGGGTCTACAATTTTATCATTTATCTTCTTTACTACAGTCATAAATGTCATTCCAATATGTGGAAGTTTTATTCTCACATGTGCGTACAATATCTGTTTATACCTATACTTCATGTATACCCGTGCTTCTGTCATGAAAATACTTGCTGAAATGTGAGCAGGAGATTATGTGCCCTGTTCCCACTTTACTTTTGATTTAGAATGTGGATCAACATGAACATTTATAACACAAGTCAAGACAAGATGGCAGCAATAAAGCACACACACCTCCTGGCTGAGGAGACTGCTTGTTGTATCCTCTTCTGGTATAAAATAAAACTTTATGTAAGCACAATTATCATCGACTTGCGTACATCTTGCGCTGAATAAGCAGGATTATTAGTCTGTTAAATCGCATACATAGAAGCAAACTTAAATTAAAACAAATAAAGCCATTTACAGTACAAGTGGTGTTAAGTGTTAGTAGTCACAACAAGATGCTCAGTTTTTACAGCTCTGCAAATGCACACATTTTTTTATTCCAACTAAGACGCCTTAGTAATTTTATTTCCACAGTAAAAGACCGATTAGCGGGATTCAGAAAGTGCCACGCTGACACAATTCTAAGACACTGCAAATGTGTCTGCTTAAAGGCCTACTGAAACCCACTACTACCGACCACGCAGTCTGATAGTTTATATATCAATGATGAAATATTAACATTGCAACACATGCCGATACGGCCTTTTTAGTTTACTCAATTGCCTTTTAAAATTTCCCGCTAAGTGTCGTGTTGAAAACGTCGCGGTATGATGACGCGTGCGTTTGACGTCACCGGTTGTAGCGGACATTATTTTCCAGCCCGAACCAAGCTATAAGTAGTCTGCTTTAATCTCATAATTACACAGTATTCTGGACATCTGTGTTGCTGAATCTTCTGTAATTTGTTCAATTAATAAGGGATAAGTCAAAGTAGAAAATTGTGGTAATAAGTCGTCTCTTACCGTAAACATGAGTGGAGCTTGTGTCGTTCCTCCTGCAGCTGTCAAAGAGGCAGCTGTGACTTTCTTGGCTCCTCCGTGGCTTCCCTCAGATACTGGCGGTCACCACACCCCTCCGACCTTCAGGTATGACTATATAATCTCACTAAAACACTAATAACACAATAAGCAGATAAGGGATTTTCCAGAATTATCCTAGTAAATGTGTCTAATAACATCTGAATTGCTCCCACTGCCCTCGTCTTTTTTTTCTTTCTTCTAGTCCTTCACTCTCACTATCCTCATCCACAAATCTTTCATCCTCGCTCAAATTAATGGGGAAATTATCCCTTTCTTGGTCCGAATCGCTCTAGCTGCTGGTGGCCATGATTTTAAACAATGTGAGGAGCTCTACAACCAATGACGTCTCACGCACATCGTCTGCTACTTCCGTTACAGGCAGGGCTTTTTTATTAGCGACCAAAAGATGCGAACTTTATCGTCGATGTTCTCTACTAAATCCTTTGAGCAAAAATATGGCAATATCGCGAAATGATCAAGTATGACACATAGAATGGACCTGCTATGTGAATTAGTGGATTATATTTATATAGCGCTTTTTCTGTAGTGACTCAAAGCGCTTTACATAGTGAAACCCAATATCTAATTTTTACATTTAAACCAGTGTGGGTGGCACTGGGAGCAGGTGGGTAAAGTGTCTTGCCCAAGGACACAACGGCAGTGACTAGGATGGCGGAAGTAGGGATCGAACCTGCAACCCTCAAGTTGCTGGCACGGCTGCTCTACCAACCGCCCCTATCCTCGTTTAAATAAGAAAATCTCATTTCAGTAGGCCTTTAATTCAAGGCCAAGGTAAAATATCGATATATATATATATATCGTGTATCGCAATATGACCTAAAATTACTCCCAAAAATACCTGGAATTGATATCCTTTGAAGAACAAAATAGAGGAACTTGTTTGCATAGCTGGCACAGGTTGATATGCCTTTATTAGGCTTAGATAATCAGCAGAAGAGGGCTTGTCAAATCCAGAGGACAGCAGCTGTCCAAATGAAAACCTGATCATATAAGGCCTGAGTAATGATCATCATAGCTCTTTTTATGTTTACTCTGCCATTTTTAGACTTCTCGAGCTCATTTAAGGATGACGACACTCTACTTCATAGATTCACAGCCATGTGAATCCAGGAAGTAGACTGTCGGCATCACTTTGTCAAGCGCTGTCCTTGCAGCATCCACTGTACCATTAAATCAATGCTGCCCTGAAGCCAGAACTTCCTCTTGCCAATGGAGGAGGAGGAAAAGGAGGAGGCTTCATCCTGTATGGTGGAGATACTATTTTTATCCCCAGATGGAAAAATGAGAGTGATATCTTTGCATGTCTCCCACCCACTTACAACTCTTCTTGTTCCATTGAGAGTAGGAGGCTCTCTGTGGTTTTATTTCGGAATATCTCCTGGTGGAAATTGATTATTCCGGTCTCCATTGTGGCGCGTAATGGGCTATGAATTAATTGTTTCGTGGATAATCTGTGGCCTACATTTGTAGAATGATGAATTTTCATCTGGTCATGATGTTCTGGTTTGAGTCCATCCCCCTCCCCATTCCTAATTCTGTTCCATATCTGTTATATCTGGCTGCTGGTTGACTTTACAAAAGTCATTCATCATCATCTCTTCACTGCAAGAAGACACAGGGATGTGTTTCTTTGAGATTTGCGATACAGAGGAGCAAGCTGTCAAAGGACCAGTGCCGGGTGAATGCTGACTGAGCACTCGTGTAGCCTTACGTAACCTTGCGTCCTTGAGGAAATGATTCAGTTGACTGCAATGTCTGCGCGTTTCACCCATGACATGTTCTTACCTGTAGCACCTGCTACCTTCGTTTTAGCTACATCTTGTGATTTTTGATTGTGTCGATGTTGTGTTTAAACATCCATCCATCCATCATCCTCCGCTTATCCGAGGTCGGGTCGCGGGGGCAGCAGCCTAAGCAGGGAAGCCCAGTCTTCCCTATCTCCAGCCACTTCGTCTAGCTCTTCCCGGGGGATCCCGAGGCGTTCCCAGGCCAGCCAGGAGACATAGTCTTCCCAACATGTCCTGGGTCTTCCCCGTGGCCTCCTACCAGCTGGACGTGCCCTAAACACATCCCTAGGGAGGCGTTCGGGTGGCATCCTGACCAGATGCCCGAACCACCTCATCTGGCTCCTCTCGATGTGGAGGAGCAGCGGCTTTACGTTGAGCTCCTCCCGGATGGCAGAGCTTCTCACCCTATCTCTAAGGGAGAGCCCCGCCACCCGGCGGAGGAAACTCATTTCGGCCGCTTGTACCCGTGATCTTATCCTTTCGGTCATGGCCCAAAGCTCATGACCATAGGTGAGGATGGGAACGTAGATCGACCGGTAAATTGAGAGCTTTGCCTTCCGGCTCAGCTCCTTCTTCACCACAACGGATCGATACAACGTCCGCATTACTGAAGACGCCGCCCCGATCCGCCTGTCGATCTCACGATCCACTCTTCCCTCACTCGTGAACAAGACTCCTAGGTACTTGAACTCCTCCACTTGGGGCAGGGTCTCCTCCCCTCTTTAAACATGCCACATTATTGTATGTTTCAACAATTTAGGATGTGTGTGGATTTTGTCAAAAATGTAGACGTTTTAAAGGCCTACTGAAACCCACTACTACCGACCACGCAGTCTGATAGTTTATATATCAAAGATGAAATTTTAACATTGCAACACATGCCAATACGGCCGGTTTAGTTTACTAAATTACAATTTTAAATTTCCCGCGTTTGTTGAAAATGTCGCAGATGTTGATGCGTGTTTGTGACATCTCGGGTTGTAGCGGACATATTAGCCCAGCACCACACACGGCTAAAAGTCGTCTCTATTCATCGCATAATTACACAGTAATTTGGACATCGGTGTTGCTGAATCTTTTGCAATTTCTTCAATTAATAGTGGAGACTATAAATAATAATGCTGTTGGTGGAAAGCGGTGGATTGCAGCTGCCTTTAGCACCGAAACACAAACTTTGTTTGTTGTGAAGCTTTAACACAGAGCAGTCAAGCGAACATGTTTCTCTACATCAACCAGCAAGTTTTTGGATGGGATAACTGTGATATTAAGTCGGCTCTTACCGGAGACATCAGTGGATTATACCTCCTCCTACTGCAAGCTCAAAAAGGCAGCTGTGATCTTGGCTCCTCGGCTTCTCTCAGAGACACTGGCGTTCACCGCAGCCATCCGACTTTCAGGTATGATTTTACAATCTCACTAAAACACTATTAAAACAATAAGCAGATAAGGGATCCTCCAGAATTATCCTAGTAAATGTGTCTAATTACATCTGAAATGGTCCCACTGCCGCCTCCTGGAGCTTCACTTTAACTTTCCTCACTGCCCTGCGTTGAGGTGGCGACTTGTCCAGGGTGTACCCCGCCTTCCGCCCGATTGTAGCTGAGATAGGCACCAGCGACCCCAAAAGGGAATAAGCGGTAGAAAAAGGATGGATGGATGGATCCACGAAACTTTCATCTTCGCTCAAATTAATAGGGAAATTGTGGCTTTCCCGGTCCGAAAAGCTCTTGCTGCAGGAGGCTATGATTATAAACAATGTGAGGATGTGAGGAGGCCTACAAACGGTGACGTCACGCGCACATCGTCTGCTACTTCCGTTAAAGGCAAGGCTTTTTTATTAGCGACCAAAAGTTGCGAACTTTATCGTCGATGTTCTCTACTAAATCCTTTCAGCAAAAATACGGCAATATCGCGAAATGATCAAGTATGACACATAGAATGGACCTGCTATCCCCGTTTTGAATAAGAAAATCTCTTTTCGGTAGGCCTTTAAATATGCGTTGGTAAGCCACACTGGAAACATGTCATTTTGTGAATCTGTAGCTTCAATGTTCGTAAGCTTTGTTTGTCTCTGACAGCGTGCGTGCTCTGGTGCACTTTATTCACTTTTTACAGCAATATAATAAAACAGTCGATCCAGGAACTAAACCAATCCCAGCAAAAGATGCACTACTTCTGATGCTGGCTGTCCTGAGTCAGGACCTGGGGGTGGACCCCTCGCCTGTGGAACGGTTGGGAACATCTCTGCGCCGCTGACCCATCTCCGCCAGGGACGGTCTTCGCTGGCCCCAGCATGGACTGGACTCTCACTATTATGTTAGATCCACTTTGGACTGGACTTTCACCATATTATGTTGGACCCACTTGACGTCCATTGCATCTTGTCTCCCCTCGAGGGCGGGGGTCACCCACATCTGCGGTCCTCTCCAAGGTTTCTCATAGTCATCCACATTGAAGTCCCACTGGGTAGGGAATTTTTCCTTGCCCTTTTGTGGGCTCTGAACAGAGGATGTTGTTGTGGCTTGTGCAGCCATTTGAGGCACGATTGATTGATTGATTGATACCTCACAACTTTGTCCAATACCTGCAACTTTCCCCCGCATTTTGGCTAATTCGTGTCATTTTTTTCCTGGCGAGGACTCTCCGACACACCGACTTCAGGGTCGTTCCAGTTTAAATTTCCGACTCGGAACTTTGAATTTTTAACTTTCCAGTCCAACTGCAACGCACCAGAAATTACTATTGAAGATGAACAATTTTTTTTTTTTTTCAATTGTTAAGTACAGTTAACATGGAGAATATAAAACTTATAAGACAAGTAAAACATCTATACAGTATTTGTTTCCTAATTTGTGTTGCAATTAGGGCTTCTTTTAATATCTCAATGTTTTTATCCCATTTCTCGATATTTTGCCTTAGCCTTGAATGAACATTTGATGCATAAAATCACAGCAGTATGATGATTCTATGTGTCTACATTAAAACATTCTTGTTCATACTGCATTAATATAAGCTCATTTTAAACTTTCATGCAGTGAGGGAAATCACAACTAAGTCAATTGATCAAAACTGTATTTATCATCATGTCATTTCAAAACAGAGAGTGCAAGATTATCAGAGACATTTTAAAACAAGCTATTAATGCACTCGTGCATGATGTCACTGAAATGACATATCAAAACAACACTAAATTAAAGTGCACTTTTTATTTTGAACACCACTACAATAGTTTAAAACAAATAAAGTGCACTTTTGTGCATGATTTTGTGGGCGTGTGGCGCCGATAAGAGATGTTGACATCAATCAATCAATCAATCAATGTTTATTTATATAGCCCCAAATCACAAATGTCTCAAAGGACTGCACAAATCATTACGACTACAACATCCTCGGAAGAACCCACAAAAGGGCAAGGAAAACTCACACCCAGTGGGCAGGGAGAATTCACATTCAGTGGGACGCCAGTGACAATGCTGACTATGAGAAACCTTGGAGAGGACCTCAGATGTGGGCAACCCCCCCACCCCCCTCTAGGGGACCGAAAGCAATGGATGTCGAGCGGGTCTAACATGATACTGTGAAAGTTCAATCCATAGTGGCTCCAAGACAGCAGTGAGAGTCCCGTCCACAGGAAACCATCTCAAGCGGATCAGCAGCGTAGAGATGTCCCCAACCGATACAGGCGAGCGGTCCATCCTGGGTCCCGACGAGCGGTCCATCCTGGGTCTCGACTCTGGACAGTCAGTACTTCATCCATACATGCGGAGTAAGCGCTCTTCATTCTCTAGCAGGTGACTTTTCAAATGATGCTACATATTAGCAGTAATGCTACTTTTTGTAGCAACGCTTTAGCACCACACTGGACAAATTATGGTTGTCTGGTCGACATATTCCCACTTGAAGCCAAACCACCGCCAGACGATGGACCCCCTGCTGTTTTCTTGGGTATTAATTATTCCTTAATTTGTTGCCAGATTCGCACCTTCTTTCTCTCGTATTACCACTTGCACGGCTGCGCTCGCATTACAGCTAACATTACCCATGCGGCTACCTCTCTGCTCCGCGAGGGTGTACACGTATGTGACGTATAAGAAGGTGCGCTTGCTGTCTGTGAGAAGGAGAGACAAGAAAGAGTGTAGAAAGAGCCTGTAGTGTAATGCCCGCAGCTTAAAGCAACTGTGTGAGAATGTATACTCGAATATCACGATAAAGTCATTTTCTATATCGCACAGTGACAAACTCGCGATATATTAAGTATATCGATATATATCGCCCAGTCCTAGTTGCAATCATGTGCCTTTTGAGGTCAACGTTACAAGGAACACTTAATACCATTGATAGTAAATTTCTAAAACCGCCAGTTAATTCAAGGTTATTGTACAAAAATAAGCCTCAAAACATTGCAACTTTTGCCGCAACTTTCTGAAAAAGATGCCACGAATTCACGCTTTTTAGGTTGCAGCTATCACAAAAAATCCTGGAGGGACTGAATACTGTAGATGCCACGTATCATATGCAACACAGTAACATCAAAGAGTGGGGGCGTTAGCAAGACTAGCATAGTTGTGTGAGCTACAGTGCCAACATTTCACATTTTTAATAGAAACATCATGCATTCCAGCCTCCACGTCTGTAGCTAACTGATAGAAAGTTGGCAGACCTTCGAGCTTTAAGGTTTCCGTTCATACATCAATGTGTTTGGATGAGAAAACAAGTAAGGAAGATGATATATGTGTCTCACGTTTGTTGCACATAAACAGGCGTCAGTGACATATTCCTGTCAGAACATCATTAAAATGTCAAATTTGCTTCACAGGGGACCTTTACAGTTTTAAAACCGATACAAAAAACTGCTGACTCTGCAGTGTGAAAGTGTTTTGTGGTGGCTTGCCTCGTGGGGAAGATTGATGACAGCAGTTAGTCAGGATTGGATGTATCGAACTAAGGATATTTATGATTGCACTTGAAGATCTATGGAACATGTTTCTCCGCTTGATATATTGCTTTTCCAGAATCGTCCTGTGGCCTTGCTAACATTCATTTGCTGTGGACGCCATTGTGATGTGATAATCACCTTGCTGTCTTCTGAAGAGACACACAAGCACACATTAAGGATTTGTGTTGTACATTTTAGGTCTTGCAGAGATTACGTTATTAGAATCCCCGTGATGATGATGCACAGGACCTGTCGGGATATAACGCAGCAATCGATGTGAGCGTGAGGGGGAAACAAATATTTTCTCAAAATATCCTCCTGACTACCAGCCAGTGTCCTCTGCAGCAGGGTTCTTCTTTGCTTTCCAGCCCAGTGACCACCAAACTGATGAACAGGTGGAGCGGGGACCCCTTACTTATACAAACCCTGTTTCCATATGAGTTTGGAAATTGTGTTAGATGTAAATACAAACAGAATACAATGATTTGAAAATCCTTTTTAACCCATATTCAATTGAATGCACTACAAATACTTTTTTTTATGAAGCCACGCTGTTGTAACATGTGCTGAATGTGGCTTGGCATTGTCTTGCTGATATAAGCAGGGGCGTCCATGAAAAAGACGGCGCTTAGATGGCAGCATATGTTGTTCCAAAACCTGTATGTACCTTACAGCATTAATGGTGCCTTCACAGATGTGAGTTACCCATACCTTTGGCACTAATGCACCCCCATACCATCACAGATGCTGACTTATGAACTTTGAGTTGATAACAGTCTGGATGGTTCGCTTCCCCTTTGGTCCGGATGACACAATGTTGAATATTTGCAAGAACAATTTAAAATGTGGACTCGTCAGACCACAGAAGACTTTTCCACTTTGCATCAGTCCATCTTAGATGATCTCGGGCGCAGAGAAGCCGGCGGCCTTTCTGGATGTTGTTGATAAATTGCTTTTGCTTTGCATAGTAGAGCTTTAACTTGCACTTACAGATGTAGCGACCAACTGTCATTAGTAACAGTGGTTTTCTGAAGTGTTCCTGAGCCCATGTGGTGATATCCTTTTAGAGATTGATTTCGGTTTTTTATACAGTGCTGTCTGAGGGATCTAAGGTCACGGTCATTCAATGTTGGTTTCCGGTCATGCCGCTTACGTGGAGTGATTTCTCCAGATTCTCTGAACCTTTTGATGACACTATGGACCGTAGATGTTGAAATCTCTAAATTTCTTGCAATTGCACTTTTTGAAATGTTATTCTTAAACTGTTTGACTATTTGCTCACGCAGTTGTGGACAAAGGGGTGTACCTGGCCCCATCCTTTCTTGTGAAAGACTGATCATTTTTTGGGAAGCTGTTTTTATACCTAATAATGTCACCCACCTGTTCCCAATTAGCCTGCACACCTGTGGGATGTTCAAAATAAGTGTTTGATGAGCATTCCTCAACTTTATCAGTATTTATTGCCACCTTTCCCAACTTCTTTGTCATGTGTTGCTGGCATCAAATTCTAAAGTTAATGATTATTTGCACACAAACCTTTTTTTTATCAGTTTGAACATCAAATATGTTGTCTTTGTAGCATATTCAACTGAATATGGGTTGAAAATAATTTGCAAATCATTGTATTCCGTTTATATTTACATCTAACATAATTCCCCAACTCATATGGAAACGGGGTTTGTAGATCTGGTAAAAATGTTTTTAAGTTAAACTGGTCCTTGTCATGATCCATGGTCCGGATCATGTTTTGTTTAGTTATGTTCTGTTAGTCTTGGACTCCTTTGGTTCCGGTTTGTGCACCTCCTGAGTTTAGTTACTATGGTTACTTATGATTTTCACCTGCCTCTGTTGTTTGGGACACACCTACTATTTAAGTCTGCCTTTGTTGATCACTCGTTCTGGCTTCATTGTTTGCGTCACACCTTTGCAAAGTAAGTTTTGTCCATGCTCTAGTCCTGGGCAACTATTTTGACTTGCGGGGGGCAAATTTAGAGAAATAAATGTGTCCGTGCGCCGGTATATCTATTTTTAGGAACACTAATACAAAACCACACAATAATGTTTGATTGAATGCTAAAAACATACCGCCTTAAAAAACGGAATCGAATTTTAAATATCAATCAATCAATGTTTATATATATATATATAGCCATAAATCACGTGTCTCAAAAGGTTGCACAAGCCACAACGACATCCGCAGTACAGAGCCCACATAAGGGCAAGGAAAAACTCACCCCAGTGGGACGTCAGTGACAATGATTATGAGAAACCTTGGAAAGGACAGCATTAGCGGGCAACCCCCCACCTCCAGCGGAGACCGAAAGCAATGGATGTCGAGCGTGTATAACCTGATATTGTGAAAGTCCTGTCCATAGTGGATCCAACATAACAGTGAGAGTCTATTGCTAGCTGACAACTGCCACGCTATTGGCAAACTAATCACTAGTTGACAATTGGTCCGCTAATCCCCAACTGACAACTGTGCATTAATCGTTAGCAGACAACTGGCGCATTAAGCAGTAGCTGGCAGCAAGCTCGCTAATTCTCACTGAAAACGTGTGCGCCCATTGCTAGCCAACTAATGGTGTACTCATCGCTACATTGAACAATTGAGCTCTGCTGTAAACATTTGTATTTTGGAGGGGTGTTGTAACGGTACGTGTATTTGTATTGAACCGTTTAGGTACGGGGGTTTCGGTTCGGTGGTGTATCGAACATATTAATTAGCCGCCTATGCTAAAGTCTTAACAAACTGCTCCGCTCCGTTCTGCCTCTGTGTGTGTCTGTCTGTATACAGCACTCAGCATTGTCCCACCCACACAACCGTCTGATTGGTTACACGCAAAGCGGTAACGGCCAATCAGCAGTGCGTATTCAGAGTGATAAGAGACAATCAGCAGTGTGTATTCAGAGCGCGTGTGTTACGACAGCAAAGCCCTGTCTGTCTGTTATTTATCTTTACCTTTTTCTGTGTTGATTGTGCTGTGTTGAAGCAGCAAAAAAGGACATGGTGTTAAATGAAGAGTTTCTGTCTGTGATAGTTGATATAATAATATAAGTGCATCATTAAGCCTACATGAACTCCATGGTGTTCAGGGATGAAGAGTCTCTCCTATACACGGGTTTCCGATGATGTCACAACCCCTTGTCCGCCATTGTGTGTGTCAAAACAAACACTCGTAACCAAGGACGCCTCCGTTGTTATTTTTGTGAGAAATGGGTCACACGTGTCGTTTACGGCTGTGTAAACCGCGCCAATTCAGGACAAAGAACAACAAAGTACTACGATATCCCTAAGGTCATAGTAAAACAGGGAAAAGAAACCGAGCAACTGTCGGCAGAAAGGTGCAACCTGTGGCTAGCTATGGTTACTTATGATTTTCACCTGCCTCTGTTGTTTGGGACACACCTACTATTTAAGTCTGCCTTTGTTGATCACTCGTTCTGGCTTCATTGTTTGCGTCACACCTTTGCAAAGTAAGTTTTGTCCATGCTCTAGTCCTGGGCAACTAATCAATCGAGTGGGATCTACCCCTGATCCAGCAAAACGACAATATAAAGTTTGCTTTGATCATTTTGTAACAGGTACTTTGAATTATGTTGCTCTCTGTATCGATGATACAAATGTGTCATGGTTAAAATGGATATCAACTACTGTGCCTGTGCTTGTACTTAATAACGCTTGACGTCTGACGTTGTTGTTGCACAAATATAACCTTCTATAAATAATATAGGCAATCTCCGCTTATTTTTGGACGATTTTTTAAAAAATTTGACTGAATTAAATCAAGATACCCTAAAACTTCCATATCCCAGCAGTTGCATAGTTAGAATCATATAGTTCTGAAAATACTTTAGTGTACTTTTTATCAAGTGCTTCTGGACGATTGTCTTTTGCATATCCTGGAATCAGAGAAAGTAAGACAGGCTTAATTTTTCGTTTGGATTTTAATTCTCTGTACAAATCTGACATTTCATCTTGTGTCCACTTCTGTACCTCCGGTAGTTTCCTCTGTTTTAATGGTGCCGGTGTATCTCCAGATACGATTGCCTTGTCTAGCTTTCTCTTCATTGTCTTGGCGGATGTGAAGTTAATGTCCTGTATGGTCTTGTACCCAACTTTCTTGATTGCACATGGAAGTGGCCAGTAAGATTTTTCCTGTGTGACTGTCGTGTTGTCCCGCATCTTGACGCTCGCTTCAATGGCAAACAACAATGCAGAAACATGTGATCATATTTCGCCAATTCCTGCCATACACGTACAGTGTCCTGATAAAACACGACCCGTCTTCTCTGATATGACCCATGGCACCTAACACGGATCAGTTGATCTCTGAGAGTGACGAACACGAGCGATGAGCACACATTTATCTTCCATTGTAGCTAGTTTAATTTCCTGTACCCATCCACACACAAAGTCAATCAATCAATCAATCAATCAATGTTTATTTATATAGCCCCAAATCACAAATGTCTCAAAGGACTGCACAAATCATTACGACTACAACATCCTCGGAAGAACCCACAAAAGGGCAAGGAAAACTCACACCCAGTGGGCAGGGAGAATTCACATCCAGTGGGACGCCAGTGACAATGCTGACTATGAGAAACCTTGGAGAGGACCTCAGATGTGGGCACCCCCCCCCCTCTAGGGGACCGAAAGCAATGGATGTCGAGCGGGTCTAACATGATACTGTGAAAGTTCAATCCATAGTGGCTCCAACACAGCCGCGAGAGTTCAGTTCAAAGCGGATCCAAGACAGCAGCGAGAGTCCCGTCCACAGGAGACCATCTCAAGCGGAGGCGGATCAGCAGCGTAGAGATGTCCCCAATCGATACAGGCGAGCGGTCCATCCTGGGTCCCGACGAGCGGTCCATCCTGGGTCTCGACTCTGGACAGCCAGTACTTCATCCATGGTCATCGGACCGGACCCCCTCCACAAGGAGAAAGAAAAGAAGCGGCAGATCAACTGGTCTAAAAAGGAGGTCTATTTAAAGGCTAGAGTATACAGATGAGTTTTAAGGTGAGACTTAAATGCTTCTACTGAGATAGCATCTCGAACTGTTACCGGGAGGGCATTCCAGAGTACTGGAGCCCGAACGGAAAACGCTCTATAGCCCGCAGACTTTTTTTGGGCTCTAGGAATCACTAATAAGCCGGAGTCTTTTGAACGCAGTAATTGTACGCTTCGAGCGACTTGTAGCCCTTGAGCTCATCCAGAGTGTAGGCACTAACATTGTTCACCAAATAGTTGACGATGTCGGGGTAAGTTATATCAGGATAACATTTGAAGTCCGCAGTCCATTCGTGCTTTCCCATCTCATACGGATCTTTATCGCCAATATCCTTCAATTTCTGTAAAAACCTGGCTTTGCAAACCCCATCTAGCGTTTGTCTGTAGGGAACTTTTACGACTTCTTTCAAATTTCCCGAAGTGGACGTCATTGCTGCTGCAAAAGTGTGGAAAAATAGTTCGAAAACTGCTGCAGACGAGTAAACAAAGTTTTGACACACAAGATGGCGGCTGGGTAATCGCCGCTAGCGAAAACCTATGTATTGCTATTGTACTATTTTTTCAGCTATAGTTACATGAATCATTAGTAATGTAGCAGCCTATTTTTGAATGGCAGGGTCCCTGCTATCACATGTTGATACAAATATAACATTTACATAATAAAAATCAACGACAAGCTTCCCAAATGCTGTGATAAATTATGCATGATGAGTTGACTTGAAACTGTTTAATGTTGCACTCTTTATATGTTGAAGAGATAAAGGTTTGTCATTTTATTGTATCTGAGCAACAACTTGAGGCAGTTTAATGTTGATTAACGTGGGCAGAATTATTATAGTGTTCCCAATCTTAAAAAGATAAAGCTATTGTTTACAAATTTGGTAAATAAATAACCAAAACATTTATATTTTGTTGTTTTCTTACTGTACCGAAAATTTACCGAACCGAATATTTTTTTTACAAAAAGTGTGACTATGACAAAATGAATATACCATAAACTGCAAAGGACTTGTTCTCAGGGGGATATACTTGACAACACTGTCAACTACTAAATTGAACAGCTGCAAAATATGCCTTATAAACACCGTCAATTGAGAAGTAAACATTTTAAAGACGCTCTGTCCTCTCTTAGTCGGTACTGAACAGACTTTTAGCAGCTCTGATGTAATAACTGTCAAAGCTGGTTGTCGGCGAGGCTTATCGCTCATGTGTCACTAATCAACTCTCTCACACTCACTGTCCGATACTGCCAAGCCCCCATAGTGCTTTTTTTTTTTTTTCCTTCATTTGTTCTCTTTTTCAACTCTGAACAAGCTCTTGAGAACATTGGTCAGATCACGCATCGAGCTGGAAGATGATTTTTGGCATCTTGTACAATTTTTCTTACATCACATAATCATCTCTTGCTGTTATGTCATGGCCAAGATGATGTCATTGTGTAAGCTCTTCACATCTATTCATTGTTCCTGTCAAAGGCACTATCTGTGAGTCATGTTTAAGTTATCCACGTGCACCTTTTATTAGGCTGGCCCTGACATTTACTGTATGTAAGAGATTTGGTCCAACAGGAGGGCTTTCAAAGTATCTCCCTTTAGACAAGTATAATAGAATTGGGGCTCCTCTATACCCTGAAAATATTATATATATTAGTTTATATTTTGAATTTTTTTGTCCTAACCTCAGACAGGTTACTTTCACACCATAGGGCAGGGGTGGGGAACCTACGGCTCTCGAGCCAGATGTGGCTCTTTTGATGACCGCATCTGGTTCTCAGATTGTGACGTTTCGCTGGCATCGTGGTGAAGTTGCGTGCTCTCGTGGATGCAAGCGGAATGGAACACAGCGGAAAGGTAGGAATGAAGATTTATTTATATACTAAAGAACAAACTAAGAACAAAAAGACTTGCACAATGGCACTATATAAAAAACCAACAGAACTAGCATGTGAGCTTGAAGGAACAAAAGACCCTAGCATGTGAGCTAGGGAAACAAACAAACAAAATAGCATGGAAGCTAATTGAGTACAAAAGGGTATTACCACAACTGGGAAAGCGACGTCACCTGTTGCATGGAAAGCGAACTACACTGCGAGGACGAATGAACAAAAAGGGCAGGCTCAAGTAGGGACAGAAAATTAGGAAGCAGGTGTGCGACGACAAACAAGAGACAGGTGACACTAAATGCGTAACTAGGCAACAGAAACAAAACAGGAAGTGCCACCAGGAACTAAGGACGTCAAATACTAAACAGGGTGATGGCCATGTGCAACCCGAGGGTCCCTGCTTCAATCCCCCCCTAGTACCAACCTCGTCACGTCATTTGTGTCCTGAGCAAGACACTTCACCCTTGCTCCTGATGGTGCTGGTTGGCGCCTTGCGTGGCAGCTCCCTCCGTCAGTGTGTGAATGTGGAAGTAGTGTCAAAGCGCTTTGAGTACTTTGAAGGCAGAAAAGCGCTATACAAGTACAACCCATTTATCATTTATTTATTTAACACAACAGAACAAAACCAGAACATGCCATGATCCAAGTAGTGGATCATGACACAGATAAATCTTAGCTGACGTTGCTTAACACGATAAATAATAATAATTCCGCTGGTAATCAGTGTTAAAAATAACGTTCAAAATATAAAACATTCTCATGCATTTTAATCCATCCATTCGTTTCTATCGCACTTGTTCAAGAAGTCGCATTAATGGTCAAAATAATTGTATTTATTATTGGTTACCTTCAGAATAACCATGTTATCAAAAAGAATAAGAGATGCACGCATTTAGTTGTTTTAATCAGGGAAAGTCCAAATAAAAGAGCGTGGGACGACACTGTACATGTCTACGCGTTTCTCCTCTTTGAGCTAAATTGAATCCAGTCTCTGTTTAATTCCTTGCTTCTTGTCTGTTTAATAGATGTCATCAGTGTTTGAACCTGACAGTTGTATTCAGTGTTAAAAATATTATTTGGCTCTCACGGAAATCCATTCTAAAATATTTGGCTTTCATGGCTCTCTCAGCCAAAAAGGTTCCCGACCCCTGCCATAGGGACTAAAAATCTATTCAATTTACCTTGAAATGTATCTGAGGTTGGCTTATCACAGAGGTGTGCAAAGTGTGACCCTCAGAACATTCTAAAAATGCATTTAAACAAAAAGCCAACAACTTTTTTTTTTTTATGTGCAAAAGCTGTAAATGTAACAAGGAAAAGTTAATATGTCACCTGTTTAACTAGAAGTTAACATGCAGGCTGTTGCTTTTTTGAATCCACAGTGAAATGTATTTTATTCCATTCTGCACCAAGAAACACTACCAATTTAACATGTTACATGCTATTAGGTAAACTTCTAGATAACAAATATTGTTTTACAAACAATGTTTAATAGACTGTACTGCAAACAACTACAGTAGTTCTATGAAGTAATGCAATAATAATGTACAGAATTGACCTTGGAGAGCAGACTTCTAAGGCAACTCTCCGTCAACCACACCACCAGCAGCTTCTGATTAGTATGTTTAGCTCCCTTGTTATGGCGTTATTATAGCCTTTGACTCCTTTTGCTAGACTAGCAGTGCTTGTGCTGCTTCGCCAGGAGAGCTACACATACTTTTCTAGGATTTCTTTCTTTAATTCTTTAACTCCTCTGCTTTTTTTTCTTAGTACTGTCTTTCACACTCAGTTTCTTCAGACCAATTGTTGGAAAATCAAAGTCTTGCTAGCTAATGTTAGCGAATCAGACATTGAAAGTGTTCGTCGGATCTTGTGGTTTTCAGTGTGACGTTCACTACGCCAACTAATGATGGGGAGGTTCGTAACCCGAATTTTTGCACGCAACCTAAAGCATAACATTTAACCGACAGACCGCTCGTATTCCAAAAATCTTATGAGGTGGGGAAGGCTAAACCTTTTCTAAACTGTAACCTAAACTGTTTCGGGGGCCACATTTCCAGAATGATAAGGACCAAGTGGCGCAACGTTTCCATTCGCTTATGGTCTTATTTTGTATATTCCAGAGAACCAGGGTCATCCACAGTAGAAATTTTATTTTTGTCAGCCTTACAGGAGCGCTCTTCTGTTTTTAAGGACCCTTGAAATAAAGCCAGTCAAAGATCACTTCTATGTCAGCACTCCAGTGTTTTTAGGAATCTGCTCCATTGGGTTCTTTTTTTTAAGCTAAACTCGCAGCCCATCAATTTAATTGCCAGGTTGACAAAAAAGAGAGGACCTAAAATGGAACCTTGGGTAACATCACTAGTATGACTATAGACATTGAACAAATGACAACTGACTGCATCTCAAGTAAACAAGTATACAAATCACTTTATAAAAACATTTGTACTTGACAAAAAGGAAAGGACTTAAAGGGGTTCCATAAGGATTGATTGATTGATTGGAACTTATATTAGCAGATTGCACAGTTCAGTACATATTCCGTACAATTGACCATTAAATGGTAACACCCGAATACGTTTTTCAACTTGTTTAAGTCGGGCTCCACGTTAATCAATTCATGGTATAACCCACTTATGGACCCTAGTGATCTCTGTTTGTTTAACAGCAAACAGTCCAAATAGATGTCTCATCCTCAACCTACTCTGTACCAAAGTGAAATGGGTTCTTCCTCAGACAATAACTACAAATGTGCATTGTACTTTTTGCTTAAACCAAAAACAAAACAAAAAAAACCCACAAAATCTTTATATATCCTCCTAGCACAGGGGTAGTGAACCTATGGCCCGAGAGCCAGATGTGGCTCTTTTGATGACTGCATCTGGCTCTCAGGTAAATCTTACCAGGGGTGTCAAACTCAAATACAGAGTGGGCCAAAGTTCTAAACTGAACAAAGTCGCGGGCCAAAGTTGAACAACTTAACCTTTTAATAGGGACCCAAACAAGTTTTGCATTGAATATTGAACAAACAAGGCTTGTATAACTTTATAGTGACATGCAAACTCGAGTTTTGTTGGTAGCGGGGGGTGTATATTGTAGCGTCCCGGAAGAGTTAGTGCAGCAAGAGGTTCTGGGTATTTGTTCTGTTGTGTTTATGTTGTGTTACGGTGCGGATGTTCTCCCGAAATGTGTTTGTCATTCTTGTTTGGTGTGGGTTCACAGTGTGGTGTAACAGTGTTAACGTTGTTTATACGGCCACCCTCAGTGTGACCTGTATGGCTGTTGACCAAGTATGCGTTGCATTTACGTGTGTGTGTGGAGAAGCCGCATATTTTACGTGACTGGACCGGCACGCTGTTGTATGGAGGAAAAGCGGACGTGATGACAGGTTGTAGAGGATGCTAAAAGCAGTAACTTTAAGGCACGCCCCCAATATTGTTGTCCGGTTGGAAATTCGGGAGAATGGCTGCGCCGGGAGATTTCGGGGGTGGGGGGGCACTGAAATTCGGGATTCTCCTGGAAAAATCAGGAGGGTTGGCAAGTATGAGAATTAGCGTTGAATGCAATGATACAGCAGCACCGCCACTGTATAATACCGGCGGGCCAGCTCTAATGTTAATTTATTATTGCCTCAAGGGCCAAATGAAATTACACGGCGGGCCAAATTTGAGTTTGACACCCATGTTTTACACGATAAGTAATGCACAATTTTGCTGGTAATCAAAGTGTTAAAAATAACGTTCAAAATATAAAATATTGTCATGTTTTTAATCCATCCATTTATCCATTTTCTACTGCACCTGTTCAAGAAGTCGCATTATTGGTAAGAAGTATTTTATTTATTATTGGTTAGGTTCAGAATAAAAATGTTAAAAAAAATAATAGGAGACTTATTGTACTTTACAAATGTTGTTATTGATTAAAAATGCATGCATTTAGATGTATTCAGTGTTAAAAAATATGATATGGCTCTCACGGAAATACATTTTAAAATATTTGGCTTTCATGGCTCTCTCAGCCAAAAAGTTTCCCGATCCCTGTCCTAGCATAATGAAGAAAGCCCTGAAAAGAAAAGGCAAGCGGTAGAAAATGGATGAATGGATGGGGTCATATTATAATTAAAAAAAATAATTCCTAAATCTAAATTTCTTACATTTTAAATCTTTATATGTCTTCCTAGCTTAAAGAGGAAAGCCTTTAAAAGAAAAGGACAAGCGGTAGAAAATGGATGAATGGATGGGGTCATATCATGACGGAAAAAAACTCTTACATTTACATCTTTGTGTTTTTCAACCACTGTGTCGCGGCACACTGGTGTGCTGTGAGATACAGTCTGGTGTGCCATGGGAGATTATCTAATTTCATTTATTTGGGTTAAAAATATGTTTTGCAAACCAGTAATTATAGTCTGCAAGTGATGTGTTGTTGTTGAGTGTCTGTGCTGTCTAAAGCTTGGCAGAGTAACCATCTAATACTCTTCCATATCAGTAGGTGGCAGCCGGTAGGTAATTGCTTTGTAGATGCCAGAAACAGAGGGAGGTAGGGTGCAGGTAAAAAGGTTTCCAATGCTTAAACCCAAAATAAACAAAAATGTGAGTGCCCTTAAGAAAAGGCATTGGAGCTTAGGGAAGGCTACGCTGAAAACTGATGGCTACAAAGTAAACAAAAACAGAATGCTGGACGACAGCAAAGACTTACTGTGGAGCAAAAACGGCGTCCACAATGTACATCCGAATTGAAATAATATTGATCGCTAAAACAAAGCAGATGGGGGGAAATATCGCTCGAAAGAATACCTGAAACTGCGACAGGAAAATACCAAAAAAGAGAAAAAGCCACCAAAATAGGAGCGCAAGACAAGAAATAAAACACTACACACAGGAAAGCAGCAAAAAAGTCAAAATAAGTCAGGGTGTGATTTGACAGGTGGTGACAGTACACCTACTTTGAGACAAGAGCTATAGTGATGCATGCTTGGTTATGGTTTGAAGTCATATTCAATAATTGCGACAACGACTTTTTAATGTCATTTTTTAATGAATTCTGCTGGTGGTGTGCCTCCGCATTTTTTCACCGCCAAAAATGTGCATTCGCTCAAAAAAGGTTGATAAACACTGGTCTGCATAACATGTAATGGTGGTTGTTTGGTCTAAATTTAGCATTAATGTTTTTACAAACCATCTTCAAGCCACTTTTCTGACCACCTCTTCAGGATGCTCAATTTTGTGGGTTGTCTAATTTGCATGGCTCCACTTTGACTGCGTCTTCTCCCAGTCAGCCATATAGTAGTTTTTAGCACTCCCATATGGAGTCTACTGAGACATATAGTTTAGAACTATCCGCTACTTAGTATTAGAAATGGCAACAGCGGAGGAGGATGCGTGTGCATGTACGAGCCAGTTTGCCTCACTACAAGAGGATGAAGAAAAATAAGGAGCTTATTGACTACAATGTTTGACTACAACAACAGAGTCGTGCAAATCTTTGAGTAAATTTTTACCATACATGTGTTTAGGCTTGGTCAAAAATGGGACTCCGATGCAGAGTACGGAACAATCTGGCAGGCTTTTATTTTGAAAGTTTCTTTTCACCTCTCGGTCAGGGAAAATCAACATAGGCTATAACCTGACTAGTCGGCGAAAGAAGGTTCCACAAAAGGAACAACTGAAAATCACTCCGAAAGGAGGAAACACAAAAAACAATAACAAACTAAACTTGGCGCAGGATATAATCTCTGAAATTTATCATAAACAAAAAAACGCTCCAAAAGGAGGAAAAAACAATGGCTTAAAAACTTCTACACTGTATCTTACCTTATATAAAAAAAGGTTTCACTCAAAAAGTTGAGAAAAAGGAAGAACTGTAGGACGGCGTGGCGCGGTGGAAGAGTGGCCGTGCGCAACCCGAGGGTCCCTGGTTCAAATCCCACCTAGTACCAACCTCGTCACGTCCGTTGTGTCCTGAGCAAGACACTTCACCCTTGCTCCTGATGGGTGCTGGTTGGCGCCTTGCATGGCAGCTCCCTCCGGTATAGCCCGGTTGGTAGAGTGGCCGTGCCAGCAACTTGAGGGTTGCAGGTTCGATTCCCGCCTCCACCATCCTAGTCACTGCCGTTGTGTCCTTGGGCAAGACACTTTACCCACCTGCTCCCAGTGCCACCCACACTGGTTTAAATGTAACTTAGATATTGGGTTTCACTATGTAAAAAGCGCTTTGAGTCACTAGAGAAAAGCGCTATATAAATATAATTCACTTCACTCCCTCCATCAGTGTGTGAATGTGTGTGTGAATGGGTAAATGTGGAAGTAGTGTCAAAGCGCTTTGACTACCTTGAAGGTAGAAAAGCGCTATTCAAGTACAACCCATTTATCATTTATAAAAAACTGAAAACGCACCACTTCGGCTGCAAAACTAAATAACCAAAATCACTCTGCTGAGGAGGAGAAAAAGAAAACTCAAAATATCAAGAAGGGAATTCAGGATCAAGATTTTCAAAGAAGAGACGAGGCAAGGCTTGGACAGGATGCTAGAGGCACGAGCAAATGAGACAATCTGACACAGAACAAAGGGAGGCGTGGGCTTATAAGACACATGCGGGTAATGGGGAACAGGTGGAAACAATCAGGGATCAGGGATGACGTCAGAGTGATGACACAAAAAGAAGGGCAAGTGACCTGAAACGAGAGGAGAGTTACTTTTCAAACTAAAACATGCAATTCACAAGACAGAAAAAAACAAGACAAGAGATCCCTCAACATGAGACGTCACAATTGGGTAAAAACGTCACAAATTGGCCAAATTCCAAACGGCTTATTTGGAGGAACTATGATGGAAGGCAATATTGTTTTATAAATATCTTTGCCATGCGTCAATGATTTGATTTCAAATTTTCAGGACTTACGCAGATCCCAAATCCACAAAAACAGGTACCAGTAGGGAGCAAAAGTTGGTTTTGCTGTAGAATATCAAGCATCAAAGTGAATGCAGTCATAAGATATTATTTTAATTGACAAATGGGATGACATTCTTTTAAACAGGTATAAACTTGTCATTTTCCCACTTGCTTAATGAATTGTTTTGTTTGAAACGCCTCAATAGAAAATTGTGATTGGCACTTTTGCTTTTGTCGTGACACTTTTTTGTCTTCCAAGGAAAATGCTGAAACGTTTCCTCCTCTTTTTCCTCACTGCAATTTTTTTGATCACAGGAAGCGAAGCAGCAGAAAATGAGATGACAGGCGCTGTCTAAGGGTTTTATTTTTTTTCTGTGTAGCGTCTCTAAATTCAACCACTGCTTGATTTCCTGCAGAAATAATCGGGATCTTCCTGTGGTGCAAACGCAATGAGATTTATTATATTTATTATTTATTTCAGGCAAATACTGACTCCAATCCAAGCATTTTTTTTTTTTTTTTTATTCGTTGGAAGTTATTTCCTCAAACCAATCCCGAGAGTGTGATGGTTCATACCTGTCTGAACAATCGCAAGTTTGTTGTTTTGTAGCCATGCCAACAAAATTGTTGAGTTGTCAAAGTGTAGAAGAACAAAATAACTTTTTTTTAAAATACATTACGCCCTCTTGTCTCTGATACTTTTTGAATAATTTTTATTCTGATAAATTCAATTCAGTTTTTTTAGATAAGTGGCTAAACAGATAATATTCATACAGTTTATGTAAGTCGTTCTGTTTGTGTAGGCTTTTTTTTACTCCTGGACGGCTTCACACAAATCCCGTTAGTGTTTGCCAAAACATGCACTCCAACTGTGTTGCTTGTACTTTTACTTTTGTAAGAAATACAACACTTGGTGGTGGTGCTATTGAACCCCATAAATCAAATTTAAATTGAAATGCCTTTGCACACTGAGCAAACTTTGCAGGGTTTAGCCGGATTGCCACAAAATTCGGCATCCACGTTTTATGGGACTGAAAAGCATTTGTCAGCTTGATTGGTTGTAATATATGGTCTCTCACAAAAGCACTTTAATAAACGGAATCAATTTTAAGGATACTTAAACTTATTTGTACTTTCATAGGCACTGACTGACAAACCAAGTAACACCGGGTATTGATTCTTGTAAAATTAAACACTGCCTTCTTTCGATGCCTTTGTTGCACCTGATGTCACGTCCGATTGCTGACTCAGCCAACTCAAACAGTACCAGTATTAATTCCCAGGACAGTCAGTCGCTGACCTACTTATCTCTATTGCTGCGGCGGCTTGTGACCACCCAGTACCAGGTGATGTCAATCAATCAATCAATCAATGTTTATTTATATAGCCCTAAATCACAAGTGTCTCAAAGGGCTGCACAAACCACTACGACATCCTTGGAAGAACCCACATAAGGGCAAGGAAAACTCACACCCAGTGGGACGTCTGTGACAATGATGACTATGAGTACACCCCCCCACCCCCTCCCCTCTAGGGGACCGAAAGCAATGGATGTCGAGAGGGTTTAACATGATACTGTGAAAGTTCAATCCATAGTGGATCCAACACAGCCACGAGAGTTCAGTTCAAAGCGGATCCAAGACAGCAGCGCGAGTCCCGTCCACAGGAAACCATCCCAAGCGGAGTCGGATCAGCAGCGTAGAGATGTCCCCAACCGATACACAGGCGAGTGGTCCATCCTAGGTCCAAACTCTGGACAGCCAGTGCTTCATCCATGGCCATCGGACCGGACCTCCCTGTGCGTCGTCGTTTTCTCCAAGTACCGTATTTTTCGGACTGTAAGTCACAATTTTTTCATAGTTTGGCCAAGGGTGCGACTTATACTCAGGAGCGACTTATGTGTGAAATTATTTACACATTACCGTGAAATATCAAATAATATTATTTAGCTTATTCACGTAAGAGACTAGACGTATAAGATTTCATGGGATTTAGCGATTAGGAGTGACAGATTGTTTGGTAAACGTATAGCGTGTTCTATATGTTATAGTTATTTCAATGACTCTTACTATAATATGTTACGTTAACATACCAGGCACCTTCTCAGTTGGTTATTTATGCCTCATATAACGTACACTTATTCAGCCTGTTGTTCACTATTCTTTATTTATTTTAAATTGCCTTTCAAATGTCTATTCTTAGGGTGTTGGATTTTATCAAATTAATTTCCCCCAAAAATGCGACCTATATATGTTTTTTTCCTGCTTTATTATGCATTTTCGGCAGGTGCGACTTATACTCCGAAAAATACGGTATTTATTTTTGTACCAATCGATGAGCACATAGGTTGATGACGTAGTTGACATTTTCCGGGAGTGCCTCGACATCGAAACTTTAAGTTCTGTATGAAAACGGCGAAAAAATCCATCCATCCATCCATTTTCTTCCGCTTGTCCCAAAAAAATCGACACACACAATTTTATATCACAAGATTGTAAAGAAATATACACGAATATAAGTTAATATCACCTTACTTATATGTACTAGTGTTTGTTTAATGGTCTGTCTTTAAAATCCTGAAATATAAAGGCAGTCTGTAAATTCCATCATAGTTGAATGTCCTTTCGAGGCAGCAGCCATGATGCTTGCTGCCGTCATTCGGTTATACGCTTGACACCACTATGGTCCGATAGTATCATACTATAATGCGCATTTTTTCGCTGTAAATGGCATTTTATGATGTTTTTATTAAGTAAATAGATTTCCTTTTCAGAAAACCCTCTGTTGAAAACCCCATTTGAAAATTCCAGGAAATATAGATGTCAAAAGTTATTTTTATAGTAATTGTAACATTGCTACTGAACATAATTAAATAATTAGAAATTATACAATCTCAAGTTAAATGTTTTCCATTAAGTGGTTTTCTTTTGGTTACTTTAATACATTTACTTTTTATTTCATGCATTCAATGCATTTATGATAACAGCTTCCTTAATTTTTGGCCTATCACAGTGTTTCAAATTCCATTGGAAACATTTTTACTAGGTCTTTTTCAAATATATTTTGCATTTGAAAGTTTTGTCAAGTACCTGTCCCAGGTATCGGTTATAGGCACGATATCGGCTCAAATGTGAATGGTACCCTTCACTAATCAAAAGCAATTTTCCAGAATGCCAGAGGAAGTCAGTTTTTTTTAGGGAATGTATTCGTTAAATGTGGTTCACCACAACAATAAAAAACGGATACAAAAATAAATTAGATTTACGAATTAATCGAAAAAAATAATTGATAGATTTATCGATTTTAAGTAATGATCATTTGGTGCAGCGCTCCTGGAGATAACGTTTGTTATAAAATGGCACCATATGAATAAGATTGAACACTGATTTGTTGGCACAGGTGTAAAAATGTTACTTTATACTTTAGGACTCTCACTATTATGTTAGAGCCACTATGGACTAAACTTTCACAATATTATGTTAGACCCACTCGACATCCATTACATCCGGTCTCCTCTAGAGGGCCGGGGATCACCCACATTTGCGGTCCTCTCCAAGGTTTCTCATAGTCATTCTCATAGATGTCCCACTGGGTTGTGAGTTTTTCCTTGCCCTTATGTGGGCGCTGAACCGCGGATGTCGTTGTGGCTTGTGCAGCCCTTTGAGACACTTGTGATTTAGGGTTATATAAATAAACATTGATTAACTGATGACTTGTTTGTAGGCCTGGACCACAGTAAGTCAATAAATCGAACAATAAATGAAAATTCAATCGATAACTTTGCCGGCATCCATAATTTGCAACGTTAGTTTTCTTTGTCTCTCGTTTTACACCGAGAGAAAGAAGTCTAACGCTGTGCATCGCTCTCGGCACCTGAGCACGTTTATTTAACAGTAGAATAAACTGAACGCGGCATCACTTGCTTACACACACAGGATTCACGGACATTGCTTCCGTACTCGCGACTCGCTCGTGAGAAGTTTAGCAAAGTAAGAAGAATTAAGAGGAAAAAATATTGATTACAAAGCCAAATGCTCTGTTGTGGGGATATTTCAGCTTCAAACCGGATGGGCAATATGAGCCCATCAACACGGACGAGTGAGCAAGAATGCCTTAATGGCAACACCCCAAACCCGCCGCTCTAAAAAACGCCCAACCGAGTGTTTCCAACTATGAAAAAAATGCACTTAAGATGTTAACTATTTATTCAAGTTGAAGTTTTGCTTCCAGAAATTAGAGTTCACTTTATTTTTTGTGTTAATGTGTTGGGTTCGATCCTGCGCTCGGGATCTTTCTGTGTGGAGTTTGCATGTTATCCCCCGTGAATGCGTGGGTTCCCTCCGGGTACTCCGGCTTCCTCCCACTTCCAAAGACATGCACCTGGGGATAGGTTGATTGGCAACACTAAATTGGCCCTAGTGTGTGAATGTGAGTGTGAATGTTGTCTGTCTATCTGTGTTGGCCCTGCGATGAGGTGGCGACTTTTCAGGGTGTACCTCGCCTTCCTCCCGAATGCAGCTGAGATAGGCTTCAGCACCCCCAAAAGGGACAAACGGTAGAAAATGGATGGATGTTTAGGATTACAAAAAGTTATTTACATTCCAATTACAGTACAATGGTCAATCAATCAATCAATCAATCAACAGTAGGGCTGGGCGATATTGGCTTTTATTAATATCTCGATATTTTTATGCCATATCGCAATATACGATATCTCGATATTTTGCCTTAGCCTTGAATGAACATTTGATGCATATAATCGCAGCAGTATGATGATTCTATGTATCTACATTAAAACATTCTTGTTCATACTGCAATAATATATGCTACTTTTAAACTTTCATGCAAAGAACGAAATTACAACTAAGTCAATTTACCAAAACTTTATTCATTAAACACTCTTCATTCTCTGACTTTTTTTAAATGAAAGAACAAGTTAGTAGTGTTGCTTCCTTTTGTAGCAACACTTCTGCTGCATACTTTGCATATTGCTGTTGTCTGCTGAATATCTTCCCGCTTGAAGCCAAACCACCGCCAGATAATGGAGCCCCTGCTGTTTTTTTTGGGCATTAATTGTTCTTCCACCATTTTTGATCAGTTTGGCACCTTCTCTCTCTTGTAATGTCACTCGCACGGCTCCCCCTTGCGCCACCTGCCTCAGCTAACATTAGCCATGCTGCTACCTCTCTGCTCGGCGAGGGCGTATGACGCTAGACGCGTGACAGTAAGAAGGCGGGCTTGTTTTACGTTTCTGTGAGAAGAAGAGAAGGAGTGAGAAACGCCTGCAGTGTAATGCCCGCAGCTAAAAGCAACAGCGTGAGAACGTATTCTCGAATATTACGATATAGTCATTTTCTATATCGCACAGAGACAAACCCGCGATATATCGTTTATATCGATATATCGCTCAGCCCTAGTCAACAGTTATACTTTAATGAGAAATAAAGGTTTATATACTAGTTACGGCTTCACGGTGGAAGAGGGGTTAGTGCGTCTGCCTCACAATACGAAGTTCCTGCAGTCCTGGGTTCAAATCCAGGCTCGGGATCTTTCTGTGTGGAGTTTGCATGTTCTCCCCGTGAATGCGTGGGTTCCCTCCGGGTACTCCGGCTTCCTCCCACTTCCAAAGACATGCACCTGGGGATAGGTTGATTGGCAACACTAAATTGGCTCTAGTGTGTGAATGTGAGTGTGAGTGTTGTCTGTCTATCTGTGTTGGCCCTGCGATGAGGTGGCGACTTGTCCAGGGTGTACCCTGCCTTCCGCCCGATTGTAGCTGAGATAGGCGCCAGCGCCCCCCGCGACCCCGAAAGGGAATAAGCGGTAGAAAATGGATGGATGGATACTAGTTACTTGCATTGTTATTATATATTATTATGATTATTGGTGTCAAAATAATGCTGATTAATTTAGATATGTCTTTGGATAAATGATAATTACTAGTAGTGTAAAAGCCTCTGCACTATGGCGTGGAGTTGGCCAGGCAAAACGTGTATTAATGTCAAAACCTACACACAGCGGATTGAATCTCTTTAAAGAAGCGTGGGATGCTGTGTACTTGAGGTGGTCTTGCTTCTTGATGTCCTCTTGGCCCCTTCCGACCCGCCCTCCATAGAGCAGTTGCACTAATAACAGGAAAGGCCACCGCTGCAGCAGATGCTTATGAGCAACTTCCCACAGCTTCAGACTGCCTGCATGATTACAGCAGGAAGTGTTATCGTGCTGCCGCGTTAAAACGTCGCCCACGATGACAAACCCATAAACTTGTGTGAGCCATGTTGTCATATTGTAGCTGATTGAGTGTCAGTGCTGAATCAGCAGCTTCTCTTAAGTGAGGCCTTGTTTATATTATTGACTTCCTGACAGCGGGTCTTTTATGAAAGGCTCCACGCTGCTGAGATACAACTTCACCTGACAAAGGCCTGCTTCGTCATAGCTGGTCCAGCATGTATTGATCCCTTCATCCATCTCAAATATGAATAATCTAGTGTCCTTCTTATTGCATTACAGTGTCCTTCTGATCAGTGGGATGTTTGACTTGCGGGAGGAGGACTGACGGAAGGAGGATGGTCAAACACCAACCCCTCCAAGTCTATGAGCGGCAGCTGTGTTTGTCCTGTATCACTGGGATCTACGGTTGCCGCTGGAAACGCTATCAACGCTCCCACGATGACACCACCAAGGTAAGCAAAGTGTTGCGTTTCTGGCATTGATCTACTTAAAGGCCTACTGAAATGAGATGTTCTTATTTAAAAGGGGATAGCAGGTCCATTTTATGTGTCATACTTGATTATTTCGCGATATTGCCATATTTTTGCTGAAAGGATTTAGTAGAGAATATCGACAATAAAGTTTGCAACTTTTGGTGCTGATAAATAAGCCTTGCCTGTACCGGAAGTAGCAGACGATGTGCGTGTGACGTCACGGGTTGTGGAGCTCCTCACATCCTTACATTGTTTACAATCATAGCCACCAGCAGCGAGAGCGATTCGGACCGAGAAAGCGACGATTTCCCCATTTAATTTGAGCGAGGATGAAAGATTCGTGGATGAGGAAAGTGAGAGTGAAGGACTAGAGCAGGGGTGCCCATTACGTCGATCGCGATCGACTGGTCGATCTCGGAGGGTGTGTCAGTCGATCTCAAGCCAGGCATTAAAAAATATACATAAAAATGAGCAATCATCAATCATACCAAGACTTCACTTTCGTCAGTTGTTTGACGTTCTTATTTCTAGAGACTCCGTACCTACTGTCAAAACTCTAAAGACCGACAGCACAGTTCCTGTCTTCACCATAAAAGACCTGTTTCATCCTGCCTGTGCTAACAAAATAAGAGTCTCAGAAAGCTAGCGTGCACAAGCTAGCAAGCTACGGAGTTTGATGCCAATGTATTTCTCCCCCGCCCTCAGCGACCGCTTTCTCACTTGCTTGCCCACCCGCACACTCACTGACGTCACTCACCTGCTGCCGGACATTAAAGGGCCACACACATATGCTACTCTCATAACAAAGTGTTTAAAAACGAGTATGCAAGTTGGACAAATGAGATGCCAAATCCAACCACTTTCATGTGGTATTAGACAGAAAGGAGGACTTTTTTTTTCCTCCATTTGAAAATGCGGACGTTATCAGCACCACTGTCTAATTCCAATCAATGCGAGTCATCAGAATCAAATACACCAACTTATATTCTTGTCTTCATGAAAGTAAGGAATCTATGTGTGTTAAACATGCTTGTATTATCATTAAACACCATTAACTTGTTAACAAAAATGTCTCTTTCATAAATAAATAAATATAAATTATAAATAGGAATGAGGTAGATCTCCTCGACTTGGTCAATTGAAAAGTAGCTCGCCTGCAGAAAAAGTGTGAGCGCCCCTGGACTAGAGGAAAAAAAAAAAAAAAGGGCAGTGGGAGCGATTCAGATGTTATTAGACACATTTACTAGGATAATTCTGGAAAATCCCTTATCTGCTTATTGTGTTACTAGTGTTTTAGTGAGATTATATAGTCGTACGTGAAAGTCGGAGGGGTGTGTTGACCGCCAGTGTCTGTGAGGGAAGCCACGTTTCTCGACGAGGCGAAGCGAAGGCAGCTGGTCGGGCCGGGCTGAGCTTTTTTTCCCCCCTCCTCGACGGTGGAAGCATCCCACGTTCGGGGGCGGCCGGTCGGAGGGGGCAAGAGAATCCGTAGCTGCTTCTTTGACAGGTGCACGAGGAACGACGCAAGCTCCGCTCATGTCTACGGTAAGATCCGACTTATTACCACAATTTTCTCACCGAAACCTGCCGGTTGACATGTGGTAGAAAAACATGTTCGTTTGACCGCTCTGTTCCATATTAAAGCTTCACCGTCATCTTTAGGGAATGTAAACAAAGAAACACCGGCTGTGTTTGTGTTGCTACAGCCGGCCGCAATACACCGCTTCCCACCTACAGCGTTCTTCTTTGTAGTCTCCAATATTAATTGAACAAATTGCAAAAGCTTCTGCAACACAGATGTCCAGAATACTGTGTAATTATGCGATTAAAGCAGACGATTTATAGCTGGGATCGGGCTGGAAGAAAATGTCCGCTACAATCCGAGACATCACGCGCACGCGTCATCATACGCATCATCATACCGACGTTTTCAACAGGATACTTTGCGCGAAATTTAAAATTGCAATTTAGTCAACTAAAAAGGCTGTATTGACATGTGTTGCAATGTTAATATTTCATCTTTGATATATAAACTATCAGACTGCGTGGTCGGTAGTAGTGGGTTTCAGTAGGCCTTTAATGTTTTTACTAGTGGTGTAACTGTATACAAAAATTTCGGTTCGATACGTACCTCGGTTCAGAGGTCCTGCTTCGGTTCATTTTCGGTACAGTAAGAAAACAACAAAATATGCATTTTTTGGTTATTTATTTACCAAATTTGCAAAGTCTTCCACCAAAAATATTTTTCTTAGTGGAATATTTGATGTGAAGTAATGAGAACCTTGGATAGGTCAATAATTCATAACATTGATTTTGATTCAATATTATGTTTTGAGCAATAACAGTTTGAAAGAAAAAAAAACAGCTTTGTATTATTAGTCAACGTTGCAACTTTTTCTAAATAACATTTAGCCTTTAGGCTTTTTTATTTCGCTTTTGTTTATATTGTTGTTTATTTTAATGATATTTTTAGAATGTACCGTGGGTCTTTAAATCAGTGGTTCTTAAATGGGGGTACGCGTACTTCTGGGGGTACTTGAAGGTATGCCAAGGGGTACAAGAGAATTTTTTTAAATATTCTAAAAATAGCAACAACTAAAACATCCTTCATAAATATATTTATTGAATAATACTTCAACAAAATATGAATGTAAGTTCATAAACTGTGAAAAGAAATGCAACAATGCAATATTCAGTGTTGACAGCTATATTTTTTGTGGACATGTGCCATAATTATTGATAAGGATTCATTTGTTTTGTGTAAGTTCATGAATCCAGATGGATCTCTATTACAATCCCCAAAGAGGGCACTTTAAGTTGATGATTACTTCTATGTGTAGAAATCTTTATTTATAATTGAATCACTTGTTTATTTATCAACAAGTTTTTAGTTATTTTTTCAATCTTTTTTTCGTAATAGTTCTAGAAAGACCACTACAAATGAGCAATATTTTGCACTGTTATACAATTTAATAAATCATAAACTGATGACATAGTGCTGTATTTCACTTCTTTATCTCTTTTTTTAAACAAAAAATGCTTTACTCTGATTAGGGGGTACTTCAATTAAAAAAATGTTCACAGGGGGAACATCACTGAAAAAAGGTTGAGAACCACTGAGTCAGACTGTCACCTTTTTCCTACTCATCCACTCCACAAAAAGTGGATGACAGGGGAAAAATGTGACGGACGCAAAAATATTGTCATTCCATATGTATCAGGTCTATCTGGAAAACTCAGAAGATTTTTTAACCAACACAACATCCCAGTACAATGACCAGAATGTCATTTGCGCCATTAGTTTACAACTGAATGGAATGCTTATGTGGGGGATTCCGACTATTTTGGGACTGGTTGAAGTCGATACACAGCCAATACCTCAATGCTAACGAGGGGGAATTACACTTCAACGACTGTCGTTGGCTTGGACAGTAGGATTGCGCTTTTGCTTCAATACAGTTGTTTTTCTCACTACGACAGGGCAAAACCATCCTTGCCCAGGCACACCCTCTTGGTTTTGGAGTATAAACATTGTGGGTTTTGGCACCAGCGGCTAGACTAAATTTGACCACTCTAAGTCTATGAGCACGAACTGATGAACCCTACTCTAATGCGAGGCGAAAACGTCTTCCAAGACAAACCAAGTAGTCCAGCTGCGATTGATTGAATAAGCAGGTTCTTGAAAATTAGAATCGAATAGACAACTTTTAATTTGTCAAATGTGGGGCAGATGCGTTGTTACCAAAAGTAGCATTACTGCTAATATGTAGCATCATTTGAAAAGTCACCTGCTAGAGAATGAAGAGTGCTTGCTCCGCATTTCAACATCTCTGTTCGGAGGAGACCCTGCCCCAAGTGGAGGAGTTCAAATACCTAGGAGTCTTGTTCACGAGTGAGGGAAGAGTGGATCGTGAGATCGACAGGCGGATCGGTGCGGCGTCTTCAGTAATGCGGACGTTGTACCGATCCGTTGTGGTGAAGAACGATCTGAGCCGGAAGGCAAAGCTCTCAATTTACCGGTCGATCTACTTTCCCATCCTCACCTATGGTCATGAGCTTTGGGTCATGACCGAAAGGATAAGATCACGGGTACAGGCGGCCAAAATGAGTTTCCTCCGCCGTGTGGCGGGGCTCTCCCTTAGAGATAGGGTGAGAAGCTCTGCCATCCGGGAGGAACTCAAAGTAAAGCCGCTGCTCCTCCACATCGAGAGGAGCCAGATGAGGTGGTTCGGGCATCTGGTCAGGATGCCACCCGAACGCCTCCCTAGGGAGGTGTTTAGGGCACGTCCAACCGGTAGGAGGCCACGGGGAAGACCCAGGACACGTTGGGAAGACTATGTCTCCCGGCTGGCCTGGGAACGCCTCGGGATCCCCCGGGAAGAGCTAGACGATGTGGCTGGGGAGAGGGAAGTCTGGGTTTCCCTGCTTAGGCTGTTGCCCCCGCGACCCGACCTCGGATAAGCGGAAGATGATGGATGTTCGGTGCCACACGACCCACCATCAAAATGCCGAGGCAAAAATTTCCAGATCAACACCGTATGAAAAAAACAGTCTACAACAAAAGGAGATAATGTCCGCATTAACCTACTACATTGCAAAGGACATACACTATTTGATATCCTATTATGCAGCTCATTTTTATTTGACACTTATTGAAACATCTTGTGTGACATCATGCACAAAAGTGCACTTTATTTGTTTTAAACTATTGTAGTGGTGTTCTGTACAAAAACTGCTGCTGTAATTATATGCAAGTGATAATTCAAGACTAAGGCAAAATATAGAGATATCGTGTATCGCGATATAGGCAAAAAATATTGTTATATTAAAAAAAGGCCTTATCGCCCAGCCCTTGAAGAATGTCTACTAACAGGGACTTTTGCGATACTTCTGCCATGTAAGATTTGAGAGAGCGCATCCAGATTTGTGAGCACGTAATACAACTTGTGCGCACGCATCCAGAAATGCATGCGTGTAATACAATTTGCACGTGCATTTCTATGATATGTGAGAAGCAGGAACTGTCTATTGGCTGTATTTTTTACACGCGACTTTTGTAACACTTCTGCCGTAGAAGAGTTGTTTGTCTGTACAGCAATTTGAACGTGTAAATAAAGTTGTCTGTCTGTAACCCCCGCTGGCCTTACCTTGTATCCACCACTAGTCAGCGCCTTGCAGCCACTGATCATATTATTCTGTGTTGTTGTCTACATCGATGGACCACGCTGGAACAGTTGCTCACATCTGCCAAGCTTCACGCTTCAAGTGTGACAGTCACGCAATTTAAACCCTTTCTAATGCGACACGCCACACTTGACATTTCTCACGTTTATATTCCCCAGTCGCTACTCTATATTTTTTCATACAAACCCCATTTCCATATGAGGTGGGAAATTGTGTTGGATGTAAATATAAACGGAATACAATGATTTGCAAATCCTTTTCAACCCATATTCAATTGAATGCACTACAAAGACAAGATAATTGATGTTCAAACTCATAAACTTTTTAATTTTTTTAAAATAATGATTAACTTAGAATTTCATGGCTGCAACAAATGCCAAAGTAGTTGGGAAAGGGCATGTTCATCACTGTGTTACATCACCTTTTTTTTTAAACAGCACTCAAAAAATGTTTGGGAAATGAGGAAACTAATTGTTGAAGCTTTGAAAGTGGAATTCTTTACCATTCTTGTTTTATGTAGAGCTTCAGTCGTTCAACAGTCCGGGGTCTCCGCTGTCGTATTTTATGTTTCATAATGCGCCACACATTTTCCATGGGAGACAGGTCTGGACTGCAGGCGGTCCAGGAAAGCACCCGCACTCTTTTTTTTTTATGAAGCCACACTGTTGTAACACGTGCTGAATGTGGCTTGGCATTGTTTTGCTGAAATAAGCCGGGGCGTCCATGAAAAAGACGGCACTTAGATGGCAGCATATGTTGTTCCAAAACCTGTATGTACCATTAAGCATTAATGGTGCCTTCACAGATGTGTAAGTTACCCATGCCTTGGACACTAATGCACCCCCATACCATCACAGATGCTGGCTTTTGAACTTTGAGTTGCTAACAGTCCGGATGGTTCGCTTCGCCTTTGGTCCGGATGACACGATGTCGAATATTTCCAAAAACTATTTGAAATGTGGACTCGTCAGACCACAGAACACTTTTCCACTTTGCATCAGTCCATCTTTGATGATCTCGGGCCCAGAGAAGCCAACGGCGTTTCTGGATGTTGTTGATAACTGGCTTTCGCTTTTCACAGTAGAGCTTTTATTTGCACTTACAGATGTAGCGACAAACTGTATTCAGTGACAGTGGTTTTCTAAAGTGTTCTTGAGCCCATGTGGGGATATCCTTTAGAAATTGATGTCGGTTTTTGATACAGTGCCGTCTGAGGGATCGAAGGTCACGGTCATTTAATGTTGGTTTCCGACCATGCCGCTTATTTGGAGTGATTTTTCCAGATTCTCTGAACCTTTTGATGATATTATGGACCGTAGATGTTGAAATCCCTAAATTTCTTACAATTGCACTTTGAGAAACGTTGTTATTAAAGTGTTTGACTATTTGCTCACGCAGTTGTGGACAAAGGGGTGTACCTCGCCCCATCCTTTCTTGTGAAAGACTGAGCATTATTTAGGAAGCTGTTTTTATACCCAATCATGGCACCCACCTGTTCCCAATTAGCCTGCACACCTGTGGGATGATCCAAATAAGTGTTTGATGATCATTCCTCAACTTTATCAGTATTTATTCCCACCTTTCCCAACTTCTTTGTCAGGTGTTGCTGGCATCAAATTCTAAAGTTAATGATTATGCGCAAAAAAAAATGTTTATCAGTTTAAACATCAAATATGTTGTCTTTGTAGCATATTCAACTGAATATGGGTTGAAAATGATTTGCAAATCATTGTAGTCCGTTTATATTTACATCTAACACAATTTCCCAACTCATATGAAAACAGGGTTTGTATTACACGCATGTGCTTCTGAATGCGCTTGCACACGTATTACACGCTCACGAATCTTACAAAGCAGAAGTGTCGCAAAAGTCACTTATAGGTAGACAGCCTATCGAGGGCTCTTTATGATAAGGGATAGATAGACAACTTAAAACACACGTATGTGGATCTAAAACCCATGTACGCAGCTCTCACACACAATAAGCACATACGTGAATTGGATTACGTGCACACATTGAGATACACGTTTGCAAATCATTTTTCTACAATAATACTTAATTTTGCTACAATAATAGGCCGTGCCAGCAACCTGAGGCTTCCTGGTTCGATCCCCACCTACTTGTGGTGGGGTGGTAGGGGGGGTGTATATTGTAGCGTCCTGGAAGAGTTAGTGCTGGGTATTTGTTCTGTTGTGTTTATGTTGTGTTACGGTGCGGGTGTTCTCCCGAAATGTGTTTGTCATTCGTGTTTGGTGTGGGTTCACAGTATATGTAACAGTTTTAAAGTTTTTTATACGGTCACCCTCAGTGTGACTTGTATGGCTGTTGACCAAGTATGAATTGCATTCACTTGTGTGAAAAGCCTCAGATATTATGTGATTGGACCGGCATGCAAAGGCAGTGCCTGTAAGGCCCGCCCCAAATGTTGTTGTTTGGGTGGAAATCGGGAGAATGGTTGCCCCGGGAGATTTTCGGGAGGGGCCCTGAAATTCAGGAGTCTCCCGGGAAAAATCGGGGGGGTTGGCAAGTATGACTGGGAGACACAACTGCTTTGTACTTCTCCCTATGTCCGTGTACCACTCCGAACAACGGGGTTTAAAAAAGTAATTAATTTTACTTTTTGAAACCGATACCAATAATTTCCAATATTACATTTTAAAGCATTTATTGGCCGATATCGGACATCTCTAAGAGTCATAATTGTTTTTAATAGTCAACTTTTCCATTGTACTCTTCCTCACAACTGATTCTTTTATTCCGTTACCTTTTTGAATATGTTATGGTGTTTGTTTGTTTTTTATGATTATTTAATCATTCATAAATAAAATGCAAATATGATGTTGTTGTTGAAATGTAAATAACCTTTATAATTATTTATTGTTTACCTTCCTCATTGTTATCAGTTGCGTTGTTGACTTTGAACGAGACCGTAATGTTCCGTGCTCTGCAATATTTATCTTCTCAAGGTTTTTAATTTTTACAGTCCTGAGCAATCAACATACTGTACTGTTTTTATTTATTAATGTTGGGGTTTTACACAGTACTTGATGACTGGCTGATAACAGCTCTTAAAAACAAAATGTAAAAAAGAGTAACAGTATAAAATATGTCATAGTGGTAAAACCAGACACACACATATATAGTATTTCACAGTGAAAAGCGCAGTTGGCTGCATTTTTCCCAAAGCTCAGGGACTTGCAGTAATTACTTTTTGAGCAAAAATGTCCTTTCTTCCTTTATTGAAAGACTTTCATCTTGGAAAGGTTTGTGTGCTATTCAAATACTTGACCAATGCCCCCAACATCCATTTAAAATCAACATAAACCTATCAAATAAACCTTTATTGGTATGGAATGCAGCGGTCAATGCGGCTTCAGGCTTTTTTTTTTTCACATCACGTGCCAGGATAAATATCACTCTGGACAAGGCATTTACCCTGACCTTTTCCTGCAGCTCTTTTTTTTTGTAGACACAGGTTGTGTTGCTGCAACAAGCAAAGTGCACGCACACGCTCAAATGCACTTCAACACTCGATTGGATAATTTATTAGTGGCAACATGCGTCCTGTGGACAAGTAGAAACCTACAACAAATGCACAGACACAGACCGTCACTCCTCTTCATTAAAAAACATTACTTCTCCACAGATAGAAAAGGTGTGTGTCAATCATACGCAGAGCTTCACAAAACAAAGCCTAAAGGTATTGATTTGTTCTCTCCTGTTTACGAGAAACTGGACACCACGTTGCTCTGTTTCCTGTTTGCAAGTGGTAGTCTTCTGCGGGCCGGCAGATAGCATAGTGCCGAGTCAGCATTATTTCTTTGAGGAGCTTATCCTTTTTGTTTTGACTATTAACATTGGACATGCAAACTCCATGGGGGGCGCTACAGCCTATCTCATCTACAATCGGGCGGAAGGCGGCGTACACACTGGACAAGTCACCACCTCATCGCAGGGCCAACACAGATAGACAGACAACGTTCACACTCTAGGGCAGGGGTCCCCAAACGTTTTGACTCTGGGGCTGCAAACGTTTTGACTCTGGGGCTGCATTGGGTTAAAAAAAATTGGCCAGTATATATGTGTATATATATATATATATATATATATATATATATATTAACCGTAATTTGTCAAGTGTGGGGTAAAAGCGTTACCGCTACTATGTAGCATCATTTGAAAGTAGCATCTCCGTTCAAAATGCAGAGGCAAACATTTCCAGATCAACACCGTATGAAAAAAATAGTCAACAAAAAAAGGAGATAATGTCCGCAGTAACCTACCACATAGCGAAGGACGAACACTATTTGATTTCCTATTATGCAGCTCATTTTTATTTGACACTTATTGAAATATCTTGTGTGACATCATGCACAAAAGTGCACTTTATTTGTTTTATACTATTGTAGTGGCGTTCTGTACAAAAAGTGCATTTTAACTTAGTGTTGTTTTGATAAGCCTTCTTAGTGACATCATGCACAAAAGTGCACTAATAGCTTGTTTTGAACTGTCTCTGACAATCTTGCACTTTCTGTTTTGAAAATGACATGAATGTTTGTGCCACTGCTAAATACAGTTTTGGTCAATTGACTTAGTTGTGACTTCCCTCTCTTTTTTATTAGTAGATTGCACAGTACAGTACATATTCCGTACAATTGACCACTAAATGGTAACACCCGAATAAGTTTTTCAACTTGTTTAAGTCGGGGTCCACGTTAATCAATTCATGGTACAAATATATACTATCAACATAATACAGTCATCACACAAGTTAATCATCATAGTATGTACATTGAATTATTTATATTATTTACAATCCGGGGGGTGGGATGAGGAGCTTTGGTTGATATCAGAACTTCAGTCATCAACAATTGCATCAACAGAGAAATGTGGACATTGAAACAGTGTAGGTCTTACTTAGTAGGATATGTACAGCCAGCAGAGAACATAGTGAGTTCAGATAGCATAAGAACAAGTATATACATTAGAAGTACATTTGAGTTGTTTATAATCCGGGGAGATGGGATGTGAATGGAGGAGGGTATTGGTAAAGTGTTGAAGTTGCCTGGAGGTGTTGTTTTAGAGCGGTTTTGAAGGAATATAGAGATGCACTTACTTTTATACCTGTTGGGAGTGCATTCCACATTGATGTGGCATAGAAAGAGAATGAGTTAAGACCTTTGTTAGATCGAAATCTGGGTTTAACGTGGTTTGTGGAGCTCCCCCTGGTGTTGTGGTTATGGCGGTCATTTACGTTAAGGAAGTAATTTGACATGTACTTCGGTATCAAGGAGGTGTAGCGGATTTTATAGACTAGGCTCAGTGCAAGTTGTTTTACTCTGTCCTCCACCCTGAGCCAGCCCACTTTGGAGAAGTGGGTTGGATTGAGGTGTGATCTAGGGTGGAGGTCTAAAAGTAACCGCATTAGCTTATATTAATGCAGTATGAAGAAGAATGTATCAAGTGTTCATTCAAGGCTAAGGCAAAATATCGAGATAAATATCGTGCTTCGTGAAATGGCCAAAAAATATTGAGATATTAAAAAAAAGGCCATATCGCCAAGCCCTAATGCAATGTAATACATATAAAACATAAGTAAATGAGTATGAATATGTTTGTAACCTTATATACTTTATTTATATGGTTATCACTTTGCAATCACTAATAATATTCAATTAATTTTTACCACTTTGAAGTTTTGCCAACTTTTTTTCTGTATTTTTACACATCATTTTGATAGAATTTGGAATTGTGGTCTAAATTTAGCTGAGGTTAAACAAGCATGTGACTTCTAATGAGGAGACTAGCAGTATATTAGTCTAATGTAAGCATCCTCATATATTGTAGGCGAGTGTAAGGTGTTAAAACAGAGCCCACTAAACAAAGAAGCAGAAATCTAGAAGGTGTATCTGTTACACGTAACTGGACCTGAATGAATCGCAGGAGCGTGAGAACTGGGAATCTGATGCTGGAACAGCATTCACAACTCACATTATTCTGCTTCTTGCATTTTTTTTCCCCCGTTTTTTTGTCCTTCAGAAAAGTACATTTGACTGACTGCATCTGTTTCGGTATGCACCTGTTTGTGCACCTTTGTGTGTTTACGGTGCATTGTGGACGTCGGACCAACGTCAAACCCACGGTGCAAACTGATAAGGCCGCTCAGTAATAATTGAAAGTTTTTCCATGTAGCCCAGTCTTCAATGCTGACTCACACAAAGGCTTCAGAAATGAAAGCAACAATTTGCCGGTGTCATTTTCCGCTGATCTGGTGTTCATTTGACGACACCAGAACCTTGGCCTTCAATGCCACTTGCTTCTGTTGTTTTCTTCTCTCATAGTTGACTTTGTCATTCCTCAGCCATCAGAGATTATGACAAGGTTATTATTATTATTACTATTAGGTACTTAGTGTTCCATCCATCCATCCATTTCCTACCGCTTATTCCCTTTCGGGGTCGCTACAATCGGACGGAAGGCGGGGTACACCCTGGACAAGTCGCCACCTCATCGCAGGGCCAACACAGACAGACAACATTCACACTCACATTCACACACTAGGGCCAATTTAGTGTTGCCAATCAACCTATCCCCAGGTGCATGTCTTTGGAAGTGGGAGGAAGCCGGAGTACCCGGAGGGAACCCATGCATTCACGGGGAGAACATGCAAACTCCACACAGAAAGATCCTCAGCCTGGAATTGAACCCAGGACTGCAGGACCTTCGTATTGTGAGGCAGACGCACTAACCCCTCTGCCACTTAGTGTTACCGTTTTAAATTCAAAATTATTGTGAAACTGTGATTGATGCCACTTTGATAAACTCCCAGACCGGTGGTACTGCTCATTTACTGGAGAATCATGCTCATCCTTACTCATTTGCTTGCCTAAATGCTAACACCCATTGTTTATTGTTTATTGAATGGATCGCCATTAGCTGACGCCAAAGCGACTGCTAGTCTTCCTGGGGTCCATATAGGAGCGTACAAAATTAGAATACAAATACATGCATTAGCAAAGATTATACAATGGAAAAATACAACATAGCTGACGCCAAGGTGACTGCTAGTCTTCCTGGGGTCAATATAGGAGCATACAAAATTAAAATACAAATACATGCATTAGCAAAGATTATACAATGGGGAAAAATACAACATAAGATAAAAAAAGCTAGTTAAAACCAGTATTAAAAAATCACGTCATGTGGGCAGCTGCAATAGGTGTAAGGTCAAAGTTTTCGTGAATGACAATTTACTTTGTGAGATATTAATGTGAGATGGCAACCCATTCCAGAATGATATACATCAGGGGTCACCAACGCAGTGCCCGCGGGCACCAGGTAGCCCGTAAGGACCAGATGAGTAGCCCGCTGGCCTGTTGTAAAAATAGCTCCAATAGCAGCACTTAACCAGTGAGCTGCCTCTATTTTTTAAACTTTATTTATTTACTGGCAAGCTGGTCATTTTTTATTCTAAGAGAGACAAAACTCAAATAGAATTTGAAAATCCAAGAAAATCTTTTAAAGACTTGGTCTTCACTTGTTTAAATAAATTCATTTATTTTTTTTACTTTGCTTCTTATAACTTTCAGAAAGACAATTTTAGAGAAAAAAATACAACCTTAAAAATGATTTTGGGATTTTTAAACACATATACCTTTTTACATTTTAAATTCCTTCCTCTTCTTTCCTGACGATTTAAATCAATGTTCAAGTAAATTTATTTTTTTTAATTGTAAAGAATAATAGATACATTTTAATTTGATTCTTCATTTTAGCTTCTGTTTTTTTGACAAAGAATATTTGTGAAATATTTCTTCAAACTTATTATGATTAAAATTCAAAAAAATTATCCTGGCAAATCTGGAAAATCTTTAGAATCAAATTTAAATCATATTTCAAATTCTTTAGAATTTTTAAAAAACATTTTGTTCTGGAAAATCTAGAAGAAATAATGATTTGTCTTTGTTAGAAATATAGCTTGGTCCAATGTGTTATATATTCTAACAAAATGCAAATTGGATTTTAACCCACTTAAAACATGTCATCAAAATTCTAAAATTAATCTTAATCAGGAAAAATTACTAATGATGTTCCATAAAAAATGTTTTTTTTTTTTTTTCAAAAATATTCGAATTAGCTAGTTTTTCTCTTCTTTTTTTCGGTTGAATTTTGAATTTTAAAGAGTCGAAATTGAAGATAAACTATGTTTCAAAATTTAATTAGCATTTTTTTCCTGTTTTCTCCTCTTTTAAACCGTTCAATTAAGTGTTTTTGTCATCGTTTATTCTCTACAAAAAAACTTCCGTAAAAGGAAAAAAAATGTTTGACGGAATGACAGACATAAATACCCATTTTTTTATATAAACCGGTATATAGATTTATTTATTAAAGGTAAATTGAGCAAATTGGCTATTTCTGGCATTTTTTTTTAAGTGTGTATCAAACTGGTAGCCCTTCGCATTAATCAGTACCCAAGAAGTAGCTCTTGGTTTCAAAAAGGTTAGAGACCCCTGATATACATCTATACATGACTGTATGTTTGAGGAAATTGGTCCTGGAAGCAGGAAGTGCCAAATAGTCATTGCTGGAATTCCTAGTGTCATGAATATATGTGTTAGTTGATTTCAAAAACTGTTTGTAAAAGTAATCTGGTGATTGATCTAAAATGATAGTTCTAAAGAACATAAGGAGACTACAATGCATCTTTTGTTCAACAGACAACCAGGAAAGGCGTGAATGCATAAATGAAATATTAGTGCGCAAAAAACATATAAGTACCAGTCCAGCCGCTCTGTTCTGAACAAGTTGCAGTTTGTTCAGGTCAGACTTAGTCATAGCGGACTATATTATAGGACAGTAATGAAGATGACAGAAAACCAAGGACTGTATGACTTGACCCATTGTTGAGGATGTCAAGAAGGTGGAGCACTTCCTGACCATGGCTAAACCTCTTTCCATTTACATTAAAATACTATCAATATGTTCGGACCATGACAGTTGACTGTCTAATAGCACACCAAGCAGTTTTGCTCTTTTGACCTGCACACTAGGTATATCTGACATTGAAATATGAAGCTGAGGGTCATCAACAAGCATATGCCTGGATCCAAAAACAATGCTTTTTTGTTTTGTCAATATTCACAACAAGTTTACTATCTTTTACCCAGCATGACACTCTCTCCAGGTCCTGATTGAAGTTATTTTCAAGGTCATTTAAGGTAGAGGCAGTACTGTATAGAGTTGTGTCATCTGCATACAAAACCATATAGGTGTTTGTTGTAACATAGGGAAGATCATTAGTAAAAATAATAACTAGTAAAGGACCTAAGCAGCTTCCTTGAGGCTCGCAGATGTAATTGTACTTGCGTTCAGATAGGCTACCATTAAAACACACTCTCTGTGTCTTTCCTTATTGATAGCTTAACATCCAAAAAAGTGACATACTGTTAAAACCATATATTCTCAGTTTGGACATTATTATGTTGTGATCTACAATATCGAATGCCGCACTAAAGTCAATCAGGACAGTACCAACCATCTTCTTGACATCCATTTGTGACAGCCAGTCATCAGTCAGCTGAGCGAGAGTAGTAGATGTTGAGTGACCTTGCCTATAAGTGAAGTGAATTATATTTATATAGCGCTTTTCTCAAGTGACTCAAAGCGCTTTACATAGTGACACCCAATATCTAAGTTACATTTAAACCAGTGTGGGTGGCACTGGGAGCAGGTGGGTAAAGTGTCTTGCCCAAGGACACAACGGCAGTGACTAGGATGGCACAAGCGGGAATCGAACCTGCAACCCTCAGGTTTCTGGCACGGCCGCTCTACCAACCAAGCTATGCCGCCCCAAGCATGCTTACATCAGTTTGTTGTAGTTAAAGTAATCTTGAATTTGTCTGGGAGAGTGGCCGTGCGCAACCTGAGGGTCCCTGGTTCAATCCCCACCTAGTAGCAACCTCGTCACGTCCGTTGTGTCCTGAGCAAGACACTTCACCCTTGCTCCTGATGGGTGCTGGTTAGCGCCTTGCATGGCAGCTCCCTCCATCAGTGTGTGAATGTGTGTGTGAATGGGTAAATGTGGAAGTAGTGTCAAAGCGCTTTGAGTACCTTGAAAGTAGAAAAGCGCTATACAAGTACAACCCATTTATCATTTATTTATTTATTTATTTAAGAACAGGAAGTATGCTTAATGGTCTACTGCAGGGGTGCCCATTATGTCGATCACGATCGACTGGTCGATCTCGGTGGGTGTGTCAGTCGATCTCAAGCCAGGTATTAAAAAATATACATAAAAATGAGCAATCATCAATCATACCAAGACTTCACTTTCATTAGTTGTTTGACATTCTCGGCACCCGAGGATCTTGTGAGATGACGCTGGCTGCTGCAAGCTCATATTTAAGAAAAAAATCACTAACAGGGCGGACGCAGAGAAACACATTTTATTTCTAGAGACTCCGTACCTACTGTCAAAACTCTAAAGACCGACTGCACAGTTCCTGTCTTCACCATAAAAGACCTGTTTCATCCTGCCTGTGCTAACAAAATAAGAGTCTCAGAAAGCTAGCGTGCACAAGCTAGCAAGCTACGGAGTTTGATGCCAATGTATTTCTCCCCCGCCCTCAGCGACCGCTTTCTCACTTGCTTGCCCACCCGCACAGTCACTGACGTCACTCACCTGCTGCCAGACATTAAAGGGCCACACACATATGCTACTCTCATAACAAAGTGTTTAAAAACGAGTATGCAAGTTGGACAAATGAGATGCCAAATCCAACCACTTTCATGTGGTATTGGACAGAAAGGAGGACTTTTTTTTTCCTCCATTTGAAAATGCGGACGTTATCAGCACCACTGTCTAATTCCAATCAATGCAAGTCATCAGAATCAAATACACCAACTTATATTCTTGTCTTCATGAAAGAAAGGAATCTATGTGTGTTAAACATGCTTGTATTATCATTAAACACCATTAACTTGTTAACAAAAATGTCTCTTTCATAAATAAATAAATATAAATTACAAATAGGAATGAGGTAGATCTCCTCGACTTGGTCAATTGAAAAGTAGCTCGCCTGCAGAAAAAGTGTGAGCGCCCCTGGTCTACTGTTTTCGCCAGTAAAATCTTTATTTTTGTCCTTGGGTAGAGGGATGACATTGGCCTCCTTCCAAACCCCAGGACAGACATTAGGAAATGACATACCCCAATCCAAAGTTATATACAAACACATTACTGTCTGATCAACTAAACTGTACACTTGTGTACAATGAACCTACAGACTTATATACTTAAAGGAATTTGATGTCCCATAAAATGGAAGTGATGCACCTAAGTCCCGTCTAATATTTATTATTTTAAAAATCACTCTTTAACCTTTACAAATGAAAACGGAAGAAAAACAATATGGCTCTTAAGAATCTAGAACAGTGGTTCTCAAATGGGGGTACGCGTACCCCTGGGGGGTTTTGAAGGTATACCAAGGGGTACGTGAGATTTTTTTTAATTATTCTAAAAAATGGCAACAATTCACAAATCCTTTACAAATTTATTTACTGAATAATACTCCAACAAAATATGAATGTAGGTTCATAAACTGTGAAAAGAAATGCAACAATGCAATATTCAGTGTTGACAGCTAGATTTTTTTGTGGACATGTTCCATAAATATTGATGTTAAAGATGTCTTTTTTTGTGAAGAAATGTTTAGAATTAAGTTCATGAATCCAGATGGATCTCTATTACAATCCCCAAAGAGGGCACTTTAAGTTGATGATTACTTCTATGTGTAGAAATCTTTATTTATAATTAAATCAATTGTTTATTTTTCAACAGGTTTTTAGTTATTTTTATCTTTTTTTCCAAATAGTTCACGAAAGACCACTACAAATGAGCAATATTTTGCACTGTTATACAATTTAATAAATCATAAATTGATGACATAGTGCTGTATTTCACTTCTTTATCTCTTTTTTTAAACAAAAAATGCTTTACTCTGATTAGGGGGTACTTCAATTAAAAAAATGTTCACAGGGGGTACATCACTTAAAAAAGGTTGAGAACCACTGATCTAGATCAATATTTAATATTTCTTCTGCCAATGAAAGTATATTGTAGTGGATGCGTGTTGCGGCACATAAAATAATACCCCAATGGTAAGTCATAACAATGAGATAAAAAGTTGTGATCAAGAGAAAAAATTTAAATAATGAGATAAGAAAGTTGAAATTAAAAATAACAAGTCAAAATTGAGATAAATTGTAGTGATGAGATCAAAAGTCTAAATTATGAGACAAGTCATAATAATGATACAAAAATTCATAACTATGAGATAAAAAGTCAAAATTATGAGATATAGTCATAATAAAAAGTCCAAATTATGAAAGAAGAGTCAAAATTATGAGATAGTCATAATCATACATCTTTGTACATAGAAGTTTTGAGTTAAAATTTACATATTTTGTGTCAATTTATATATATATACATATATAATTTATTTTTAAAAATAAAATGTGGTTCAAAGATTTCAGTTCGAAGTACTTTTTCACAACGCTACGTCCTTCAGTGCCATTAATCACTTCTAAAAGCCACCATTCATATGGAGAATAATAGATAAGATTAAATTGTTCTTTGCATATGCACACATTGTCAGTCTCCTGCCGGTGCTGTTAAGTACACTGTGGTATGTACGCCCTGTGTGAAATTCCAGGGAGTTATCTGGATACGCACAGGAATGTGACAAGGTTCGGAGAGGTTAATTCCAGTGAAGATTGAGGGTGGCGAGAAGACATTTGCCTCTGAGTTAAAGCTCACTAAATGAAATCCTGTCTTTTCATGTTTAAAGTTTGCTGCTTTCCAATTTAGACCTTGACATTTTTGGTTCTTTTCTCTTTTGGCTTATACTGTTAGCATCTACTAAAGGTTTGCATGTATTGCATGTAGAAGATTGTGTTTCTTAGGTGAGCAAAATAAGAAGCACAATACATTTAGCATGTCCTTCATGTAAATGCATAATATATGCGTCCACAATACTGGGAGAAAAATATGCAAATATAATAATGTAGCACTTGTGATGTGATTAATCAAGACTAAAACTGTTCTGGCGCCACTGTTTTGTACCTATATTTTGCACGTCTATAATGTTTGTGCGACCTGGTGCAGTTTGTAATACGTTTCCTATATGAAAAAACATTTTGCAATGTGTATTTTCTTGCATCACAACACCACAACTTCTTCTAGAGGTCACCGTCACTGTGTTAGCAATAGGTTCAGAGCCAGAACAGACAGGCTCAGAGACAGCTTCTTTCCCAGAGCTGTCACCATGTTGAAATTTTGACGTACAATAATAATAATTCACCCCTATACAATATCCTATCCTAATACCCTACTGTGCAATACTACCCTTCGAGTGCAATACGTCCGACACTAATTGTTATTTATTACTCCGGTACTCTTGTCTTGTTCTGTATATTGTACAGTATTTTGTATTTCTGTAGTGTTTTGTATATTGTACAGGATTGCTTATTATTTTTATTGCACAATAAAGTCCATTCTTCTATTCTATTCTAGGTTCTGTTGCCTCGATTGCACACAGTACAGCTTAGAAAAGGTGGTACATTTATATTTAAATTGGCACTTTTCAGTTGTACATACAGTATTTGGTGAGAGCCCCTGTAATGTTATAGTTTGCACATGCTATATTAGTTGTGTGAATATGAGTGTAAATGTTGCGTGTATCTGTGTTGGTCCTGCGACAAGGTGGCGACTTGTCCAGGGTGTATCAATCAATCAAAGTTTATATACATAGATCTTAATCACAAGTGTCTCAAAGGGCTGCACAAGCCACAACGACATCCTCGGCTCAGATCCCACATCAGGGCAAGAAAAAACTCAACCCAATGGGCACAATGAGAAACCTCGGAGAGGACCGCAGATGTGGGGACCCTCCCGGGCAACCGGTGCAAAGGATGTCAAGGGGATCTAGTTAATAATGTGAGAGTCCAGTCCATAGTGGGGCCAGCAGGGGATCATTTTGAATGGAGACAAGTCAACAGCGCAGAAACGTCCCCAACTGACAAGCAGAGGAGTGGTCCACCCCGGGTTCCGACTTTGTACAGCTAGAGCTTCATCCATGGTCACCTGATAACCTCTCCACGCAGGAGAGGGGGGAAGAGCAGAAAAAAAAATAGGCGGCAGATCAACTGGTCTAATAGGAGGGTCTATTTGAAAGCAAGCGTATTCAAATGAGTTTTAAGATGACTTAAATGCTTTTACTGAGGTAGCATCTCTTAACAGTTATCAGTAGGGCATTCCAGAGTACTCGAGCCCCGAATAGAAAATGCTCTCTAGCCCGCAGACTTTTTTAGGTCTCTGGGAATCACTAATAAGCCGGAGTTCTTTTAACGCAGATTTGTTGCCGGGACATATGGTACAATACAATCAGCAAGATAAGTTGGAGCTAGACCATGTTGTTTTTTTAATACAAAAGTAGTAAAACCTTAATGGGGAACATTATCACAATTTCAAAAGGGTTAAAAACAATAAAAATCAGTTCCCAGTGGCTTGTTGTATTTTTTGAATTTTTTTTCAAAATTTTACCGGTCCCGGAATAGCCCTTAAGAAAGCTTTAAAGTGCCTTATTTTCGCTATCTTCGAAACCACTATCCATTTCCCTGTGACGTCATACAGTGCTGCCAATACAAACAACATGGCGGTTACCACAGCAAGATATAGCGACATTAGCTCGGATTCAGACTTGGATTTCAGCGGCTTAAGCGATTCAACAGATTACGCATGTATTGAAACAGATGGTCGGAGGCAGATAGCGAAAACAAAATTGAAGAAGAAATTGAAGCTATTGAGCGAATAGCTATTGACGCTATTCGGCCATAGCGTGGGTGTGCCTAATGAAGTGGCCCATAGCATGGCTGCCTTATTAGCATCGCCGGTAAAATGTGCCGACCAAACGATCAGGACTTTCGCATCTTGTGACACTGGAGCAACTTAAATATGTCGATTGGTAAGTGTTTGTTCCGCATTAAATGTGGGTATCTAGTTTCAAATGTACATACAGCTAGCGTAAATAGCATGTTAGCATCGATTAGCGTAGCATGTTAGCATCGATTAGCTGGCAGTCATGCCGTGACCAAATATGTCTGATTAGCACATAAGTCAACAACATCAACAAAACTCACCTTTGTGATTTCGTTGACTTAATGGTTGCAAATGCATCTGCAGGTTATCCATACATCTCTGTGCCATGTCTGTCTTAGCATCGCCGGTCAAATGTGAAGACACTTTGGTACATTCAATTGGGGTCTGATGGCAGATTTCTTGCCAGTGGTGCAACTTGAATCCCTCCCTGTTAGTGTTGTTACACCCTCCGACAACACACCGATGAGGCATGATGTCTCCAAAGTTCCAAAAAATAGTCGAAAAAACGGAAAATAACAGAGCTGAGACCCGGTGTTTGTAATGTGAAAATGAATATGGCGGGTGTGTTACCTCGGTGACGTCACGTTCTGACGTCATCGCTAAAAGACCGATAAACAGAAAGGCGTTTAATTTGCCAAAATTCACCCATTTAGAGTTCGGAAATCGGTTAAAAAAATACATGGTCTTTTTTCTGCAACATCAAGGTATATATTGACGCTTGCATAGGTTTGGTGATAATGTTCCCCTTTAAAGTCACATCTTAAGTGCACAGAAAGCCAGTGCTGGTGAGCCAGTACAGGCGTAATGTGATCATATTTTTCTTGTTCTTGTCAGAAGTCTAGCAGCCGCATTTTTTACCAACTGTAATCTTTTAATGCTAGTCAGAGGGATACCTGAAAATAATACGTTACAGTAATCGAGACAAGACGTAACAAACACTTTAATAATGCATCGGTAGTGGACAAAATGGAAGGAATTTTAGCGATATTACTGAGTTGAAAGATGGCTTGGCTGAGAGCAATGATGTTAAGATTGATGTCTCTAATGACCAAATTAACTAATAACGTTTTGGGAGGCAATAATCTGATGTTTAAAAAGACCATTTTATAGGTAGTGGGCTGTTTTGAGGATTTTTTTTTTGTTAATGTTATCCATAGTAGTTGATATCAATAACATTACGTTTATTTGTGCACCTTAAATAATTTCGATCATATCTAGGAATTGATATGATAGGGATTTTCAGATTGTTTGCCTGGTGCTGCGATAGATTGAACGCATCATAAATTACCACCTCAGTAGAATGCATGTTCACCTCTGGCACAATCACTACAGAAAAAAACATTGTGAGTTGTGTATTCTACAAAAATGCTATGTGTGCAGGAATTTTCCAGCCTGGTGCTGGTTTGTTCTATCTCAACTGACTCCTCACCCAGACTAACACACTGTAATTGCCTGTGTCCGATTTTGCTCTAATGTAGTAAGTCAAGCTTGACTTAACCAGTAATCTATGTTTCTAGATAGTGATGGCGTCTTCCCGGTTAAGGTGAAGGCCGTCCCTCATCAGCAAGCCCGGTTTGCCCCAGAAAGAGGGCCAATTATCAATAAACATTTATCCCTTTTCTCTACAAAAACTAGCCAGCCACGGGATATGCGAGACTAATCTGCTATACCTCTCATCATTTACCATGAATTGATTCACGTGGACCCCTTAAACAAGTTGAAAATCTTTTTCGGGTGTTACCATTTTTGGTCAATTGTACGGAAAATATACTGTGCTGTGCAATCAACTAATGATAAAAGTCTCAATCAATTAATCAATCAATCAATCATTGCCTCTCGCAGGCAGGGGGCCAGAGACAAATACTCGATGCCTGGACCTCTTTCTAGCGAGACTAAAAGTCCTAGCTATGTTCCTCTTTGTAATCTCTGACTGTCTCATCTTAGAATCGTTGGAGCCAACGTGTACAACTATCCCTGCCTTCCGCCCGAGAAGGTGGATGGATGGATTTAGCGTTTGTTATTTGGATCTTAGTACATCAGACCCATAATGTGGTGATATTGTCCAGTTTGTTTGTGTGTCTGTCTGTGGTTAGTTCAGAGTCATACGGGAAGTTAGTCTAACAACCTGTCTGTGAGCACCAAACGTGAGAAAAATCTATAATTTCAACAGTTTTATGACATCATGAAGTAAAAATCTGCTTCATCATGGACATGATATTACCGCTGACCAGTGGAAGCTGTAAGTTAGATCTAATTGTTTTCTTTCAGACTAATGTAGCATCTAGACTATGTCTCCCGGCTGGCCTGGGAACGCCTCGGGATCCCCCGGGAAGAGCTAGACGAAGTGGCTGTGGAGAGGGAAGTCTGGGCTTCCCTGCTTAGGCTGCTGCCCCCGCGACCCGATCTCGGATAAGCGGAAGAAGATGGATGGATGGATGGATGGATAATATAGCATCTGATACAATTTGACTCGCATTTTACATTGCCATGCTAGTGTTGCTAACGATTGTGTTCTATGTCCCACTCCTTAATGTTACGCTGTTGTATGATGTATGGTAGTTATTACATTGAACAGGTAGTTATTACATTAAACAGGTAGTTATTACATTGAACAAGTCCAGCGTTGCGTGTACAGTGGAACCTCGATTTATGATCTTAATTGGTTCCTTAAACAAGGTTCGTAAATCAAAATTGCTTCCAGCCTGGACAAAAGTCCATATTTTAGTTTGTACACTTTGAACACAATATAAAGTACCTTAGTACAGTACTTTATATCAAATAAACATAACAAAGGGGTGGTGGATCAACTATCTCTTTAATTTAAAAAAAGGCCGAGCGACATGTTGAATATCAATAAATCAATTGTTTATTTATATAGCCCTAAATCACAAGTGTCTCAAAGGGCTGCACAAGCCACAACAACATCCGCGGATCAGCGCCCACATAAGGGCAAGGAAAAACTCACAACCCAGTGGGACGTCGATGAGAATGACCATGAGAAACCTTGGA
>NC_084628.1:8936686-8959186 GCF_033978795.1 Nerophis ophidion | reverse complement strand
AATAAAGGGGTCGGGAACTTTTTTGGCTGAGAGCCATGAAAGCCAAATACTTTAAAGGCCTACTGAAACCCACTACTACCGACCACGCAGTCTGATAGTTTATACATCAATGATGAAATATTAACATTGCAACACATGCCAATACGGCCGGTTTAGTTTACTAAATTACAATTTTAAATTTCCTGCGGAGTTTCTTGTTGAAAATGTCGCGGAATGATGACGCGGGTTTGTGGCGTTTCGGGTTGGAGGGGACATACTAGCTCAGCACCAGTCACGGCTAAAAGTCGTCTCTTTTCATCGCGCAATTACACAGTAATTTGGACATCTGTGTTGCTGAATCTTTTGCAATTTGTTCAATTAATAATGGAGACTATAAAAAACGATGCTGTTGGTGGAAAGCGGTGTATTGCAGCTGTCTTTAACACCGAGACAGAGCTGGTGTTTCTTTGTTTGTTGTGAAGCTTTAACACAGAGCGGTCAAGCGAACATGTTTCTCTACGTCAACCAGCATGTTTTTGGATGGGGAAATTGTGATATATATCTTACCGGAGACATCAGTGGATTATTCGTCCTCCTGCAGTAGCTGTCAAAAAAGGCAGCTGTGAGCTTGGCTCCTCGGCTTCTCTCTGAGACACTGGTGCAGGGGTAGGGAACCTATGGCTCTAGAGCCAGATGTGGCTCTTTTGATGACTGCATCTGGCTCTTAGATAAATCTTAGCTGACATTGCTTAACATGATAAGTAATGAATAATTCCGCTGGTAATCACGATGTTAAAAATAACGTTCAAAATATAAAACATTCTCATGCATTTTAATCCATCCATCCGTTTTCTACCGCACCTGTTCAAAAAATAACAATGTCATTAAAAAGAATTAGAGACTTATTATACTCTAAAAATGTTGGTCTTACTTAAAAAATGTACACATTTAGTTGTATTCAATGTTAAAGATATGATATGGCTCTCACAGAAATACATTTTAAAGGCCTACTGAAATGAGATTTTCTTTTTTAAACGGGGATAGCAGGTCCATTCTATGTGTCATACTTGATCATTTCGCGATATTGCCATATTTTTGCTGAAAGGATTTAGTAGAGAACATCGACGATAAAGTTCGCAACTTTTGGTCGCTAATAAAAAAGCCTTGCCTTTACCGGGAGTAGCAGACGATGACATCACCCGTGTGAGGGCTCCTCACATCCTCACATTGTTTATAATGGGAGTCCAACAAAAAGAGCTATTCGGACCGAGAAAACGACAATTTCCCCCATTAATTCAAGCGAGGATGAAAGATTCGTGGCTGAGGATATTGATAGTGAAGGATAGAAAAAAATTAAGTAAAATAAAAAGCAACGGCTACGGGCGGCGGCAGTGTGGGCGTTTCAGATGTAATTAGACACATTTACTAGGATAATTATGGAAGCTCCCTTATCTGCTTATTGTTTTAATAGTGTTTTAGTGAGATTGTAAAGACATACCTCAAAGTCAGATGGCTGCGGTGAACACGCCAGTGCAGGGGTCGGGAACCTTTTTGGCTGAGAGAGCCAAGTAAGCCAGATATTTCAAAATGTATTTCCGTGCGAGCCATATAATATTTTTTAACACTGAGTACAACTAAATGCGTGCTTTTTTTTTAAGTAAGACCAACATTTTTAGAGTACAATAAGTCTCTTATTCTTTTTAATAACATTGTTATTCCAAAGTTAACCATTAATAAATATATTACTTCTTACCATTAATTGGACATCTTGAACAGATGCGATAGAAAACGAATGGTTGGATTAAAATGCACGAGAATTTTTTATAATTTGAACATTATTTTTAACACTGTGATTACCAGCGGAATTAATAACTACTTATTGTGTTAAGCAATGTCAGCTAAGATTTATCTGAGAGCCAGATGCAGAGCAGCATCTGGCTCTAGAGCCATAGGTTCCCTACCCCTGACCTATCTGCTCGACACTGAAGCATTTACTACATGCGCTCTGAATACCCACTGGTGATTGGCTGTTACCCCTCTGAATACGCACTGGTGATTGGCTGTTATTGCTATATATGTAACCAATCAGATGGTTGTGTGGGTGGGACATTGCTGGGTGCTGAGACAGAGGCAGAAGAAGCAAAGCAGCTTGTTAAGACTTTAGCTTCGAAACTCGTTCGGTACATCCCCGTACCGAATCGAAACCCCCGTACCGAAACGATTCAATACAAATACACGTACCGTTACACCCCGGGTGTTAGTGCTTTAAAATAAATCATCACCTCCATTCACACTGACATGCACACAGGCCTAACCGAGACGTGACAACAATTTTATTCAACAATTCAAGGCTGGTGTATGACATTGCTTTGCAGAATCCTGCAGTCGGCGTGTGTATTCACTAGTTGGTGACACAAAACAGACGTAAAGAAGAGAGACAGGACAGAGGGAGGATTTATTTATGATGTCGACATGGACATATTGTACTGTGCCGCCTGGACAAACATAAGCCTAGCCTTTAAATAGACTCCCTTTTTAGACCAGTTGATCTGCCGTTTCTTTTCTTTTTCTCCTATGTCCCACTCTCCCTTGTGGAGGGGGTCCGGTCCAATCCGTTGGCCATGTACTGCTTGCCTGTGTATCGGCTGGGGACATCTCTGCGCTGCTGATCCGCCTCCGCTTGGGATGGTTTCCTGCTGGCTCCGCTGTGAACGGGACTCTCGCTGCTGTGTTGGATCCGCTTTGGACTGGACTCTCGCGACTGTGTTGGATCCATTATGGATTGAACTTTCATAGTATTATGTTGGACCCGCTCGACATCCATTGCTTTCCTCCTCTCCAAGGTTCTCATAGTCATCATTGTCACCGACGTCCCACTGGGTCATTATTGTCACCGATGTCCCACTGGGTGTGAGTTTTCCTTGCCCTTATGTGGGCCTACCGAGGATGTCGTAGTGGTTTGTGCAGCCCTTTGAGACACTAGTGATTTAGGGCTATATAAGTAAACATTGATTGATTGATTGATTGATTGATAAATATACTGCATCTACCTTTAAACTTGACCACTTTCCTGTGTACAGTTGACCCCATTCTTTTATTATTATTATTGTTGTCACCAATTTAGACACTCTACTGAGCAAGCAGGACAGAGACACAGTAATACAATAACTGAATACACAACCATTACATTTCCTTTCTGTGGTCATCATCATATTTATCCTCTCTAAAACCTTTTATGGTATCAATGCAAAAAAGTTCCACTGTATGCACATTCACACACTCATGAATCTTGGAGTATTTTGGTCCGTGTAAGCCCAGACTTTTTGAATTCTTAGAAGACTTTACCAAACAAGCATTAATATAACACTCCCAGCAGTGTCTATGTTTGCTGATGCTCATGGTCTTTATTGTAACAATAAAGCATTAATACCTGTATGACTTGATAGTCTGCCTGCAAGCCACATACTGTATGAATAACTTCAACTTCCACTTCTCATTCTCAACCACAACTTGCTGCAAATGCGTAAATTCACTGTTGGGATTGAGGGGCAAAATTTAATCTAGGCAGCAATATTATTTCCCAGGGCTTTCCTCCGGTTGTTGTTATGGATGAAATGTGGGCGAGCGCTCAATATGTCAACTGTTATAAAATGTCTCGTTGCTGCAGGTTCCTCTACAACCGCTCTGGCGAGTGGAGCGATGGCACCGTTCCAATCATGGCCACGACCGCCGCTGGCTTCACCTACATAGCCTTTTTAATGGTTTGTGCCGCCCACAAATATTCCTTTTCATCTTCTGCATTTCTCCCACAGCAACTACAGTTTGACATATTTGTGTGTTTCCTCTCGCAGATTTTAGCACTTTGCCACGTTGCACTCGGCCAACAGCTGAATTTGCATTGGCTTCACAAGGTAACAGGGTTTACTGTTTGGCTTTTTAATGCTGGGAGAAACCCTAGAAATGGTCTTCTGCCTCATACTGTGTATCTGTGGATGTGTCACTTGGTGTAAACGCTCATTCACGGATGGCTGATCTCATCTTCAACTTGCAATTTGCGCCTCCGTGTCACGGGGAGTTCGCCAAATCATTGTAACAGTGAATGTCATCAGGGAGCCCGATGTGGGCGTGGAGAACAAACAAAATTGGGGATGCCGTGAAAGGGCCACAAGCCACTCTGGGTTACAATGTGATAGATGTGTGGTCCATAGTGATGGCTTGATTCATTCTCTCGCTCTCCTCCTGTCCACACAGATAGGAGTCACTGTGGCTCTGCTAACAACCGTTGTCGGGGTGATATCCATCAATCAAACCTGGCAGCACGAGTGGGACATCATCCCCATCTCCTTGCAGGTCAGCTATGCAAAAACAAATGTAATAGTTTCAACCCTAGCCTCACCCTCTGATACTTTAAAGGGGACCTATGATGAGTGTTAATAATTTCTGACTTGGACAAACCCCGTTTCCATATGAGTTGGGAAATTGTAAATATAAACGGAATACAATGATTTCAAAATCATTTTCAACCCATATTCAGTTGAATATGCTACAAAGACAACATATTTGATGTTCAAACTGATACACATTTTTTTTTTGCAAATAATCATTAACTTTAGAATTTGATGCCAGCAACACGTGACAAAGAAGTTGGGAAAGGTGCCAATAAATACTGCTAAAGTTGAGGGATGCTCATCAAACACTCATTTGGAACATCCCTTAGGTGTGCAGGCTAATTGGGAACAAGTGGGTGCCATGATTGGGTATAAAAACAGCTTCCCCAAAAATGCTCAGTCTTTCACAAGAAAGGATGAGGCGAGGTACACCCCTTTGTCCACAACTGCGTGAGCAAATAGTCAAACAGTTTAAGAACGTTTCTCAAAGTGCAATTGCAAGAAATTTAGGCATTTCAACATCTACGGTCCATAATACCATCAAAAGGTTCAGAGAATCTGGAGAAATCATTCCACGTAAGCGGCATGGCCGGAAACCAACAGTGAATGACCGTGACCTTCGATCCCTCTGACTGCAATGTATCAAAAACCGACATCAATCTCTAAAGGATATCACCACACGGGCTCAGGAACACTTCAGAAAACCACTGTCACTAAATACAGTTCGTCGCTACATCTGTAAGTGCAAGTTAAAGCTTTACTATGGAAAGCAAAAGCCATTTATCAACAACATCCAGAAATGCCGCCGGCTTCTCTGGGCCCGAGATCATCTAAGATGGACTGATGCAAAGTGGAAATGTGTCCTGTGGTCTGACAAGTCCACATTTCAAATTGTTTTTGGAAATATTCGACATTGTGTCATCCGGACCAAAGGGGATGCAACCCATTCAGACTTCTAAGTTAAAGTTAAAGTACCAATGATTGTCACACACATACTAGATGTGGCGAAATTATTCTCTGCATTTGACATATCACCCTTGATCGCCCCCTGGGAGGTGAGGGGAGCAGTGGGCAGCAGCAGTGCCGCGCCCGGGAATCATTTATGGTGATTTAACCCCCAATTCCAACCCTTAATTCTGAGTGTCAAGCAAGGAGGTAATGGGTCCCATTTTTATAGTCTTTGGTATGACTCGGCCGGGATTTGAACTCACGACCTACCGATCTCAGGGCGGACTCGACGCAAAGTTCAAAAGCCAGCATCTGTGATGGTATGGGGGTGCATTAGTGGCCGAGGCATGGGTAACTTACACATCTGTGAAGGCACCATTAATGCTGAAAGGTACATACAGGTTTTGGAACAACATATGCTGCCATCTAAGCGCCGTCTTTTTCATGGACGCCCCTGCTTATTTCAGCAAGACAATGCCAAGCCACATTCAGCACGTGTTACAACAGCGTGGTTTCATAAAAAAAGAGCGCGAGTACTTTCCTGGCCCATCTGCAGTCCAGAACTGTCTCCCATCGAAAATGTGTGGTGCATTATGAAGCGCAAAATACGACAGCGAAGACCCCGGACTGTTGAACAACTGAAGCTCTACATAAAACAAGAATGGGAAAGAATTCCACTTTCAAAGCTTCAACAATTAGTTTCCTCAGTTCCCAGATGTTTATTGAGTGTTGTCAAAAGAAAAGGTGATGTAACACAGTGGTGAACATGCCCTCTCCCAACTACTTTGGCACGTGTTGCAGCCATGAAATTCTAAGTTAATTATTATTTGCAAAAAAAATAAATAAAGTTTATGAGTTTGAACATCAAATATCTTGTCTTTGTAGTGCATGCAATTGAATATGGGTTGAAAAGAATTTGCAAATCATTGTATTCCGTTTATATTTACATCTAACACAATTTCCCAACTCATATGGAAACTGGGTTTGTAAATGTTACAATGTTGGATGCTGGTGTTAAACAATGTCAACGCATCACATCATAAGGTTCATGTATTTTGGCGTGAGCTTGCACACAGTTTTGGATGCCTCTGTTGGCGAGGTTTTGCAGTCTGGCTACGTTGTGAGGTCACAGCGAGGTGGACGTACTTATTTGGACATTAAGTCAAGCTGTCAGCCAGAGGGGGAGGAGCTGCTTCAGGCTATGAGGAAACATATTATAAGGTAGGATAAAATATTATTTTCATTTAATCGTGGCATGTGCATAATAACACCGAAATGCGACATGCAGTGACATAAATGCTGCTAAAAACAGCTTTTTTTTGCACTCTTTGGATGGATTGGCGGGCTTCACGGTGGCAGAGGGGTTAGTGCGTCTGCCTCACAATACGAAGGTCCTGCAGTCCTGGGTTCAATTCCAGGCTGAGGATCTTTCTGTGTGGAGTTTGCATGTTCTCCCCGTGAATGCGTGGGTTCCCTCTGGGTACTCCGGCTTCCTCCCACCTCCAAAGACATGCACCTGGGGATAGGTTGATTGGCAACACTAAATTGGCCCTAGTGTGTGAATGTTGTCTGTCTATCTGTGTTGGCCCTGCGATGAGTTGGCGACTTGTCCAGGGTGTACCCCGCCTTCCGCCCGATTGTAGCTGAGATAGGCGCCAGCGCCCCCCGCGACCCCGAAAGGGAATAAGCGGTAGAAAATGGATGGATGGATGGATGGATTGGCGAGTGTGCAGGTTTACCTGATGGTGGGACTAGGTGAACCCATATTATGTTTATGAAGTTTATTTTGGACCGGGTCTTGGAAAAATATTATATATATTGAAACCGTATACATTTTCAGAAGATACTTTTGGAGCGGGTGGGGTGTGGTTTTGGTTGCAATCTGGAAACGTTTCCAGAAACCAACATCTTGGAGCAAAATTTACACCAAAGTGTATCCAATACATATCAGAGTTGTGTATAAAGAGAGTATGGCCAACTAAACAACAGGCGCCATGACTGCTACCAAAGACTCCTGTCATTTTGACGTTAGTTTTTCTGACAAAATAAACCAAAATAATACATCTATATCCATCCATTTCCTACCGCTTGTCCTTTTTGGGGTTGCGGGGGGTGCTGGAGCGTATCTCAGCTCCATTCAGGCGGAAAGCGGTGTACATCCTGTACAAGTCGCCATCTCATCGCAGAGCCAATACATCTATATATAGTTTTAAACATACTTCAGCTCATAAACTTACAATAAAACATGCTTTAGTTTAGTGAATGTATAATTATGCAGCCGTATTTGATGTACTTGGCTGCTACATCCCTGCCATGTTTTGTGACCAGCAGGCACCCTAACACGGCGCCGACAGCGCAATAAACGGGGGGAAAAAATACACAGAACGACCAAAAAATAACGTATTACCCTCCTTTTGCCAAAATCTTCATTAGCTTTGGACCAACAATCACAGAGAAATTGTGACTTTTGTGTGAAGTATGTCCACTGTGGTGTCTGCCTCCAATGTATTTGTAATCACTGTATGCGTCACTCATTATGTATTATTTTAACTGATCTTTCTTTTTTGTAACATGCTAAGTGAACAAGTGTACTTTTGTATTTATTTCCCCACATTTCTGCATAATAACTCAGATATGGTAACTCTGCCAAACACTAGAGAATATGGAGTGATTTTTGGTTCAGAACATATTTTGCTTTATTCATTATTGACGTATTTCTTGCCACTTTGTTTTATATTTATTATGAGATTCCCAATTAATTTTTCATCTTTTATTACTCCCAGAATTTGGTTTCTTTTACTCATTCAATGCCCTTCTATTTGTACCGTATTTTTCCGATTATAAATCGCAGATTTTTCATAGTTTGACCGGGGGTGCGACTTATACTCAGGAGCGACTTATGTGTGAAATTATTAACACATTACCATAAAATATCAAATAATATTATTTAGCTCCTTCACGTAAGAGACTAGACGTATAAGATTTCATGGGATTTAGCGATTAAGAGTGACAGATTGTTTGGTAAACGTATAGCATGTTCTATATGTTATAGTTATTTGAATGACTCTTACCATAATATGTTACGTTAACATACCAGGCACCTTCTAAGTTGGTTATTTATGCCTCATATAACGTACACTTATTCAGCCTGTTGTTCACTATTCTTTATTTATTTTAAATTGCCTTTCAAATGTCTATTCTTGGTGTTGGGTTTTATCAAATAAATTTCCCCCAAAAATGGGACTTATACTCCAGTGCGACTTATATATGTTTTTTTCCTTCTTTATTATGCATTTTCGGCAGGTGCGACTTATACTCCGGAGCGACTTATACTCGGGATAAACGATATTTGTGGTTGACTCTTCTCCTGCTACCGAATCAAATCATTTTAGTTTTGGTTTTACTGAGTTTCAAAGATAGTCGGTTTTTGTCAAACCATCTCTCACCTGTATTCATTTCTTCTGGTATTATTTATATGAGCTTCTTTGTGTTCTGTCCTGAAAATAACGCAGACATGTTGTGTGTTTTCCTTGCACAAAGAAGCTGTAATCGGTTACTCTCCAGTGTTGATGGCAAACCTTCCCTTCCCATACTTGTCTTCTTTCCGGGTTGTGGAGAAAGCGATGTAAAAGCTTTCCACAATTTCGGTGGAGCATGCTGCACAGCAGGGCATTTTTGCACAGCGAGAAACTAAAAAGGAAGCGCTTCAAACACATAGCATCAGCTCAAAGTTAGTAGCAGTCATGGCGCTCTGTCGTCAAGTGTGTGCCTTTTGACCAATCATTGAGGAGATCGCCTAAAACCAAGTTGGCCATACTCTTTTTATACTTGACATATTATCTAGACCACAATGAAGTGTTTTGAATGTTGATTAAAATCCTCATAGGTCCCCTTTTAAAATGCATATATGGTAAATGCGCCAGGTAACGCCTCTATTCGAGTCTCCTAAAATCGCCAGGTGCACGGTCTGTAAAGGCAAATGATCTCTAATTAGTGCCAGTACCCTGACAGGTTTAGATCAGGGAATGCTGAGAATTTGTGAAACCCTTTGAGACACTTATTAGGGGCTATATAATTTAATTGATTGATGATTAATCAGAATCAGAAAATAGTTATTATTGCCGTTGTTTGAGAACAGGGTCACAAACTATGAGTTTTACTTGGCGCAGTCGTGCAACATAAAACACATATAACACAGAATAGAATAACATGCTGTAACTGAGCTATCAGATCTTGTTTTTGTTCATGTGCCTGATAGAAGTGATTGATCTGATGTTCAGTGTGTATAGTATTTTATAAACACCACAAGATTGGCAGTAACTGCTTTTGAACTTCAGTAAATACCTCAACTTACAAGTGTAATTGATTCTGTGACGGAGCTCTAACTCAAAACACTTGCACCTGAAAACATCACCCATTGAAATTAATGAAAATCCCCTCACCCCAAACACCACAATTTTAACATGAAATCTGCCTTTTAAAAATAAAAAAACGTATTTAAAAAAATATACAATATAATATACTACCAACAAGTACAGTAGTTTGATAAAGTAATGTAACAATAATGTAAATAATTTACCTTGGAAAGTGGACTTTGACAGTATCTCCTTCCAGCTGCTTCTCCATCAAACACACCATCAGCAGCTTCTCCATATTTTCATGGCTATTTGTCCACTGTTAAGATTTTTTTTTTTTAACATCCTTCGCTGGCGTTTAACTCATTCTGTTTCAGTACGGTGCAGATACGCTCAAACTCCTTCACCAAGTCGAACACACCCTCAGTCATGTTTTTGATGATTTCTTTCTTTAATTCAATGAATGTCAAAAGGCAACATCTTTTGCACAGAGTGCCTTTTCTATAAGAGGACCACAACTATGGAACTCTTTACCTGACACTTTGAAAAGTATACCTGCACTTGTCACTTTCAAAAAACAAACAAAATGATGGCTAGTTGAGCAACAATCGTATTACCATGTTTAGTTTTTACTATTTTTTACTAATTGTTTTTGATCTAGTCTGCACTTTGTCTGTGTTATTATTATTACTGGCTTTTATCTAGTTTGCACTTTGTCTGTATTATTTCTATTATCATTATTATCGACTCATCTCTGCCTTATTCAATTTTTTATTTTCCTATTTTAATGATGTTGGATCTGTGTTGTTGTTGGGGACAAGTGTTGTAAATTAGCTTTGGCTACAAACAATATGATGCATACATTGGATAACTGTTTGTATCTGTCCCTATTTCAAATAAACCTTTATGGGGAGAGTGGCCGTGCGCAACCCGAGCGTCCCTGGTTCAATTCCCACCTAGTACCAACCTCGTCACGTCCGTTGTGTCCTGAGCAAGACACTTCACCCTTGCTCCTGATGTGTGCTGGTTGGCGCCTTGCATGGCAGCTCCCTCCATCAGTGTGTGAATGTGTGTGTGAATGGGTAAATGTGGAAGTAGTGTCAAAGCGCTTTGAGTACCTTGAAGGTAGAAAAGCGCTATACAAGTACAACCCATTTATCATTTATATATATATATATCATCACCTTTTGAAAACAAAGTTATGTCCATCTCTAGCTATAAACTAATGCTAGCGAGTGAGACCAGGATGTTATGGTCTCATCTTACAAGGCTCACTGTGACATTTGCTTCACCAACAAATGGCGGGGATGCTTGTATCGCTAATTTTTGCCTGCAACTTAAAGCATAACAGTTAGCCGAGAAGCCGCTCTTATCTCAAAACACTCTTAAGTTGAGGTACCGCTGTATCGTATCAGGTTTTATCCACTTCTCCATGCGCTTCGAGACATTGGTAACACTACCCTGCTGTTGGAGTGAAACTATCAATCAATCAATGTTTATTTATATAGCCCTAAATCACAAGTGTCTCAAAGGGCTGCACAAGCCACAACGACATCCGCGGTACAGAGCCCACATAAGGGCAAGGAAAAACTCACCCCAGTGGGTGCTTAGGGGAGACCGAAAGCAATGGATGTCGAGCGGGTGTAACATGATATTGTGAAAGTCCAGTCCATAGTGGATCCAACATAACGCATGTTTTACTTGCCATACAGTACCATTAAAGGCCTACTGAAATTAGATTTTCTTATTTAAATGGGGATAGCAGGTCCATTCTGTGTCATACTTGATCATTTCGTGATATTGCCATATTTTTGCTGAAAGGATTTTGTAGAGAACATCGACGTGAAAGTTCGCAACTTTTGGTCGCTAATAAAAAAGCCTTGCCTTTACCGGAAATAGCAAACGATGTGCGCGTGACGTCACAGGTTGTGGAGCTCCTCACATCCTCACATTGTTTATAATGTGAGCCTCCAGCAGCAAGAGCTATTCGGACCGAGAAAGCGTCAATTTCCCCATTAATTTGAGCGAGGATGAAAGATTTGTGGATGAGGAAATTTAGAGTGAAGGACTAAAAAAATAAATAAATTAGAGTTAAAAAAAATGCGATTGCATTGGGAGCGATTCAGATGTTTTTAGACACATTTACTAGGATAATTCTGGGAAATCCCTTATCTTTCTATTGTGTTGCTAGTGTTTTAGTGAGTTAAATAGTACCTGATAGTCGGAGGGGTGTGTTGACGCCAGTCTCTGAGGGAAGTCACGAAGCTGCAGCAGGACAGAAGCTATGCTGATTTCGGGTAAGAGGCAACTTTTTACCACAATTTTCTCACCAAAAACTGCCGGTTCACATGTGGTCGGAATCCATGTTCGCTTGACCGCTCTGATCCATAGTAAAGTTTCACCTCCGGGAATTTTAAACAAGGAAACACTGTGTGTTTGTGTGGCTAAAGGCTAAAAGCTTCCCACCTCCATCTTTCTACTTTGATTTCTCCATTATTAATTGAACGAATTGCAAAAGATTCAGCAACACAGATGTCCAGAATACTGTGTAATTGCGCGATGAAAAGAGACGACTTTTAGTCGTAAGTGGTGCTGGGCAAATATGTCCCCTCCAACCAATAAAGTCACAAACGCGTCATCATTCTGCGACGTTTTCAACAGGAAACTCCGCGGGAAATTTAAAACTGTAATTTAGTAAACTAAAAAGGCCGTATTGGCATGTGTTGCAATGTTAATATTTCATCATTGATATATAAACTATCAGACTGCGTGGTGGGTAGTAGTGGGTTTCAGTAGGCCTTTAATGCTGCAATTTGTTTCTTGCTGCTATTACATCATTGGTTATGTTGCTGTGTTGTGCAATATGCTTGTTAATAAATCACAATGTGGTCAAAGCATAGTCCCTTTGCACTCTCTCATGCACTCCAAATCATTACCAAACACATTTTTGCAAATTTATATATGATTTAAATGTGTACTTGAACCAGATGATGGGGTGTGGGAGTGACTTTGCAGCTGTGTGTTAACTCCCAACAGTCCTGTAATTAGTGTGCCCTTGAAACTATTGCAGCGCAGGAATGTGTGATGTGCAATTCAACTCAAACCGTTCCGTTCGAACAGGAAATGCCTCCGCAAATTATAGCCATTATCTCCCAGAAGTGTTGTCAAGTCTACTGTATAATTCCGCTTAAACGTCTTAATCCCGCTCTCTGCCTTGTTGGGTGTCCTCATCCATCCTCCCCATTCTCTCCTCCAGGCCACAGGGCCGTTCCTGCACATCGGCGCTGTCGCTGCGTTCACAGCTCTGTCTTGGATCGTGGCCGGACAGGTGGCCCGTGCAGAAAAAACGTGTAAGTCTCTCTCATTGGATGTGACTGACACACACTGGAAGGGTGTGAAATAATTAGCGCTGTGTCGACAGAGGCCAAGACCTGCACTCGACGTGCAGGCGCAGCTAACGAGCATTCCTTCAGGCTCATGCCAGACGGGATGGATTGGCACTGACCCACAGGAATCCGAGTATCTCTTAGTGCAGTGGTTCTCAAATGGGGGTACGCGTACCCCTGGGGGTACTTGAAGGTATGCCAAGGGGTACGTGAGATTTTTTTGCAAATATTCTAAAAATAGCAACAATTCAAAAATCCTTTATAAATATATCTATTGAATAATACTTCAACAAAATATTAATGTAGGTTCATAAATTGTGAAAAGAAATGCATCAATGCAATATTCAGTGTTGACAGCTCGATTTTTTGTGGACATGTTCCATAAATATTGATGTTAAAGATTTCTTTTTTTGTGAAGAAATGTTTAGAATTAAGTTCATGAATCCAGGTGGATCTCTATTACAATCCCTAAAGAGGGCACTTTATACTTCTATGTGTAGAAATCTTTATTTATAATTGAATCACTTATAAATATTTATTTTTCAACACGTTTTTAGTTAGTTTTATATCTTTTTTTCCAAATCGTTAAAGAAAGACAACTACTAATGAGCAATATTTTGCAGTGTTATACAATTGATTTATTTATTTTTCTAAAGGAATGCAGCATTTATTTTTTACTTTTGCTTACCAGCCAACTTGATGCTGTCCTCGACCTATGCAAAGATTACAAATTTAATATTAAAGTCCACACTGCAAAAAAAGAGCTGACAAAATATAGGATAAAAAGACTAGATTATGGGGAAAAAATAAAAAAAAATTGTGAAATTACCCGGATACATGGACAGATCATTTTACTTGACAAGACAAATTTATAAGATGAATTATGATTTTTTTTATGAATCTACTAATCAATCCAACAAAACAATAAATAATAATGCAATCAAATTCCAAAACCAAACCTGACCCAGCGACATTCAGAATAGCATTAAACAGAGCAATTGAGGACACATAAACATGACACGGTACAATCTAAAAGTAGTGAAACAAAAATGAATATTATCAATATTAGTAACAATTTCAAAATAGTGATTAAAAAAAACTCAATATTATCATTAGAAACGTTAATACAAAAAATTATTTAAAAAAATGAACAATGCATCGCATCTCATAAGCTTGATAACACACTGTGTCCAATATTTTACACAAAGATATAATAAGTCATATTTTGGTTCATTTAATATTTAAAACTAATTTCAATAATGGATCCCATATTCCAATATATGACTCATTATTATCTAAACTAAATGCAGTTTTTTCTACTGTTATACAATTAAATAAATCTGATGACATAGTGCTGTATTTTACTTCTTTATCTCTTTTTTTTTTCCAACCAAAAATGCTTTGCTCTGATTAGGGGGTACTTGAATCGAAAAAAATGTTCACAGAGGGTACATCACTGTAGAAAGGTTGAGAACCACTGTCTTAGTGTGTGTTCACATGATGGTCGCAACTTCAAACAGAATGTTATGTTACACATGCAATTTGGTCATTTCCTCACAAGTCACACCCATAAACTTTGTAGACATTGCTGGCCTGGGAATATTTACCCTCATGTGAGCGAAAAACATATTTAGGAGTCATTCTGTCTTCGTTTTAAAGCAATACATGTGATTGATGAGATAGAAAGGTCTCGTAAATTGCGTATCTCCTTGCACACTTTGACATTCTCCCATTACACACACAGTTGACCTTGAATCAAACACAATCCTCTCACTCACAGCACAGGTGCCATTGCTCAACCCTATCAGACACACTGAACTACATTTACTTAAATTGTAGTATTTTTTTTCCTTTTTTCAACAGTTTATCTTCATTTCGTAGCGTGTCTGTTGGCTGCACTGTTTCCAGTTTTGGTATGTTGGATTTTTTGTTTTGTCCAATCAAATTTCAGCTCTTTTGTTGCCCTGACAATGTAATCTGCCCCAGGGCCTTCAGAATCAGTAGTGCAGGCCCGATGCTACTTAAAGTACCAGTAGAGTGGAAAAGCAAGTTGCCTCTAGATTGAAGCTATTATCATATACCGTATTTTTCGGACTATAAGTCGCAATTTTTTTCATAGTTTGGCCGGGGGTGCGACTTATACTCAGGAGCGACTAATGTGTAAAAATTATTAACACATTACTGTAAAATATCAAATAATATTATTTAGCTCATTCACGTAAGAGACTAGACGTATAAGATTTCATGGGATTTAGCGATTAGGAGTGACAGATTGTGTTACGACTTGGAAATGAGAGGACCCAGATGCAGAGAGGAAGTTTCCAAAAATAACAGCTTTTATTTTGAAATAACGTTTTAACCTCCGGTAACAAAGTATTTCACAAAAATATATACAACGTACGGAAAATAAATCCAAGGATAAACACTTAACTCAAAAATCACTCCAAAAAAAAAGGAGGAATACTACTTTAAGAAAATCAATCAATCAATCAATCAATGTTTACTTATATAGCCCTAAATCACTAGTGTCTCAAAGGGCTGCACAAACCACTACGACATCCTCGGTAGGCCCACATAATGGCAAGGAAAATTCACACCCAGTGGGACGTCGGTGACAATGATGACTATGAGAACCTTGGAGAGGAGGAAAGCAATGGATGTCGAGCGGGTCTAACATGACACTGTGAAAGTTCAATCCATAATGCATCCAACACAGTCGCGAGAGTCCAGTCCAAAGCGGATCCACCACAGCTGCGAGAGTCCCGTTCACAGCGGAGCCAGCAGGAAACCATCCCAAGCGGAGTCGGATCAGCAGCGCAGAGATGTCCCCAGCCGATACACAGGCAAGCAGTACATGGCCACCGGATCAGACCGGACCCCTTCCACAAGGGAGAGTGGGACATAGAAGAAAAAGAAAAGAAACGGCAGATCAACTGGTCTAAAAAGGGAGTCTATTTAAAGGCTAGAGTATACAAATGAGTTTTAAGGTGAGACTTAAATGCTTCTACTGAGGTGGCATCTCAAACTTTTACCGGGAGGGCCTTCCAGAGTACTGGAGCCCGAAATGAAAAAGCTCTATAGCCCGCAGACTTTTTTTGGGCTTTGGGAATCACTAATAAGCCGGAGTCCTTTGAACGCAGATTTCTTGCCGGGACATATGGTACAATACAATCGGCAAGATAGGATGGAGCTAGACCGTGAAGTATTTTATACGTAAGTAGTAAAACCTTAAAGTCACATCTTAAGTGCACAGGAAGCCAGTGCAGGTGAGCCAGTACAGGCGTAATGTGATCAAACTTTCTTGTTCTTGTCAAAAGTCTAGCAGCCGCATTTTGTACCAACTGTAACCTAAAATAACCTAACAAAAATAGAATATCAAGAAGAATTAACAAAAAGCGCTCCAACAGGAGGAAAAATAACCTGTTATATATACAATATCTATGAATAAACAAGAAATCACTCAATCAATGAGGAATTAAAACGAAATTTGGAATAACAAAAAACTCACCAATTAGGTCGACGAAGGAAAACTAAGGACGCTCGAAGGAGGAAAAAGTAAACTCAAAATTTCAGCAAAAAAAAAAGCTGCCATGATCAAAAATTAAGGAGAACCAGAAAAAAACAGGAGCAAGGCAAGGAGGGAATCAAGGACACGGACTTGGACATGAACACGGACGCTAGAAGGCACGATAGACGAGACGATCTGGCAAAGGACAAACGGAGAAGTGAACTTAAATAGGACGTGGTAGGGATGGGGAACAGGTGGAAACAATCAGGAATCAAGGATGACGTCAGACTGGTGACACAAGAGGAAGGACCCATGATCTGAAACAAGAGGGTAGCTTTTCAAAATAAAACACATAGATCACAAGACAGAAAAACAAACAAGACTTCCCTCACCGCGGTTTGACAGATAGTTTGGTAGACGTATAGCATGTTCTATATGTTATAGTTATTTGAATGACTCTTACCATAATATGTTACGTTAACATACCAGGCACCTTCTCAGTTGGTTATTTATGCCTCATATAACGTACACTTATTCAGCCTGTTGTTCACTATTCTTTATTTATTTTAAATTGCCTTTCAAATGTCTTTTCTTGGTGTTGTTTTATCAAATAAATTTCCCCCAAAAATGCCACTTATACTCCAGTGCGACTTATATATGTTTTTTTCTTCTTTATTATGCATTTTCGGAGAGGTGCGACTTACTGTATACTCCGGAGCGGCTTAGACTCTGAAAAATACAGTATATCTGATTTATGACACCTAAAGACTTCCAAAATTTGGGAGTAAATAGATATGATCAAACTTGTATCAATCTCTCGCAGATTCTTGAGCCATTTTAAAAGATAGTTAGCCAGTCCTCTGATCGTGTGACGTAGCTGTAAGACACAGCAGATCCCTTCCCTACCAACAACAATGCAAATCATGCACACTTTGAGTGGCAATAACGACTACTTTGGGACTCATGATGGTTCAGAACTTTATATTGTTAATCCTGTATATTAGGAGGGTGAGCTACACGTTTTAAAAGTTCTGCCAAATAGATCCAGCTCACTAAAGCTGGATCTATTCATCTATCTATCATAGCAGTACTAGATAGATGGATAGTACTTCATTGATTCCTTCAGGAATACTTGGCAGTATTGCTAAGTGCAAAACAAGAAATACAAACTACAAACATAATAAAACCATCGTTTCCTGTACAATGTCTGCTCTCACTGTGATGACGATTGATAGGATGTCCATATGTTCACGTTTAGATGAAGAATTAATTTTAATCCACAAGAAGGGTTAAAAATGTTTTGCTTTTGTTGTGTATTTCTCCATCTCTGGGTATAAATTAAATGTCACGGATGAACAACTTCTAGATTATTCGAGATTCATGGCTAAATCCTCCTATTATTCAGACGAGAGGCTAGATTTGTAATCTAGAATAACTTTTGACGGGCCAAGACGCGTTGCAGCAGTAGCAGAAACTGCAGCAAACAAGAAATTGCCGGCTCGCTGCTGCATAAACTGCTTCTTCTTCTTCTCCCTAAGTTTGACTGCAGTTTGTGTGCGTATATGTTGCATTACTGCCATTTTTAGTTTAATTTGTTCACATTAAAGTCCAATGCAGCATAAACTACAGTTAGCTCTCGGTTATCAATGCTAAAAAGACTTTGTCCATGTTAGCGCTTATAATAACAACATTACTAATATTTGATTATTATTCAGACCACGAGATGTAAATCAATCAATCAATCAATGTTTATTTATATAGCCCCAAATCACAAATGTCTCAAAGGACTGCACAAATCATTACGACTACAACATCCTCGGAAGAACCCACAAAAGGGCAAGGAAAACTCACACCCAGTGGGCAGGGAGAATTCACATCCAGTGGGACGGCAGTGACAATGTTGACTATGAGAAACCTTGGAGAGGACCTCAGATGTGGGCAACCCCCCCCTCTAGGGGACCGAAAGCAATGGATGTCGAGCGGGTCTAACATGATACTGTGAAAGTTCAATCCATAGTGGCTCCAACACAGCCGCGAGAGTTCAGTTCAAGCGGATCCATAGAGTATTGTTTGCAGGTTTTGGATGGTTAGTTAGACAATTTTGTTAAAGTTAAAGTACCAATGATTGTCACACACACTAGGTGTGGTGAAATTATTCTCTGCATTTGACCCATCACCCTTGATCACCCCCTGGGAGGGGAGCAGTGAGCAGCAGCAGTGGGTGCGCCCGGGAATCATTTTTGGTGATTTAACCCCCAATTCCAACCCTTGATGCTGAGTGCCAAGCAGGGAAGTAATGGGTCTAATTTTTTATAGTCTTTGGTATGACTCGGCCAGGGTTTGAACTCACAACCTACCGATCTCTGGGCGGACACTCTAACCACTAGTTTTGTGGGCAAAATAGAGAGCCCCCATAGACTCCATTGTTAGCAGTCTTATTATGTATATTGTTATTTACGACTTGGAATGCATAAAAAAAGAAAAACATGTGTTAGTGTCTTATATAGGGATTGTGAATGATAGACAGCACATCTTTTTCTACACCTCTTTATCATTTTTCCAGTATGGCTTATCCGATAATATGGTCAGCCTGCAGAAGCGTTCTTCCAGTAACGTCAATCTATAGAAATAGCCGAAGGTATTCGGAGCGGAATATTCATATTGGCTGACTGAATTTGTGGTATTTTGTAATGTTTAGACAGCTTTTTCATATTTTTTTGCAAATTGTAAATACAATTAGATATGGTTTATTGATACAATGAAACACAATTAGTTATAGGAAGTCAACTTGTTTTTCCACTCTACTGGTACTTTAAACTATAATAGGCTAGAAATGCAATGCAATTTCCAATTCGCCTCTTTATAAGTTGCCCTTCTAACATAATTTTCCGGTAGAAGTGTTTTGCAAAAATATTTTGGAAGATATAAGGTTAACTATGTTTCTTGCTTCAAAAATAATTATATTCATTTCTAATATGCAAAATTTGTCATTGTCTTTAGTGCTACGCCTTATGTCGTTTTTGTAAAGAATAGTACCTCAACCTACCAGCTTAATTGGTTTTGTGACGGCGCACTCAACTCAAATAACTTGTATCTCAAATCAACGTCTCCCATTAAAATGAATTGAAACTATTTAATTGGTGCTTGCCCCTTCCAAACAGCACCATTTTAACATGTAACTTGCCTTTTAAAAAGAAAAACAAACTTCTTGATAATATTGTATACATACTAGGGGTGTAACGATACGGATATTTTATCGAACCGTTTCGGTACGGGGTTTCCGGTTCGGTGCGGAGGTGTACCGAACGAGTTTCCACACGGACATATTAAGTAGCGTACTGCACGTTGTGTAAACAATACTCAAAATGCCGGACATTTGAGGCATTTGAGAAACTCCGCCCTGACAGCTCTGCAAAAGAGGACATCCATCCATCCATCCATCTTCTTCCGCTTATCCGAGGTCGGGTCGCAGGGGCAACAGCCTAAGCAGGGAAACCCAGACTTCCCTCTCCCCAGCCACTTCGTCTAGCTCTTCCCGGGGGATCCCGAGGCGTTCCCAGGCCAGCCGGGAGACATAGTCTTCCCAACGTGTCCTGGGTCTTCCCCATGGCCTCCTACCGGTTGGACGTGCCCTAAACACCTCCCTAGGGAGGCATTCGGGTGGCATCCTGACCAGATGCCCGAACCACCTCATCTGGCTCCTCTCGATGTGAAGGAGCAGCGGCTTTGCTTTGAGTTCCTCCCGGTTGGCAGAGCTTCTCACCCTATCCACACGGCGGAGGAAACTCATTTCGGCCGCTTGTACCCGTGATCTTATCCTTTCGGTCATGACCCAAAGCTCATGACCATAGGTGAGGATGGGAACGTAGATCGACCGGTAAATTGAAAGCTTTGCCTTCCGGCTCAGCTCCTTCTTCACCACAACGGATCGGTACAACGTCCGCATTATTGAAGACACCGCACCGATCCGCCTGTCGATCTCACGATCCACTCTTCCCCCACTCCTGAACAAGACTCCTACGTACTTGAACTCCTCCACTTGGGGCAGGGTCTCCTCCCCAACCCGGAGATGGCATTCCACCCTTTTCCGGGCGAGAACCATGGACTCGGACTTGGAGGTGCTGATTCTCATTCCGGTCGCTTCACACTCAGCTGTGAACCGATCCAGTGAGAGCTGAAGATCCCGGTCAGATGAAGCCATCAGGACCACATCATCTGCAAAAAGCAGAGACCTAATCCTGTGGCCACCAAACCGGAACCCCTCAACGCCTTGACTGCGCCTAGAAATTCTGTCCATAAAAGTTATGAACAGAATCGGTGACAAAGGACAGCCTTGGCGGAGTCCAACCTTCACTGGAAATGTGTTCGACTTACTGCCTATTCTATTCTATTCTTTTCTATTCTATAATATTGAATAAAAATCAATGTTATTATGAATGATTGACCTATCCAAGGTTCCCATTACTTCACATCAAAAATTCCACTAAGAAAAAAAAATGTTGGTGGAAGATTTTGCAAATTTGGTAAATAAATAACCAAAACATTTATATTTTGTTGTTTTCTTACTGTACCGAAAATGAACCGAACCGTGACCTCTAAACCGAGGTACATACCGAACCGAAATTTTTGTGTACCGTTACACCCCTAATACATACAATACAATAATTAAAATTTACTACTAACAAGTACAGTCATTTTTATTAATCAAAATTAATGTTATTATGAACGATTGACCTATGCAAGGTTCCCATTACTTCACATCAAATATTCCACCAAGAAAAAAAATGTTTGGTGGAAGATTTTGCAAATTTGGTAAATAAATAACCAAAAAAATTATATTTTGTTTTCTTACTGTACCGAAAATGAACCGAACCGTGACCTCTAAACCGAGATACGTACCGAACCGAAATTTTTGTGTACCGTTACACATACAATACAATAATTAAAATTTACTACTAACAATTACATTCATTTTTATGAAGTAATGTAATAATAATGTACAAAATTGACCAGGACTTCTATGGTATTTCCTTGCAGCTGTTTTTTCAGGACACCCACCATCAACAGCTTCTCCATATTTTCATGGATAAATGTCCACCGTTAAGATATTATAACATTCTTGGCTGGAGTTAGATTCATTCTGCTTCAGTATGGCACGGACTAGCAGTGATAACGATCCATGCTTGGTTCTCTTTTTGATCATTTAATTTTTTTAATTCAATGAATATCATCCACTTCTCCTTCCCAGCACTGCCCTTCCTACTTACTTCTTTCCCATGGTTGAAAAAAGAAAGTTATATTGATCTTTAGCTATAAGCTAATGCAATTAAGTAAGACCGGATGTTTTAGTTAGATCTGTTGGAGTTAAATTTGACATACGCTATGCCAACTAATGGTGGGGATTCCAGTAGACTCAGTGCAACTATGGCATGGTAGTGCAACATTGTGGCCCCCAGGGTAGGCTGGTATTGCTTTAAAAACTTGTAGAGCTTTTAATTTCACATTTATACTGAAGGTTCCCCGTTGACGGTCAAATGTGTGCTGTCCCGCAGCGTTTCAGGTGGTGGTCATGCTGCTGTATCTTGGCATGTTACTGGGCCTCTACGTGGTTCCGCTGAACATCACCTCCCCTTGCATTATGGACCCTAGCAAGCTTCGGCCTCGCCCTGATGTTATTGGCCACCAGGGGGTCCCTATGGTGAGTTCCCAAGTGCGGGAAAACCACATACTTGCACTTCTCTGACATCTTGTGTGTTATCAGCAAAAGCCTTCATCAGTGCAGTTCTTCTATACTTCCTGAGGCTGTTGCGCCAAAGGAAGTTCTAAATCAGGGGTCACCAACGCGGTGCCTGCGGGCACCAGGTAGCCCGTAAGGACCAGATGAGTCGCCCGCTGGCCTGTTCTAAAAATAGCTCAAATAGCAGCACTTACCAGTG
>NC_084628.1:8814186-8931686 GCF_033978795.1 Nerophis ophidion | reverse complement strand
CATGCATGCTTTAGAGCCCCTGCCTCCAAAGAAAGTGTGTTACTAGCGTCGATATTGCACCATTTTCTTGTTTCATTACACGTTTGCTCTTTTATTCCACTTTTTAAGTGTATTTTTAATAGTATTTTTTAGATGTCGCGCAGGCTGTTAAAAAATTACCTGCGGGCCGCACTTTAGACATCACTGCTTTAGTATCTTAGCTTTAATGTTGTAGTTTTTGTCGTTTTTATTTTTGCTTTGACCTTATGTGTGTGTGTGTGTGTGTGTGTGTGCAGGTATTGTGGACTCCTGATGAAGACAGGGCACTTTAGACATCACTGCTTTAGTATCTTAGCTTTAATGTTGTAGTTTTTGTCGTTTTGATTTTTGCTTTGACCTTATGTGTGTGTGTGTGTGCAGGTATTGTGGACTCCTGGTGAAGACAGGGCTCAGGTGAGGCAGATTGCACCGGATCTGGTCCAGACATCAGTGGAGAAGCAAAGTCCTCAAAGCCTCCGAGAGGCGGGCATCAGCAGGCTGCTGCTCAGATACAACCAGGCTAACACTCAGGAAATCGGGTAGGATTGTACACACAGTCACTGACGCACTAGATTTACTGTACATTACAGTGAAAATGTCTTTCAGGGACTTTTCACAAAGAAACATCAGCCTCACCCTCTACACTGTGAACAAGCCCTGGCTGTATTCGGTGCTGTGGTGCAGCGGCGTGTCCTCTGTGTCGTCAGAGGCGCCGCATGTCCTCAAGAAGGTGCCTTACCCCATCTGGCTCTTGGTAAGAACACACTACCTGGTCCTCCAGGATCAGCAAGTCAACAGATAACAAATGACAGGACTATGACAAATGTTAACATACACAACCACACAAATAACAGCATTAGCAGAATTTGTGACTCACATGCAGGGCCAGCCCGTTGCATAAACACACTATGCCAGGGGTGCCCATTACGTCGATCGCGAGCTACCAGTCGACCGCGGGGGGTGTGTCAGTCGATCTCCAGCCAGGCTTTTAAAAAAAATAGACCTAAAAATTAGTGATCATCAATCTTCACCAAGACGTCACTTAAATGACATTCACAGTACTGGAGGGTCTTGTGAGATGACGCTGGCTGCTGCAAGATCATTATTATTAAAATATGACCGAGAGGAAGGCGAGAAAAACTTTTTATTTCAACAGACTCTCGCGCCGTATCTTCCGTCAAAACTCTAAAGGCCGACTGCACATTTCCTATCTTCACAATAAAAGCCCTGCTTCATGCTGCCTGCGCTAACTAAATACAGAGTCTCGGAAAACTGGCGTGCACAAGCGATCCCTCAGATGTGCACGCCAGTTTTCCGAGACTCTGTATTTAGTTTGCGCAGGCAGCATGAAGCAGGGCTTTTATTGTGAAGATAGGAAATGTGCAGTCGGCCTTTAGAGTTTTGACGGAAGGTACGGCGCGAAAGTCTGTTGAAATAAAACGTGTTTCTCGCCTTCCTCTCTGTCATTTTTTCATAATAATGAACTGGCAGCAGCCATGGTCATCTCACAAGACCCTCGGGTGCCGTGAATGTCAATCAAGCAAGCTACGGAATTTGCCGCCAATGTTTTTCTTGTAAAGTGTATGGAAGCTGGATGAATTAGATGCCAAAAACCAACCACTTTCATGTGGTATTGTACAGAAAGGACAACATTTTTTCTCCTCCATTTGAAAATGTGGGCGTTATCATCATTACTGTCTGATTCCAATCAATGCAAGTCATCAGAATCAGGTAATACACCAACTTATATTCTTGTCTTCGTGAAAGAAAGACATCTATATGTGTTACACATGCTTGTATTATCATTAAACACATTTAACTTGTTTACAAAAATGTCTCTTTCATAAATAAATAAATATAAATGATATATATAAATGAGGTAGATCCCCTCGACTTGGTCAATTGAAAAGTAGCTCACCTGCAGAAAAAGTGTGGGCACCCCTGCTCTATGCGGTTGTTTAGCGCTACAACCAGTGGGAGTGGGCACATGATTATAGCAGCAGTAGCTGATCATCAATGTGGTCATCATGCTCTAGAGGAGGTTTGCTCATTCTACTTTGATGGACTCAATTGCTTCATACGATACTTTGTCTCTGCTAAACCATTAGTCCATTCAAAAACTTATAGAGATAATTGCAAATTTAACATCCATCCATCCCTTTGGGGTCGCGGGGGGTACTGGTGCCTATCTCAGCTACAATCGGGCGGAAGGCGGTGTACACCCTGGGCAAGTCATCACCTCATCGCAGGGCCGCAAATCTAACATAACATACACAAAAACAGGTACCAGTCGGTAAGAAATTTTGATTTTGCATCACAGGTCCCCTTCAATATCTAATTAAAAACATACTTGAACGTCTTTAATGCACACACTCGGGCTCCCATAGCCGTACCTACATGTCTTCACCAAGAGTTGTACAGTACAATTCACTGTTAATTGGTTCCAGGTCAGGCCGTGGTAAATACATTTGTGACTTACAAACTGTTTGATTGATTGATTGAAACTTTTATTAGTAGATTGCACAGTACAGTACATATTCCGTACAATTGACCACTAAATGGTAACACCCCAATAAGTTTTTCAACTTTTTTAGGTCGGGGTCCACGTTAATCAATTCATGTTAATTTGGAATGTGACATTTCATTTTTGATAGCTAGAGCATAAAATAACTGTTTACAACTTTTTAAATACAGGTTTGAACATTTAGAGGAGTGGTTCTCAACCTTTTTTCAGTGATGTACCCCCCGTGAACATTTTTTTAATTCTAGTACCCCCTAATCAGAGCAAAGCATTTTTGGTTGAAAAAAAGAAATAAAGAAGTAAAATACAGCACTATGTCATCAGTTAATGATTTATTAAATTGTATATCTACAAAATATTGCTCATTTGTAGTGGTCTTTCTTGAACTCTTTGGAAAAAAAGATATAAAAATAACTAAAAACTTGTTGAAAAATAAACAAGTGATTCAATTATAAATAAAGATTTCTACACATAGAAGTAATCATCAACTTAAAGTGCCCTCTTTGGGGATTGTAATAGAAATCCATCTGGATTCATGAACTTAATTCTAAACATTTCTTCACAAAAAAAGAAATCTTTAACATCAATATTTATGGAACATGTCCACAAAAAAAATCTAGCTGTCAACACTGAATATTGCATTGTTGCATTTCTTTACACAGTTTATGAACTTACATTCATATTTTGTTGAAGTATTATTCAATAAACATATTTATAAAGGATTTTTGAATTGTTGCTATTTTTAGAATATTTTTAAAAATCTCACGTACCCCTTGGCATACCTTCATTACCCTCAGGGGTACACGTACCCCCATTTGAGAACCACTGATTTAGAGAACAGACCTGAAATGACACCCACATAGTCACCTTTACAAACTGCTAACTTCAAAGCGCGACTTGCGGATAGGCATTACATTTGTCACTAGGCCGTAGAGCAGGGATATTCAACTGGAAACCTGGGGGCCAAATCCGGGAATGACACCATATTGGCGCTCGAGTTAAGTTTAAAACAAACATTTTGGCAGCGTATTCCTAAAAACAGTAGAGTTGTTGTATAGAGAACCTTGAACCACTGTAAACACAGTAGCAGATCCTTTCATTAAAATTTTAACCTTGCTCAAAAACACTTGAGGGCAAACTTATCATTTACATAACTGAGGGATTCCTCAAGGCACCACTTTAAGTCTTCTACTTTTTGGCATTTTAATTTTTAATTTGATTTCTGTAACTAAGGTGTTGCTGTAGCTTGTGTACTTCAGATGCAGTCCGTAGTAATTTGTTCAACTTATTTAGCTGTACCAGTGGGGTTCCTCAAGGTTCTATCTTAGGTCCTCACTTTTTCATCACGTGGGCTTTTCAGCTGATGGCCCGTGACTTTAGTTAAAAAAAAAAAAATAGTGCAAGAATCACATTTTTGCAGCAGATTCTTAAAAACACTAGAGTGCTGTCATGGAGAGGGTGTTTGACTCCAATTGTTTCAGAAGTACCTTTAAAGCAGCAGAGCTCTCCTGTACCTCTGACAAAATAAATTGACCAGAATCAAATAGAGCTGGGTTTCCGGAATATACAAAATAAGGATAATAATAAAAGAATGAATTGATTACCATGAATTGGGGCTTCACAGTGGCAGAGGGGTTAGTGCGTCTGCCTCACAATACGAAGGTCCTGCAGTCCTGGGTTCAAATCCAGGCTCGGGATCTTTCTGTGTGGAGTTTGCATGTTCTCCCCGTGAATGCGTGGGTTCCCTCCGGGTACTCCGGCTTCCTCCCACTTCCAAAGACATGCACCTGGGGATAGGTTGATTGGCAACACTAAATTGGCCCTAGTGTGTGAATGTTGTCTGTCTATCTGTGTTGGCCCTGCAATGAGGTGGCGACTTGTCCAGGGTGTACCCCGCCTTCCGCCCGATTGTAGCTGAGATAGGCGCCAGCGCCCCCCGCGACCCCGAAAGGGAATAAGCGGTAGAAAATGGATGGATGGATAAAAGAATGAATTGATTACCATGAATTGATTTACGTTAAACAAGTTGAAAAACTTATTCGGGTGTTACCGTTTTGTGGTCAATTGTAAGGAATATGGACTGGCCCTGCGATGAGGTGGCGACTTGTCCAGGGTGTACCCCGCCTTCCGCCGGATTGTAGCTGAGATAGGCGCCAGCGACCCCAAAAGGGAATAAGCGGTAGAAAATGGATGGATGGATGGATGGATGGACTGTACTGTGCAATCTACTAATAAAAGTTTCAATCAATCAATCAAAGTTTGGCCCTCTGGTTCACACCTTTCTGGAAATGTGGCCCTCAAAACAACTTAGTTGGTTATCCCTGCTGTAGAGCAGTGGTTCTCAATTTGGGGTACGCGTACCCCTGGGGGTACTTGAAGGTAAGCCGAGGGGTAAGTGTGATTTTTTTTTTTTTAAATATTCTAAAAATAGCAACAATTCAAAAATCCTTTATAGATATATTTATTGAATAATACTTCAACAAAATATGAATGTAAGTTCATAAACTGTGAAAAGAAATACAACAATGCAATATTCAGTGTTGACAGCTAGATTTTTTGTGGACATGTTTCATAAATATTGACGTAAAAGATTTATTTTTTTGTGAAGAAATGTTTAGAGTTAAGTTGATGAATCCAGATGATCTCTATTACAATCCCCAAAGAGGGCACTTTAAGTTGATGATTACTTCTATGTGTAGAAATCTTCATTTATAATTGAATCACTTGTTTATTTTTCAACAAGTTTGTAGTTATTAAGACCAATCCAATCCACTTTATTTATATAGCACATTTAAACAACAATAACGTTTCCAAAGTGCTGCACAGCCATGTTAAAAACAATTGTAAAAAAGTAAATATAAAACCAATAAAAACAATATAAAAACAAATATGATTAAAAACTATTTTAAAGGGTAAAATACAAATCAAAGTGTATAAAAAACACAGAGGACAACAGAGGACCACACAACTCACGTACTGTTAAAAGCCAAAGAATAAAAGTGGGTCTTAAGACGAGACTTAAAACACTCCACTGTGGAAGCAGTTCTAACATGGAGGGGCAGAGTGTTCCAGAGCTTAGGGCCGACCACAGAGAAGGCCCTGTCTCCCCTGGTCTTAAGTCTGGTCTTGGGCACCACGAGCTGGAACTGGCTCTCGGACTTCAGAACGCGCGCAGGAATGTAAATTTGGATGAGGTCCGAGATATATTGAGGTGCCAGTCCATGTAAAGATTTAAAAACAAACAGCAATGTTTGAAAATCAATTCTAAAATGAACAGGGAGCCAGTGCAAACTCTGAAGAATTGGGGTTATATGCTGGCGTTTCTTGGCCCCTGTTAAAAGTCGTGCTGCCGCGTTCTGGACCAACTGCAACCGGGAGAGAGCTTTTTGGCTAATGCCAGCATAAAGTGCATTGCAGTAGTCCAGGCGACTTGAAATAAAAGCATGCACGACTTGTTCAAAAAGGTTAAAAGATAAAAACGGTTTAACCTTTACTAAAAGACGAAGGTGATAAAAACACGATTTTAAAACGGCATTGACTTGTTTGTCTAGTTCAAACTACAAATGAGCAATATTTTGCACTGTTATACAATTTAACAAATCAGAAACTGATGACATAGTGCTGTATTTTACTTCTTTATCTCTTTTTTTCAAACAAAAATACTTTGCTCTGAGTAGTACTTGAATTAAAAACATTTTTTTACAGGGGGTACATCACTGAAAAAAGGTTGCGAACCACTGCTGTAGAGAATAATAATAAAGACATAAACACAATCTTGTTAGGGCCACAAAAAGAATTGTGTCCCATGAAACATTGCATCGCCTCCTTTAAATAAGCTGTTTCTGTTTTGAGTCCCAGCACAATAATGCGAGGAATGTCACCATAGCTTATTAACCAGGCTGTCTCCTTCCGCACCTTCACTGTGTCTCTTGTAATCATTGGGCCTGAGCGCTGCACGGTGCACTGTTTGTCGCCATATGGGAGGCCTGCACGGGGGAACTCATGACCTCAAGAAGTCCCGCTGTGTTCGGGCTGCTGCGGCATCTGGCAAAGTCAAACGTGCCAGCAGATGTTTTCGAGTGAATGTATAATCCAAGTTATAGTGCATTTAAAAAAAAAAAAACAACATTACATTAATTCCTCATTTTGCATGAGGCAAGTGAAAGTTAAATCCTTTTACGTGTGGTGCATTGCAGAGTACTTGTGGGTCCGCAGTGACATCTTGTGGTGATTTGTGTGTTTTTTTTCTTTTCTTCTAGAGAGAGGATGAATACTGCTTGATGTGGGTGTGTGCCGACCTCATCTCCTTTGTTGTGGTTGTAGGAATATTTATATTACAGAAGTAAGTTCCCCTTCTTTTTTTTTTAGTTCTATTTTTTTTGTTGGATTGTGTCTGTCTGTCTCACAAACATTGCTGACCAACGCTTATTAACTCCTTTCCAATGTCACTAACGCATTTCCTTCTTTCATGTTTAGGGCAACATTACTGTTATAGCTCTCCATTATACAGTAGATGTATCATTGTTGGTCCGCCCAATTTAATGAGTTAAAAAATGGTGCTGGACACCTCAACATTACCAAATAAATATGTTTTTTTTACAAATTTGTCAATAGATTAAGTAAACATGTTTTCGACCAACTTTGCCACTACTAGATAGAGCTAGAATGACTCACTTTCCTTTATTCAAATGTGGCATATTTAAAAAAAATAAAAGCACAAGATATCTGGTGGGATACACTGCAAAAAGTCAGTGTTGAAAAACAAATACAAAAATCAGGGGTATTTTATTTGAACTAAGCAAAATTATCTGCCAATAGAACAAGAAAATTTGGCTTGTCAAGACTTTCCAAAACAAATAAAATGAGCTAACCTCAATGAACCCCAAAAATACCTTAAAATAGGTATATTCTCACTAATAACAACTGAGTACGTATTTTCTATTGTTTCATTGAAAATAAAACAGCAAAAGTCCATTTGACTGTTTTACTATGACAAAAGTTGGAAAAGCGGTTCGCAGCCGAGTGTGAAGCGACCGGAATGAGAATCAGCACCTCCAAGTCCGAGTCCATGGTTCTCGCCCGGAAAAGGGTGGAGTGCCATCTCCGGGTTGGGGAGGAGACCCTGCCCCAAGTGGAGGAGTTCAAGTACCTAGGAGTCTTGTTCACGAGTGAGGGAAGAGTGGATCGTGAGATCGACAGGCGGATCGGTGCGGCGTCTTCAGTAATGCGGACGTTGTATCGATCCGTTGTGGTGAAGAAGGAGCTGAGCCGGAAGGCAAAGCTCTCAATTTACCGGTCGATCTACGTTCCCATCCTCACCTATGGTCATGAGCTTTGGGTCATGACCGAAAGGATCAGATCACGGGTACAAGCGGCCGAAATGAGTTTCCTCCGCCGTGTGGCGGGGCTCTCCCTTAGAGATAGGGTGAGAAGCTCTGTCATCCGGGAGGAACTCAAAGTAAAGCCGCTGCTCCTTCACATCGAGAGGAGCCAGATGAGGTGGTTCGGGCATCTGGTCAGGATGCCACCCGAACGCCTCCCTAGGGAGGTGTTTAGGGCACGTCCAGCTGGTAGGAGGCCACGGGGAAGACCCAGGACATGTTGGGAAGACTATGTCTCCCGGCTGGCCTGGGAACGCCTCGGGATCCCCCGGGAAGAGCTAGACGAAGTGGCTGGGGAGAGGGAAGTCTGGGCTTCCCTGCTTAGGCTGTTGCCCCCGCGACCCGACCTCGGATAAGCGGAAGATGATGGATGGATGGAAGTTGGAAAAGTATGCAAAAGTCCCAAAAATAATACATTCCCAGGTTCAAGTCCCACAAGTCCCGCCGCCGGCCGGGATGCCCAAAGTGTCCAAAACGCGCCCAGCAAAGTCCCACGGAAAGGCGGGGAGAAAAGTGAGAAAAGTCTGTAAAATGTTTAAAAATCACACTCCATGTGGGACTCGAACATTTTGGGGACTTTTGCCGACTTTTCCCACTTTTATCTCCCCCCCCACCCCGTGGGACTCGGCAGGGTGTTTTATGGACATTTTGGGCATCTCGCGCGGCTGGCGGCAGGACTTGTGGGACTCGAACCTGGGTAGGTATTTTGAACATTTTTGGGGACTTTTGATGTCTTTTGTCACTTTTCTCCCCCACTTCCCGTGGGACTTTGCTGGGTGCGTTTTGGAAATTTTTTGCATTCCAGGACTTGTGCGGACGGCGGCGGGACTCGTGGACAAAATTGGGACTTTTGACCATTTTGGCTGCCTTTTCCCCTCTTCGTCCCCGCCTTCCTGTGCACCATTGCTGGGAGTGTTTTAGACATTTGGACAAAAATACTTTCAAGTAGTTTTACTCAATATAGGTCATAAAATCTCAGCAACAAGCTGTAATATCTTACTGAGATCATTTAGGACCAAAACACTTAAAGTCACTGCCGTTGTGTCCTTGGGCAAGACACTTTACCCACCTGCTCCCAGTGCCCCCCACACTGGTTTAAATGTAACTTAGATATTGGGTTTCACTATGTAAAGCGCTTTGAGTCACTAGAGAAAAAGCGCTATATAAATATAATTCACTTCACTTCACTTAAAACAAGTAAAACACTAACATAAAATCTGCTTAATGAGAAGAATTATCTTATTAGACAAAAAATAAGCAAATATCACCCTAATTTGAGATATTTAATCCTACTTAAATTTCTTTTTTTGCATTTAATGGTCTTTGCATTTGAAAATTTTATCTTATCCCAGGCTTTTTTTTTTTACTGAATTGTATATTTAATAAAATAGTCAAATATAATTCTATATAGTACATATTTAAAAGTCGATATATTTCTTTTAATACTTTAATTCCATTTGTGTGGCGGTATAGCTCGGTTGGTAGAGTGGCCGTGCCAGCAACTTGAGGGTTGCAGGTTCGATCCCCGCTTCCGCCATCCTAGTCACTGCCGTTGTGTCCTTGGGCAAGACACTTTACCCACCTGCTCCCAGTGCCCCCCACAGTGGTTTAAAATGTAATTTAGATATTTGGTTTCACTATGTAAAGCGCTTTGAGTCACTAGAGAAAAAGTGCTGTATAAATATAATTAATTTCACTTAAAACAAGTAAAACACTAACATAAAATCTGCTTAGTAAGAAGAATGATCTTATCAGACAAAAAATAAGCAAATATCACCCTAATTTGAGATATTTAATCTTACTTGGATTTCTGTTTTTGCATTAGATTTCAGTTTTTGCATTTAATGGTCTTTGCATTTGAAAATTTTATTTTATCCCAGGCTTTTTTTTTTACTGAATTGTATATTTAATAAAATAGTCAAATATAATTCTATATAGTACATATTTAAAAGTCGATACATTTTTTTCAATACTTTAATTCCATTTGTGTGGCGGTATAGCTCGGTTGGTAGAGTGGCCGTGCCAGCAACTTTAGGGTTGCAGGTTCGATCTCCGCTTCCGCCATCCTAGTCACTGCCGTTGTGTCCTTGGGCAAGACACTTTACCCACCTGCTCCCAGTGCCACCCACACTGGTTTAAAATGTAATTTAGATATTGGGTTTCACTATGTAAAGCACTTTGAGTCACTAGAGAAAAAGTGCTATATAAATATAATTAATTTCACTTAAAACAAGCACAACACTAACATAAAATCTGCTTAGTGAGAAGAATTATCTTATCAGGCAAAAATAAGCAAATATCACCCTAATTTGAGATATTTAATCTTAATTAGATTTCAGTTTTTGCATTGAATGGTCTTTGCATTTGAAAATATTATTTTATCCCAGGCTTTCTTTTTTTACTGAATTGTATATAAAAAAAAATAGTCAAATATAGTACATATTTAAAAGTCGATATATTTTTTTCAATACTTTAATTCCATTTGTGTGGCGGTATAGCTCGATTGGTAGAGTGGCCGTGCCAGCAACTTGTGGGTTGCAGGTTCAATCCCCACTTTCGCCATCCTAGTCATGTCCTTGGGCAAGACACTTTACCCACCTGCTCCCAGTGCCACCCACACTGGTTTAAAATGTAATTTAGATATTGGGTTTCACTATGTAAAAAAAATAGTCAAATATAATTCTATATAGTACATATTTAAAAGTCGATATATTTTTTTAATACTTTTTTTCCATTTTTGTGAAATTTAAAAAAAGTAGATAATGTCATATTTTGTGTTTTTATCACAAAACAGCGTGGATTGTTCCTTATGTAAACCTCCTGGGGGACTTCTTCAGATGACAGATTAGGTTTATTTATGCATTCCTGAGCGCCTCATCGGTTACCACTGCGAGCTTCTAAAACTGACCTCTCTTGTCTCCCTCCTCCTTTTTTGTCTTTCTTTTTCCTATCTCTCTCTCTCTCTCTCTCTCTCTCTCTCTACCTCCTGCCTGACTGCATGCTGCTGCACTTTGGCATCTTCTCTCAGCTATCACATGATCAGGTAACACTCCTTTCCTTTAACCTCTGTTCATGTAACTCATCCTTCTTTTGACCACTTTTTTCCCTTTTAACTGCGCTCTTTTCCTGAATACATGCGTCTATTTATTGTGTAGGTTTTCAATTGTTGTTTCTGTCGTTTTACTCACACAGCACATAAAAAAGTACCATATTTTAATAAATATGTTTACGTATATTAGCCGCACCAGACTTTAAGCCACAGATAATATTTTGTAAATGTTTATTTACACACCATAATCATTTTCAAACGGTGCCTTTAACACGGCAGTAAAACGGTTGATCAAACAAAACAAAATTCATTGTCATGGAACCAATCAGCTCTCCAATCAGCTCAACAAACATAATAACTCCAGAGTGACGTTTTGGTGAATTTACAAAACTGAAACAATACAAAAGAATCCAATTGTCAGTTAGTAATACTAACGTGTTAGCGTGTTCAGTAATGCTAACAAAGCTATCTTGATTACATTATGATAGCATGTACAAATATGCATGCTACAGGCATCGCACATGGGACGGTTTAGTACAGGGGTCACCAACGCGGTGCCCGCGGGCACCAGGTCGCCCGTAAGGACCAGATGAGTCGCCCGCTGGCCTGTTCTAAAAATAGCTCAAATAGCAGCACTTACCAGTGAGCTGCCTCTATTTTTTTAAATTGTATTTATTTACTAGCAGCTGGTCTCGCTTTGCTCGACATTTTTGATTCTAAGAGAGACAAAACTCGAATAGAATTTGAAAATCCAAGAAAATATTTTAAAGACTTGGTCTTCACTTGTTTAAATGAATTCATTTATTTTTTTACTTTGCTTCTTATAACTTTCAGAAAGACAATTTTTGAGAAAAAATACAAACTTATTGATGATTTTAGGATTTTTAAACACACCTTTTTACCTTTTTAAATTCCTGCCTCTTCTTTCCTGACAATTTAAATCAATGTTCAAGTAAATTTATCTTTTTTATTGTAAAGAATAATAAATAAATTTTGATTAAATTCTTCATTTTAGCTTCTGTGTTTTCGCCGAAGAATATTTGTGAAATATTTTTTCAAACTTATTATGATTAAAATCCAAAAATAATATTCTGGCAAATCTAGAAAATCTGTAGAATCAAATTTAAATCTTATTTCAAAGTGTTTTGAATTTCTTTAAAAAAAACAAAAAAAAATGGAAAATCTAGAAGAAATAATGATTTGTCTTTGTTAGAAATATAGCTTGGTCCAATTTGTTATATATTCTAACAAAATGCAGATTGGAGTTTAACCTAATTAAAACATGTCATCAACATTCTAAAATAATCTTAATCAGGAAAAATAACTAATGATGTTCCATAAATTATTTTTTTAATTTTTTCAAAAAGATTCGAATTAGCTAGTTTTTCTCCTCTTTGTTTTGGTTGAATTTTGAATTTTAAAGAGTCGTAATGGAAGATAAACTATGTTTCAAAATTTTATTTGAATTTGTTCCTGTTTTCTCCTCTTTTAAACCGTTCAATTAAGTGTTTTTTTTCATCATTTATTCTCGACAAAAAACCTTCCGTAAAAGGAAAAAAAATGTACAACGAAATGACAGACAGAAATACCCATTTTTTAAATATATACCGGTATATAGATTTTTTTCATTAAAGGTAAATTGAGCAAGTTGGCTATTTCTGGCAATTCATTTAAGTGTGTATCAAACTGGTAGCCCTTCGCATTAATCAGTACCCATGAAGTAGCTCCTGGTTTCAAAAAGGTTGGTGACCCCTGGTTTAGTAAGTAAGAAGTGTTTTAGTTGTATTGTAAAACTTAAAAGTGTTACTTGGAGTGATGAATGAAAAATGATTTCGAGCAGAAACGCTATGGATGAATACTTGCGTTTGAAGGAACGAAACAGAAAGTACCTTTTCAATCCGGAGTGAACTCGTCCAAAAGATGGCGCCTTAGCACAAACCATAACACGCCTTTTCAATCCAATCCTATCCACTTTATTTGTATAGCACATTTAAACAACAGAAATTTTTCAAAATTGCTGCGCAACAATATTAAAAACAATATTCAAATATTATCCTTAGGTCCACCAGTGACTGAATAAAAAAATGAATAATAAAAAAAAAAGAATATATATAGCCCATGTGGTGATGTCCTTTACACACTGATGTCGGATTTTGACACAATACCGTCTGAGGGATTGAAGGTCACGGGCCTTGCCTCTTACGTGCAATGGTTTCTCAATATTCTCTGAACCTTTTGATGATTTTACGGACCATAGATGGTGAAATCCCTAAATTCCTTGCAATAGCTCGTTGAGAAATGTTGTTCTTAAACTGTTGGACAATTTGCTCACGCATTGGTGACCCTCACCCCATACTTGTTTGTGAACGACTGAGCATCAAATGTAAGCTGCTTTTATACCCAATCATGGCACCCACATTTTCCCAATTAGCCTGTTTACCCGTGGGATGTTCCAAATAAGTGTTTGATGACCATTCCTCAACTTTCTCAGTCTTTTTTGCCACTTGTGCCAGCTTTTTTGAAACATATTGCAGACATCAAATTCTAATTGAGCTAATATTTGCAAAAAAAAAACATTTCTCAGTTCGAACATTAGATAGATTGTCTTTGCAGTATATTCAATTGAATATAGGTTTAAAAGCATTTGCAAATCATCGTTGGCCCAACGTGCCAACTTCACAGGTTTTGTTTTTTGTACAAATCACTTGCTTTAATAATTAAATACATTCATTCATACATTGGATCCGTGTTGGATCTTTGTTGGAGCCGCTTTGAACTGGACTCTCGCGACTGTGTTTTATCCATTATGGATTGAACTTTCACAGTATCATGTTAGACCCACTCGACATCCATTGCTTTCCTCCTCTCCAAGGTTCAATCAATCAATGTTTATTTATATAGCCCCAAATCACAAATGTCTCAAAGGACTGCACAAATCATTACGACTACAACATCCTCGGAAGAACCCACAAAAGGGCAAGGAAAACTCACACCCAGTGGGCAGGGAGAATTCACATTCAGTGGGACGCCAGTGACAATGCTGACTATGAGAAACCTTGGAGAGGACCTCAGATGTGGGCAACCCCCCCCCTCTAGGGGACCGAAAGCAATGGATGTCGAGCGGGTCTAACATGATACTGTGAAAGTTCAATCCATAGTGGCTCCAAGACAGCAGTGAGAGTCCCGTCCACAGGAAACCATCTCAAGCGGATCAGCAGCGTAGAGATGTCCCCAACCGATACAGGCGAGCGGTCCATCCTGGGTCCCGACGAGCGGTCCATCCTGGGTCTCGACTCTGGACAGTCAGTACTTCATCCATGGTCATCGGACCGGACCCCCTCCACAAGGGAGGGGGGGACATAGGAGAAAGAAAAGAAGCGGCAGATCAACTGGTCTAAAAAGGAGGTCTATTTAAAGGCTAGAGTATACAGATGAGTTTTAAGATGAGACTTAAATGCTTCTCATAGTCATCATTGTCACCGACGTCCCACTGGGTCATTATTGTCACCGATGTCCCACTGGGTGTGAGTTTTCCTTGCCCTTATGTGGGCCTACCGAGGATCTCGTGGTGGTTTGTGCAGCCCTTTGAGACACTAGTGATTTAGGGCTATATAAGTAAACATTGATTGATATATATATATATATATATATATATATATATATAAAACCAATATAAAAATAAATGTGATTAAAAAAAATTTAAAACACAGAGGACCACACAACTCACGTAGTGTCAAAAGCCAAATAATAAAAGTGGGTCTTAAGACGAGACTTAAAACACTCCACTGTGGGAGCAGTTCTAACATGGAGGGGCAGAGTGTTCCAGAGCTTAGGGCCGACCACAGAGAAGGCCCTGTATCCCCTGGTCTTAAGTCTGGTCTTGGGCACCAAGAGCTGGAGCTGGCTCTCTGACCTCAGAACGAGCGCAGGAGTGTAAATTTGGATAAGGTCCGAGATATATTGAGGTGCCAGTCCATGTAAAGATTTAAAAACAAACAGCAACGTTTGAAAATCAATTCTAAAATGAACAGGGAGCCAGTGCAGACTCTGAAGAATTGGGGTTATATGCTGGCGTTTCTTGGCCCCTGTTAAAGTTAAAAGTCGTGCGGCCGCGTTCTGGCCTAACTGCAACCGGCTAATGCCAGCATAAAGTGCATTGCAGAAATAAAAGCATGCACGACTTGTTCATTGCCGCATTGCTGGCAGTAAGTCGGACACGTTTCCAGTGAGGGTTGGACTCCGCCAAGGCTGTCCTTTGTCACCGATTCTGTTCATAACTTTTATGGACAGAATTTCTAGGCGCAGTCAAGGCGTTGAGGGGTTCCGGTTTGGTGGCTGCGGGATTAGGTCTCTGCTTTTTGCAGATGATGTGGTCCTGATGGCTTCATCTGGCCGGGATCTTCAGCTCTCACTGGATCGGTTCGCAGCCGAGTGTGAAGTGGCCGGAATGAGAATCAGCACCTCCAAGTCCGAGTCCATGGTTCTCTCCCGGAAAAAGGTCGAGTGCCCTCTCCTGGTTGGGGAAGAGACCCTGCCCCAAGTGGAGGAGTTCAAGTACCTTGGAGTCTTGTTCACGAGTGGGGGAAGAGTGGATCGTGAGATCGACAGGCGGATCGGTGCGGCGTCTTCAGTAATGCGGACGTTGTACCGATCTGTTGTGGTGAAGAAGGAGCTGAGCCGGAAGGCAAAGCTCTCAATTTACCGGTCGATCTACGTTCCCATCCTCACCTATGGTCATGAGCTTTGGGTTATGAGTTTCCACTGCCGGGTGGCGGGGCTCTCCCTTAGAGATAGGGTGAGAAGCTCTGCCATCCGGGAGGAACTCAAAGTAAAGCCGCTGCTGCTCCACATCGAGAGGAGCCAGATGAGGTGGTTCGGGCATCTGGTCAGGATGCCACCCAAACTCCTCCCTAGGGAGGTGTTTCGGGCATGTCCGACCGGTTGGAGGCCACGGGGAAGACCCAGGACACGTTGGGAAGACTATGTCTCCCGGTTGGCCTGGGAACGCCTCGGGATCCCCCGGGAGGAGCTGGACCAAGTGGCTGGGGAGACGGAAGTTTGGGCTTCCCTGCTTAGGCTGCTGCCTCCGCGACCCGACCTCAGATAACCTACTAAGTGGCCTAGTGGTTCGATTGTCCACCCTGGGATTGTTAGGTCGTGAGTTCAAACCCTGGCCGAGTCATTCCAAAGACTATAAAAATGGGACCCATTACATCCCTTCTTGGCACTCAGCTTTTAGAGTTGGAATTTGGGATTTAATCACCAAAAATAATTCCCGGGCGCGGCACCGCTGCTGCTCACTGCTCCCCTCACCTCCCAGGGGGTGATCAAGGGGATGGGTCACTTGCAGAAGACTAATTTCACCACATCTAGTATGTGTGTGACAATCATTGGTACTTTAACTTTAAGAAAATGGGTGGATGGATGGAAGTTTGATTTTGTTACATCAGCAGTTTGATAAGCTTCTATGTCAAAACCCTCAAAAAGGCGGTTCATTTTTCACAATAAGCCAAATGTGTCCAATAGTGTGATTGTGTGCTTTAACTTCGTTGTTTTGTTTTTTCAATCTTTCATAAACTATCCATACAAAAAAAGATGTCTCATATGTCGAAATAGCCGCAAAATATACTTCTAGAGGCACACAAAACTTCATTGTCACAATGAATGTCGTGCCAGACCTCACCGAAACTCACGAGTGCACTTATCGAGATTAATTTGTTTTTGTTACATTTGCGGTGCTTGCAAAGTTTGGTATGTTTTTCTGTTAAAGCGTTCTAAAAATCAATTTAATTGAATAATGATAGTAGTAAATCCATCCATCCATCCATCCATTTTCTACCACTCTTCAGGGGTCACAGGGGGGGCTGGAGCCTATCTCAGCTGCATTAGGGCAGAAGGTGGGGTACACCCTGGACAAGTCGCCACCTCATCACAGGGCCAACACAGATAGACAGACAACATTCACACTCACGTTCACACACTAGGGCCAATTTAGTTTTGCCAATCAACCTATCCCCAGGTGCATGTCTTTGGAGGTGGGCGGATTAATTATTAATTATATGTCTATTATATTAATATAATATGTGAACATGTCCATGTCTAGGTTTTACATGCAGTTGGCTTGAGGCCATTGACCAAATTATTTCAGCCCAACACGATCATCACACGATAATTTGTACATTTTAGGCAAAACTTGAATTTGGCAAAAAAACTGACCAATCACAGCTTGCGTTCTGCACCGCCAGCGACACAAACCAAGGTCTTTTTGGGGGTACCCATTGGCTACGCAGGGGGAGGGGGACAACGGGGTCGCCGACGCAAGCTACACGAAGCAAGAGTATATACCAGGCTTAAGTCTGATTTACACATTATTCTTCTGATTTTGGCAATGTTTTTAGGTGATAAAAAGCTGCTGATGTTATTGACTCAATGAGGCTGATAAAGTTCAAGTCTGAGTCTATTACAAACTCCGTTTCCATATGAGTTGGGAAATTGTGTTAGATGTAAATATAAACGGAATACAATGATTTGCAAATCCTTTTCAACCCATATTCAGTTGAATATGCTACAAAGACAACATATTTGATGTTCAAACTGATAAAACGTTTTCTTTTTGGCAAATAATCATTAACTTCAGAATTTGATGCCAGCAACACGTGACAAAGAAGTTGGGAAAGGTGGCAATAAATACTGATAAAGTTGAGGAATGCTCATCAAACACTTATTTGGAACATCCCACAGGTGTGCAGGCTAATTGGGAACAGGTGGATGCCAGGATTGGGTATAAAAACAGTTTCCCTAAAAATGCTCAGTCTTTCACAAGAAAGGATGGGGCGAGGTACACCCCTTTGTCCACAACTGCGTGTGCAAATAGTCAAACAGTTTAAGATCAACGTTTCTCAAAGTGCAATTGCAAGAAATTTAGGGATTTCAACATCCACGGTCCATAATATCATCAAAAGGTTCAAAGAATCTGGAGAAATCCCTCCACGTAAGCGGAATGGCCGGAAACCAACAATGACCGTGACCTTCGATCCCTCAGACGGCACTGTATAAAAAACCAACATCAATCTCTAAAGGATATCACCACATGGGCTCAGGAAAACTTCAGAAAACCACTGTCACTAAATACAGTTCATCGCTACATCTGTAAATGCAAGTTAAAGCTCTACTATGCAAAGCGAAAGCCATTTATCAACAACATCCAGAAAGGCCGCTGGCTTCTCTGGGCCCAAGATCATCTAAGATGGACTGATGCAAAGCGGAAAAGTGTTCTGTGGTCTGACGAGTCCACATTTCAAATAGTTTTTGGAAATATTCGACATCGTGTCATCCGGACCAAAGGGGAAGCGAACCATCCAGACTGTTATCGACGCAAAGTTCAAAAGCCAACATCTGTGATGGTATGGGGGTGCATTAGTGTCCAAGGCATGGGTAACTTACACATCTGTGAAGGCACCATTAATGCTGAAAGGTACATACAGGTTTTTGAACAACATATGCTGCCATCTAAGCGCCGTCTTTTTCATGGACGCCCCCGCTTATTTCAGCAAGACAATGCCAAGCCACATTCAACATGTGTTACAACAGCGTGGCTTTGTAGTTACCTGGCCCGCCTGCAGTCCAGACCTGTCTTCCATCGAAGATTTGTGGCGCATTATGAAGCGTAAAATACGACAGCGGAGACTGTTGAACGACTGAAGCTCTACATAAAACAAGAATGGGGAAGAATTCCTCTTTCAAAGCCTCAACAATTAGTTTCCTCAGTTCACAAACGTTTATTGAGTGTTGCTAAAAGAAAAGGTGATGTAACACAGTGGTGAACATGCCCTTTCCCAACTACTTTGGCACATGTAGCAGCCATGAAATTCTAAGTTAATTACTATTTGCTAAAAAAATTAAGTTTATGAATTTGAACATCAAATATGTTGTCTTTGTAGCATATTCAACTGAATATGGGTTGAAAAGGATTTGCAAATCATTGTATTCCGTTTATATTTACATCTAACACAATTTCCCAACTCATATGGAAACAGGGTTTGTATTGTTTCCTCTAAATTCCTAACCTAAGGTCTCAGGGAGGGGGTCTTAAGGTGACTAATGATAGTTCTGGTACCAAAATGAGGAAAAACAGTCAGACACCGAGCTAACAACGGTCGGCTTATCTGCAAAAAAGCTGCCAACAGCTTGAACACGTCATTATTTTCTATCACTTGAAGACATGACATGAAGAAGAGTACAGAGACAATGTTAAAATGCCACAAAATACTAATGCAGTAGTAAAGAATAGGAAATAACATTTGAATATTTTGTTTATCTTGTTGTGTCGGATGAATTGTTGCACGTTGAATGAATGACAATGTAAAGAATATCTCAGAGAAAAGCCTTCTGGTCTACAACAATGAGAGCAGGATGAGCAGCAGCAGTTATTGATGACATTACCCCACCTCCTCCCGCAGGTATCGAACCAGCGGCATGCGCAGCTACAACCCTGAGCAGATCATGCTGAGCGCCGCGGTCGGGAGGTCCAGCCGAGACCTCAACGTCATGAAGGAGAAGCTCATTTTCTCCGGTGAGGATGGTGACGGCCGGTATCTGGTCCCAGCAGGCTGCCTCTCGAGTGTCTGTGAACCCTCCTCCTCCTCCTCCTCTTCCCCCTTCCTCTCATCCATGTCGAAAGGTCAAACCCAGTAGCCGCCCCAGCCTGACCCCGCCATCTCTCCGTGTGTGTCCATCGTCTGCGCCATCAGCGACCTATTCCTCCTTCATTCCTTGCCTGCGTCCTTGCCCACTTTCCCCACACAACTCTCATCCATCCCTGCTTCCATGCTACCTGCCTGCTACCCCCCCACCCATAGGGAAGCTTTAAGGGTGCCCCGGTCTGTCCGGCACTGGGCGGGGTCGAAGGTAAGTCTCTCAAAGTCAGACTCCTTTACCAAGGCCTAGTAAAGTTGCACAAGAATCCCGCGTTTTGATAGATTGATTGAAACTTTTATTAGTAGATTGCTCAATATTCCGTACAATTGACCACTAAATGGTAACACCCCAATAAGTTTTTCAACTTGTTTAAGTCGGAGTCCACTTTAATCAATTCATCGTAAGCTTAGTTATGGTAGAATTTTGTATTTGTACAGAGCTTAGCTTCTTTTTACACTGTATAAAAGTTGTATTAGTTTTATGTTTCAGCCCTCGGGTATCCATGGTAGTTTTTAGCGTTCTTATCGCACCTTAAAAACTATTATGTCGCAGCAAAATATAACATTTATGATCATCCGCCTGGGAAAGTCAGGCCTGTGTAGGAATTATTTCAGCCACTTCATGGCACTGTTGGCTCAACTTTGCCAGAGTCGTGTATAAAGAGAGTAGAGCCAACTGGTTCCAGGCGATCTCCTCAATGATTGGTCTGAGATTTACTATAAGCATTAAGTAAAAAATAATAATAATAATTTGACTTATTTTTAACATTTTAGTGACTGAGACCCTCTATCCTCCCCAGGAGCCTTAAGGATTTAAAAAAAATCCATATATTTTGTTATGGTTTGAAAATGAAAAATATCAAAATGCTTAAATGTTTCCCTTTGTGGAAAAAGTTTGGACACCCCTGCTCTAAAGGGATAAGAGGTAGGAAATGGATAGATAAATTATTACAATATATAAATATCATAGGGCTTCACGGTGGAAGAGGGGTTAGTGCGTCTGCCTCACAATACGAAGGTCCTGCAGTCCTGGGTTCAAATCCAGGCTCGGGATCTTTCTGTGTGGAGTTTGCATGTTCTCCCCGTGAATGCGTGGGTTCCCTCCGGGTACTCCGGCTTCCTCCCACTTCCAAAGACATGCACCTGGGGATAGGTTGATTGGCAACACTAAATTGGCCCTAGTGTGTGAATGTTGTCTGTCTATCTGTGTTGACCCTGCGATGAGGTGGCGACTTGTCCAGGGTGTACCCCGCCTTCCGCCCGATTGTAGCTGAGATAGGCGCCAGCGCCCCCCGTGACCCCAAAAGGGAAAAAGCGGTAGAAAATGGATGGATTGATAAATATCATAAACAGTGTATCTGAGTACCGAAGAAAAAAAACCTTTATAAATGTTATTGATTTATTTATAATTTATATTATTTTTGCTGTATATCTTGTGTACAAAATGTCTTTAGTGCTCATGTGGTTTTGTTTGTTTTTTAAACGCTGTCATGTAACACAGGGGTTCTCAAATGGGGGTACTTGAAGGTATGCCAAGGGGTACGTGAGATTTTTTTTTTTAAATATTCTAAAAATAATTCAAAAATCCTTTATAAATATATTTATTGAATAATACTTCAACAAAATATGAAAGTAAGTTCATAAACTGTGAAAAAAAAATACAACAATGCAATATTCAGTGTTGACAGCTAGATTTTTTTGTGGACATGTTCCATAAATATTGATGTTAAAGATTTCTTTTTTTGTGAAGAAATGTTTAGAATGAGAGAGATCGACAGGCGGATCGGTGCGGCGTCTTCAGTAATGCGGACGTTGTATCGATCCGTTGTGGTGAAGAAGGAGCTGAGCCGGAAGGCAAAGCTCTCAATTTACCGGTCGATCTACGTTCCCATCCTCACCTATGGTCATGAGCTTTGGGTCATGACCGAAAGGATAAGATCACGGGTACAAGCGGCCGAAATGAGTTTCCTCCGCCGTGTGGCGGGGCTCTCCCTTAGAGATAGGGTGAGAAGCTCTGCCATCCGGGAGGAGCTCAACGTAAAGCCGCTGCTCCTCCACATCGAGAGGAGCCAGATGAGGTGGTTCGGGCATCTGGTCAGGATGCCACCCGAACGCCTCCCTAGGGAGGTGTTTAGGGCACGTCCAGCTGGTAGGAGGCCACGGGGAAGACCCAGGACACGTTGGGAAGACTATGTCTCCCGGCTGGCCTGGGAACGCCTCGGGATCCCCCGGGGGGAGCTGGACGAAGTGGCTGGAGATAGGGAAGTCTGGGCTTCCCTGCTTGGGCTGCTGCCCCCGCGACCCGACCTCGGATAAGCGGAAGATGATGGATGGATGGATGGATGTTTAGAATGAAGTTTGTGAATCCAGAGGGATCTCTATTACAATCCCCAAAGAGGGCACTTTAAGTTGATGATTACTTCTATGTGTAGAAATCTTTATTTATAATTGAATTGCTTGTTTATGTTTCAAATTTTTTTAGTTATTTTCATATTTTTTTTTCCAAATAGTTCAAGAAAGACCACCACAAATGAGCAATATTTTGCACTCTTATACAATTTAATAAATCAGAAACTGATGACAAAGTGCTGTATTTTACTTCTTTATCTCATTTTTTCCCAACTAAAAATAGCACTACATTTATTTATCACTGAAAAAATGTTGAGAACCACTGATGTAACACAACCCCCTTGTGTGCTTTGGCTCCCTCTAGAGGTGGGCAATGGAGTTGCCGGCAGTGAGGAGCCCTACACAGACACCAGCAATGACTACAATGACTACTACACTGACCGACCTGGCAGCCAATGATGGCGCACTTTCAGCCACAAGATGAGGAAACAAGCCTGTACATTTTTTTTTGTGTGTAAATAATGTCTTTGCTTCCTGGACAAAAAATATATAATGTATATTACTTTTGACTCAGCACTTTTTACCCACGGAATTGACTTAAGTGTCCAGAATATTTCATGTGTAAACTAATCCTCCCAAACAGGTCCTAAGCACTGATGCCTTTTATTTCTCGACACAATCCAGCATGAACTATGCTCACAGCGGCTGGCGACATTTGAAAGTGTGCAAATGTCGCTGCATGCAACCGTTATGATGGTGTCGTGGTGTGTGTGAGCTCAGCTGTACAGTCAGAAACAAGTGAGTCATTTAAAGTATGTAACCTGGTGGGGTGTGTACCGTTAAAGTATGTAACCTGGTGGGGTGTGTACCGTTTAGCCTGCAGTGCAGTGTTGGGAATGACCTCGTTTGCAAGCCAACATAAGAACACTTTGGAGTCCACGTGACAATTTGAGGACTTAATTCCCTGCAAGAATGTCTGAGGCTATTTTATTGTTTACAAACCTGGAGCATCTTCATGTTTGTCGCTGCTGTCTAATGTTATGTGTGAATAAAAGTGTAAGCTAAACTAAAAGGGGCACTTTCTCGTTTGTTTGTACTTTGCCTCTGAAGTGAACGCTGAACAATGTTTTTTTGTTTTTTTTTTAGTTTACACTAGTCAAGTCATCCATCCATCCATCCATCCATTTTCTACCGCTTATTCCCTTTTGGGGTGGCGGGGGGCGCTGGCGCCTATCTCAGCTACAATCGGGCGGAAGGCGGGGTACACCCTGGACAAGTCGCCACCTCAACGCAGGGCCTAGTCAAGTCACAGGTAAAGTAAAAAAAAATCAAATAACTTTGTTTGAGCAGCTTAAATGCCTACTGAAACCCACTACTACCAACCATGCAGTCTGATAGTTTAGATTAGATTAGATAGTACTTTATTTATTCCGTCAGGAGAGTTCCTTCAGGAAAATTACAATTTTCAGCACAATCCCATTCAAGATCAGACAAACATTACAGGGAGACAGAACAGGATCGCTGACGGGTCTGCCGGCTTCCAGCGCCCCTTACAAAAAAAAAAAAAAAAGATGACATTCAGGTAAACAAGGGGGGGGGGGTGGTACAAAAAAATAGAAGATTAAAAGAAAAGAAAAAAATGAAAAAAATATATCAATGATGAAATATTAACATTGCAACACATGCCAATACGGCCTTTTTAGTTTACTAAATTGCAATTTTAAATTTCCCGCTGAGTTTTTTGTTGAAAATATCGCAGAATGATGACGCGTGCGCATGACGTCACGGACTGCAAGGAAACAGCGCTGCACGACTTGCGGCTACAAGTAGTCTGCTTTAATCGCATAATTACACAGTATTTTGGAAATCTGTGTAGCTGAATCTTTTGCAATTTGTTCAATTAATATTGGAGAAGTCAAAGTAGAAAGATGGAGTTGGGAAGCTTTAGCCTTTAGCCACACAAACACACGGTGATTCCTCGTTTGAAATTCCCAGAGGTGAAACTTTACTATGGATCAGAGAGTTTAAGCCAGGGGCGCTCACACTTTTTCTGCAGGCGAGCTACTTTTCAATTGACCAAGTCGAGGAGCTCTAAATCATTCCTATTTATAATTTATATTTATTTATTTATGAAAAAGACATTTTTGTTAACAAGTTAATGGTGTTTAATGATAATACAAGCATGTTTAACACACATAGATTCCTTTCTTTCATGAAGACAAGAATATAAATTGGTGTATTACCTGATTCTGATGACTTGCATTGATTGGAATTAGACAGTGGTGCTGATAACGTCCGCATTTTCAAATGGAGGAAAAAAAAAGTCCTCCTTTCTGTCCAATACCACATGAAAGTGGTTGGATTTGGCATCTCATTTGTCCAACTTGCATACTCGTTTTTAAACACTTTGTTATGAGAGTAGCATATGTGTGTGGCCCTTTAATGTCTGGCAGCAGGTGAGTGACGTCAGTGAGAGTGCGGGTGGGCAAGCAAGTGAGAAAGCGGTCGCTGAGGGCGGGGGAGAAATACATTGGCATCAAACTCCGTAGCTTGCTAGCTTGTGCACGCTAGCTTTCTGAGACTCTTATTTTGTTAGCACAGGCAGGATGAAACAGGTCTTTTATGGTGAAGACAGGAACTGTGCAGTCGGTCTTTAGAGTTTTGACAGTAGGTACGGAGTCTCTAGAAATAAAATGTGTTTCTCTGCGTCCGCCCTGTTAGTGATTTTTTTCTTAAATATGAGCTCGCAGCAGCCAGCGTCATCTCACAAGATCCTCGGGTGCCGAGAATGTCAAACAACTGACGAAAGTAAAGTCTTGGTATGATTGATGATTGCTCATTTTTATGTTTATTTTTTAATGCCTGGCTTGAGATCGACTGACACACCCTCCGAGATCGACCAGTCGATCGCAATCGACGTAATGGGCACCCCTGGTTTAAGCGAACATGGACAAATGTCAACCAGCAGTTTTCGGTGAGAAAATTGTGGTAAAAAGTCGCCTCTCACCGGAGATCAGCTGAGCTTGCTGGCGTCGACTTCCCTCAGAGACTGGCCTCAAGACACCCGTGGACACACACTTCTCCGACTATCAGGTACTATTAAACTCACTAAAACACTAGCAACACAATACAAAGATAAGGGATTTACCAGAAGTATCCTAGTAAATGTGTCTAAAAACATCTGAATTCGTCCCAATGCAATCACCTTTTTTTTTTTTTTTTTTTCTAGTCCTTCGCTGTCGATATCCTCAAACACAAATATTTCATCCTCGCTCAATTTAATGGGAAAATTGATGTTTTCTCGGTCCGAATAGCTCTTACTGCTGGTGGCTCCCATTATAAACAATGAATATGTGAGGAGCCCTACAACCCGTGACGTCACGCGCACATCGTCTGCTACTTCCGGTACAGGCAGGGCTTTTCTATTAGCGACCAAAAGTTGCGAACTTTATCGTCGATGTTCTCTACTAAATGCTTTCAGCAAAAATATGGCAATATCGCGAAATGATCAAGTATGACACATAGAATGGACCTGCTATCCCCGTTTAAATAAAATCTCATTTCAGTAGGCCTTCAGTGTGCTGTGGAAAAAATGTAAAATGTCACCAAATTGTTGTAAAAATATATTTTTTCAAACCACTAATTGTATTTTACAAATAATGATCCGTACCTCTATTGTCGAGGCGGCCGATTGGATCTGTGGCCGCAAGGTGGTTGATGCCTGTCGTGGCGGTAATCCTAGAACCCGCCAGAGTGAGGGATGCCGTCAAGCTGAAGAAGGAGTCCTATCGGGTCCTTTAGGCTCATAGGACTCCGGAAGCAGTGGACAGGTACCGACAGGCCAAGCGGTGTGCAGCTTCAGCGGTCGCGGAGGCTAAAACATGGACATTGGAGGAGTTCGGGGAAGCCATGGAAAACGACTTCCGGATTGCTTCGAAGCGATTCTGGACCACCGTCCGCCGCCTCAGGAAGGGGAAGCAGTGCACTATCAACACCGTGTATGGTGCGGATGGTGTTCTGCTGACCTCAACTGCGGATGTTGTGGATAGGTAGAAGGAATACTTCGAAGACCTCCTCAATCCCACCAACACGTCTTCCTATGAGGAAGCAGTGCCTGGGGAATCTGTGGTGGACTCTCCTATTTCTGGGGCTGAGGTAGTTAAAAAGCTCCTCGGTGGCAAGGCCCCAGGGGTGGATGAGATCCGCCTGGAGTTCCTTAAGGCTCTGGATGCTGTGGGGCTGTCTTGGTTGACAAGACTCTGCAGCATCGCGTGGACATCGGGGGCGGTACCTCTGGTTTGCCAGACCGGAGTGGTGGTCCCTCTCTTTAAGAAGGGGGACCGGAGGGTGTGTTCCAACTATCGTGGGATCACACTCCTCAGCCTTCCCGGTAAGGTTTACTCAGGTGTACTGGAGAGGAGGCTACGCCGGATAGTCGAAGCTCGGATTCAGGAGGAACAGTGTGGTTTTCGTCTTGGTCGTGGAACTGTGGACCAGCTCTATACTCTCGGCAGGGTCCTTGAAGGAAGTCCTGTGGAGAGTGCTCAGAGAGTATGGGGTAACGGACTGTCTTATTGTGGCGGTCCGCTCTTTGTATGATCAGTATCAGAGCTTGGTCCGCATTGCCAGCAGTAAGTCGGACACGTTTCCAGTGAGGGTTGGAGTCCGCCAAGGCTGCCCTTTGTCACCGATTCTGTTCATAACTTTTATGGACAGAATTTCTAGGCACAGTCAGGGCTTTGAGGCTATCTGGTTTGGTGACTGCAGGATTAGGTCTCTGCTATTTGCAGATGATGTGGTCCTGATGGCTTTATATGGCCAGGATCTACAGCTCTCACTGGATCGGTTTGCAGCCGAGTGTGAGGCGACTGGGATGGGAATCAGCACCTCCAAGTCCGAGTCCATGGTACTCGCCCGGAAAAGGGTGGCGTGCCATCTCCGGGTTGGGGAGGAGACCCTGCCCCAAGTGGAGGAGTTCAAGTACCTCGGAGTGTTGTTCACGAGTGAGAGAAAAGTGGATCGTGAGGTCGACAGACGGATCAGTGCGGCGTCTTCAGTAATGCGGACGCTGTATCGATCCGTTGTGGTGAAGAAGGAGCTGAGCCGGAAGGTAAAGCTCTCAATTTACCGGTCGATCTACGTTCCCATCCTCACCTATGGTCATGAGCTTTGGGTCGTGACAGAAAGGATAAGATCACGGGTACAAGCGGCCGAAATGAGTCTCCCCGCCGGGTGGCGGGGCTCTCCCTTAGAGATAGGATGAGAAGCTCTGTCATCCTCCACATCGAGAGGAGCCAAATGAGGTGGTTTGGCCATCTGGTCAGGTTGCCACCCGAACGCCTCCCTAGAGAGGTGTTTATCGCACGTCCAATCGGTAGGAGGCCACGGGGAAGACCCAGGACACGTTGGGAAGACTATGTCTCCCGGCTGGCCTGGGAACGCCTCGGGATCCCCCGGGAAGAGGTAGACGAAGTTGCTGGGGAGAGGGAAGTCTGGGTTTCCCTGCTTAGGCTGTGGCCCCCGCGACCCAACCTCGGATAAGCGGAAGAAGATAGATGGATGGATGGATTTTTATTTACCCTGGAAATGGCCGATTTAGCTTAAGAATCTCTTTTGCAGGAGGGTCCTGCACATTGATCCACAAGTGTAGGTGTCACTGGAAGTTAGGAGGGCTTTTTGATTGATTGATTGAGTGAAACGTTTATCAGTACAGTACAGTAGATATTGTTTGAAAGTTTTATTAGTAGGTTGCACAGTACAGTACATATTCCGTACAATTGGCCACTAAATGGTAACACCCGAATAAGTTTTTTTCAACGTGTTTAAGTCGGGCTCCACGTTAAGCAATTTATGGGCCGTGATTAGGATGGCGGAAGCCGGCATCGAACCTGGAACCCTCAAGTGGCCGCTCCACCACCCGAGCCACGCCATTCCAAACGCCGTTATGATTATTGCATGAATTAATATCGAACAATACCGTCAGCTACTTGATGAGAACGACTTTGTATTGTCAATAAAGGCTACTGAGTCGTTTCTTAACATTGTCAGCTCTGGATTTTTTTCCCGATGAAATAACGTTACCTCGGCTCAAAAAATGTTGGAAAACACTGCTGGGTTATGTAACCTATTTTTATGGTTTTGCCTCTTTGTGATGTTAAGTTCCTGTTATTGCGTATATGCCTTGCGCTCTTATTTTGAAGGCGCGGAGAGCGGAAGCGGTGTCACGTTGGAGTGGAGCGGAAGTTTTGAAAAGCGAGAAAATAAAGTCGTCCTCGTGTAAAACTAGAGCCTACGTGTTTGTTGTTTTATTGTTTTATACAGTATAGGCGACTTATATAAACCCTCGGTTACATATGTTAAAGTTATATTTTTTAAGTATTTTATTTATCCCGTAGTGTAAATGTGCATGCTTTTGTTTGTTGTAGAAGATACGTCAACGGTTCGATTCCGACCTCTGCAAACGCAAAATTGCCCTGTCATCTTTCACGTGAGTAACTGCTATCCTAGATAACGCTATGAATTAGTATTTTATTGATTGATTTATACCGTATTTCCTTGAATTGCCGCCCGGGCGCTAATTAATTTAAAACCTCTTCTCACTCCTGCGCTTACCAAAGGCATGCGGTAAAAGTAAGCATGCGCTAATTATTTTAAAACCTCTTCTCACTCCTTTACTTATAAATTAAATCCATGCCAGCTTCTTCTGATCAAAAGCATCGATAACTTATTTATAGAAGTCTTCCTTATCTTTATTCAGTTTTAAAAGTCTCTCTGTCTCGATGGAGATCTTCCTTTACAACCCCCTGCTTCGATTGAAAGTCCAGTTTAGAAAAGTGCTATCAGACCGCAGCTATCAGTTAGCTCAGCTCCTCAAGTGCGGGGCGACGACAGAATTATCCTCGGAACAACTCCCCCTCCCGTTCTGCTCCGTGGGTGATCTATTTATCCCACCGCTGCCACCAGGAAGTGTTATTGTATAAATAATACACTGGGTATTTAGGACTGGAACATGCTTTATTTCCGCCCGGTTGTTTACATAGCCAGCATAGGTGTTACATCCTAATAGGTCCGTCGTGCACTCGCCGCGTCATATCTGTCCCAGCACAATTCACGTCATCCTTTGTCACTTCTTCTGCAGCCGAGTAGTCGCAAGAAGGATAACTAGCGCCCTCTACCACCAAGAGGCGGTAGTCATTTAATGACTCATATTGAACACACGCAGCTACAGTATTGTGACGGTCTCAAGCCGTCGTCTTGCGGGTTCCCAGGACCACCAAGGAAGGACATGGCTTGAGCAGTTTGACTTTGTTTATTTGTCAATAAAACCTCAGTCCAGGTCGCTCTTCCGCTCCTCCTCTCCGCTGGCTCGCCTACGCCGCCTCCTCGCCGCCATCTTGGGCCACCGTCAGCTCCACCTCTCCACAACTATATTAATAAAACATAGCTGCTTACTGTTCTTTTTAGCATACCGGTATTCAATAGCTTGGACCTTAAATCCTACTGAATAGCTCTTAATCTTCTTCCCTTTATGCGATTTCAAATTACCGGTATTGAAAACAGCCTCCTCCATTTTGAAAATGATGACAGGGGAAGTGTCACTATGACGTGACGAGTTTGACCCGGCAGTAATTCAAGGCAGACGCATACTATATGCCCGGCGGCAATTCAAGGAAATACGGTATGTTTAACTCTGCAAATGTAAGATTTATTAGGTTAGGTTTTTGCTGGGCATAGGATCTTTCGCCAACTTTATTTTATAAATAACTTAATAAAGCCAACTTTGAATCGTTTTTTTCATTGTTGTGTCAATTGCTACATTTTGAATATGGTTTACAAACTCATGGTATAAGTTTGCGGGCACAGGAGACAGAAATGTTCAATTGATATGTCTTAACCCACGTCTTTACCATGAATTGATTAACATGGACCCCGACTTAAACAAGTTGATAAACGTATTCGGGTGTTACCATTTAGTGGTCAATTGTAGGGAATATGTACTGTACTGCGCAATCTACTAATAAAAGTTTCAATCAATCAATCAATCAATCAAAAACGCGGACCCCGACTTAAAGAAGTTGAAAAACTTATTCGGGTGTTACCATTTAGTGGTCAATTGTACGGAATATGTACTGTACTGTGCAATCTACTAATAAAAGTTTCAATCAATCAATCAAAAACGCGGACCCCGACTTAAAGAAGTTGAAAAACTTATTGGGGTGTTACCATTTAGTGGTCAATTGTACGGAATATGTACTGTACTGCGCAATCTACTAATAAAAGTTTCAATCAATCAATCAATCAATCAAAAACGCGGACCCCGACTTAAAGAAGTTGAAAAACTTATTCGGGTGTTACCATTTAGTGGTCAATTGTACGGAATATGTACTGTACTGTGCAATCTACGAATTTAAGGCCTACTGAATCGAGATGTTCTTATTTAAACGGGGATAGCAGGTCCATTCTATGTGTCATACTTGATCATTGTGCGATATTGCCATATTTTTGCTGAAAGGATTTAGTAGAAAAAAACGACGATAAAGTTCGCAACTTTTGGTCGCTAATAAAAAAGCCTTGCTTGTACCGGAAGTAGCAGACGATGTGCGCGTGACGTCACGGGTTGTAGGGCTCCTCACATTGTTTATAATCATAGCCACAAGCAGCTAGAGCTATTCGGACAGAGGAAGCGACGATTTCCCCATTAATTTGAGTGAGGATGAAATATTCGTGGATGAGGAAAGTTAGAGAGAAGCACAAAAAAAAGAAAAGGCGACGGCTCCAGTGGGACCGTTTCAGATGTAATTAAACACATTTACTAGGATAATTCTGGAATATCCCTTATCTGCTTATTGTATTAATAGCGTTTTAGTGAGATTGTAAAGTCATACCTGAAAGTTGGATGGCTGCGGTGAACGCCAGTGTCTCTGAGAGAAGCCGAAGAGCTAAGATCACAGCTGCCATTTTGAGCTATAGGAGGTCGCATATTCTACTCAAGTCTCCGGTAAGAGCCGACTTAATATCACAATTTTCCCATCCAAAAACTTGCTGGTTGTCGTAGAGAAACATGTTCGCTTGACCGCTCTGTGTTAAAGCTTCACAACAAACAAAGAAACACCGGCTGTGTTTCGGTTGCTAAAGGCAACTGCAATCCACCGCTTTCCACCAACAGCATTCTTCTTTGACGTCTCCATTATTAATTGAACAAATTGCAAAAGATTCAGCAACACAGATGTCAAAATTACTGTGTAATTATGCGATGAAAAGAGACGACTTTTTGCCGTGTGTGGTGCTGAAATGTCCAGTCCAACCAATAACGTCACAAGCACGCGTCATCATAAGCGTCATCATTCTGCGACGTCTTCAACAAGATACCTCGTGGGAAATTTAAAATTGTAATTTAGTAAACTAAACCGGCCGTATTGGCATGTGTTGCAATGTTAATATTTCATCATTGATATATAAACTATCAGACTGCGTGGTTGGTAGTAGTGGGTTTCAGTAGGCCTTTAAATATGGTTTACAAACTCATGGTATGAGTTTGCGTGCATAGGAGATGGAAATGTTCTTTTGATACGTCTTAACCTACGTCTTTACCATGAATTGATTAACGTGGACCCCGACTTATACAAGTAAAAAAACGTATTCAGGTGTTACCATTTAGTGGTCAATTGTACGGAATATGTACTGTACTGTGCAATCTACTAATAAAAGTCTCAATCAATTTCCATTTTGATAAGCGCACTAGCGACACCTACATGCCGTAAGGAGAACAGCAACGGCTCGTACGTACAGCATGGCTCACAAGTTTACTGCATTGAGTACAAAGCAACTTTTCCCAACAAACTGTAGCGAAACAACTGAAGCATACAAGTGCGTTATTAAATATTTATGTGAATGACCATAATTAAAAATCCAAACATAAAAGTTTAAGCTGTTAGAACTGTTTGTTGTTGAGCAGTAGTATAATACAACACATTAGGCTTGTGTTGGTCAAATGGCACCTCAAAACTGCTTGGGAACTGTCAAACTGTCCCAATTTCTCTTCATTTTTTTTTTCTCTTTGAGATATTCAACCGACAACCCTGTGGTCCCCGTGCATTGTAACAGTGGGACTCCTCCCTGAGAAAGTAATTACACAAGTTGTGTACAATTAAAGTGCTAGTTGGCCCTTTTTTCTTCAAGTATGACTGCGTGTCCAAAAGGAATGTTGTCGATGCCAGCGTACGTACATTCAGGCTGTCTACACAGTCTCCAAATAAACACACTCTAGCTGAAGTTTGTCTTTCGAAGATGTCTGTTGGGGATCTCGATGGCGCTGACTTGTAGCGGCCACGAGCCCCCCATGATGCCGGCCTGGATGGCCACGCCCATCACCACGGCCAGATCGGGGTCCACCGACGTGTTGGGTTCCTTCCCGAAATACTCGCTGATGAGCCTCCTGATGCGCGGTATCCTGGTGGAGCCGCCTACCAGGACGATCTCGTCCACCTCGGCTTTTCCCAGGTGGCCTTCGGCGAGCACCGTCTCCACGGGGGCCAGGATCTTCTGGAACAGGTCCTCGTTCAGCTCCTCGAAGAGTTGGCGGGTGACCGTCACCTGGAAGAGGACCTTCGCCGGGGCCGAGCTTTCTGCTGCGTTGTCAAGGAGATGCAGCGGCACCCTGATGGCGGCGCTAGGTTGGAGGGTAAGGTTGAGCTTGGCGGCCTCCACGGCTTGGCGGAGGCGATGGATGTCCGCCTTCAGAGTGGGCGGGACCCCGTACTCCTGTCGGACTCGCTCCGTGGCGTACTGGAGCAACCTCTGGCTGAAGTCTTGTCCTCCTAACTTGTTGTTGCCTGCACAAAAAAAAAAAAAAACTGTTTGAAAACAAGCCGGGAAGGTCTGCTCGGTCCACGGAGAAGGACTTTTACCGGCCATGGCTCTTGTGAAGAACATGCCGCCCTGCTTGTTGAGCAGAGACACGTCCAGGGTTCCTCCGCCGAGGTCCACCACCAGCACATTGAACACGTCCACCTTGTGCAGGCCGTACGCCATGGCCGCTGCTGTCGGCTCGTTGATCACGCGCAGAATCTCCAAACCTGCAAGGCCCAAAATTAGCTTGTTTGTGACAACAAGAACTATTTAAAGGCCTACTGAAACCCACTACTACCGACCACGCAGTCTGATAGTTTATATATCAATGGTGAAATATTAACATTGCAACACATGCCAATACGGCCTTTTTAGTTTACTAAATTGCAATTTTAAATTTCTCACGAAGTGTCCTGTTTTTTCCAGCCCGATCCAAGCTATAAGTAGTCTGCTTTAATCGCATAATTACACAGTATTCTGGACATCTGTGTTGCTGAATCTTTTGCAATTTGTTCAATTAATAATGGAGAAGTCAAAGTAGAAAGATGGAGGTGGGAAGCTTTTAGCCTTTAGCCACACAAACACAGCCGGTATTTACTTTTTTTAAGCAGTCAAGCAAACATGGATCCCGACCACATGTCAACCGGCAGGTTTCGGTGAGAAAATTGTGGTAATAAGTCTGCTCTTATCGTAGTTATGAGCGGAGCTCACGTCCTCCTGCAGCTGCGGACTATTACCTCCTCACACCGGAGACACTGGCGGTCACCACACCCGTGGCCACACCCCTCCGACTTTCAGGTACTATATAATCTCACTAAAGCACTAGCAACACAATAGGCAGATAAGGGATTTTCCAGAATTGTCCTAGTAAATGTGTCTAATAACATCTGAATCGCTCTCACTGCCCTCACCTTTTTTTTCTTTTCTTGTCCTTCACTCTCAATATCCTCATCCACAAATCTTTCATCCTCGCTCAAATTAATGGGGAAATTGTCGCTTTCTCGGTCCGAATCGCCCTTGCTGCTGGTTATTATGATTATAAACAATGTGAGGATCCCTACAACCAGTGACGTCACGCGCACATCGTCTGCTACTTCCGGTAAAGGCAAGGCTTTTTTTAATAGCAACCAAAAGTTGTGAACTTTATCGTGGATGTTCTCTACTGAATCCTTTCAGCAAAAATATGGCAATATCGTGAAATGATCAAGTATGACACATAGAATGGACCTGCTATCCCCGTTTAAATAAGAAAATCTCAATTCAGTAGGCCTTTAACGCTATACAAAAATGCTTGGCACAACATCAATCAATCAATGTTTACTTATATAGCCCTAAATCACTAGTGTCTCAAAGGGCTGCACATAGAAGGGTTTTTTTTCTGACCCAAATTCTGCAATTCATTTGCTCTGTTAAATCTTTTCAATGTCTAAATTAATGATCCTCAAACTATGGTAATCCATCTAGTGGTGCGCCAAAGAATCAATTCAATATTTAAACAGTGGTATGGTTCAAATTGTGTGTAATTTTACACTGGCCAAAATTGTTAAATAAAACCTCTGCCTTGTTTTTAATGAATACTTGGGCCTGCTACGCCAGTGTTTTTCAACCACTGTTGTCAGGTTTGCTGTGGGAAATGATGCAACTTCACCTAATTAGTCCCAAAAATATTTTTTGTAAATCAATAATTATAATCTGCAAATGATGTGCCGTTGCTTAGTGTCTGTTGTGTACAACTCAGCAGGGTAACTACGTAATACTCCATATCAGAAGGTAGCAGCTGGTAGTTAATAGCTTTGCAAAATTCGGAATGTGTCGGGTGAAATGAGGATGGTTTGTTGTGATCCCAAAGTGTAAAACGTAAAAAGGTATGTAACGCTTAAACCAAAAACAAACAAAAGGGAAGGGAAAAGGCAATGGCTATGCAAAATAAAAGGAAAACTGAACTGGCTACAAAGTAAGCAGAAACAGAATGCTGGACGACAGCAAAAATTTACGGCGTCCACAAAGTACAGCCGTACATGAAATGACAATCAACAATGTCCACACAAAGAAGGATAGCAACAACTTAAATAGCCTTGCTTGCGAACACAAAGCAGGTGCACGGAATAGCGCTCAAAGGAAGACATGAAAGTGCTACAGGAAAACACCAACAAAACAGGAAGGGCCACCAAAATAACAGCGCAAGACAAGAACTAATAAAGCACTGCACACAGGAAAACCAACAAACGACCTGGTGGAGTTCCATTTTTTAACGTTTTCTGCTGATGGTGTGCCTCCAGGATTTTTTTAATTAAAAAAAGGGGCCTTGCCTCAAAAAAGGTTGAAAAACTCTGCTACGTGACTGTATTTTAATTTTGGTCATTATGGTGGTACTTGGAGAGCCAAATGTTTTCTGAGGTGGTCCTTTGTGAAAAAAGTTTAACAACCACTGGTCTAAATGATGGATAGAGAGGCTATATGTGTCAGACTAGGGGGGGTTTGCACAATCACAAAGTTTTGCCAGCCTTTGGTCAAAACAACTTCTTAATAACAACAACAACCTCCAGGCAACCTTTTCTAATAGAAATATTGAAGTCTCCTTGTTCTCTGACCTGCGAGATTGGCGGCCCTGATCGTGTGGTTCCTTTGCGTCTCGTCGAACTCTGCGGGCACGGAGATGACGGCGCTGCGGACGAGGGCGTCGAGCCGTCGCTCGGCCATCTTCTTCATCTTCAGCAGCAGCCTGGAGCCGATGAACTCTGGGGTCACCGTGAAGCTGCCGTTGGCGGTAATGGCGAACTCTGCGCTCCCATTGTTGTTAATAACCTGTAGGGGGCGAGGGAGCAAGTTACTTACGAGCACAGGCGTCAAACTCAAGGCTCAGGGGCCAAATCTGGCCAGCCACATTACTTAATGTGGTCCCTCATTTTATTTTATGTTATCTGATTCAAACCCAGACTTCCCTTTCCCCAGCCACTTCGTCTAGCTCTTCCCGGGGGATCCCGAGGCGTTCCCAGGCCAGCCGGGAGACATAGTCTTCCCAACGTGTCCTGGGTCTTCCCCGTGGCCTCCTACCGATTGGACGTGCCCTAAACACCTCCCTGGGGAGGCGTTCGGGTGGCATCCTGACCAGATGCCCGAACCACCTCATCTGGCTCCTCTCGATGTGGAGGAGCAGCGGCTTTACTTTGAGTTCCTCCCGGATGGCAGAGCTTCTCACCCTATCTCTAAGGGAGAGCCCCGCCACACGGCGGAGGAAACTCATTTCGGCCGCTTGTACCCGTGATCTTATCCTTTCGGTCATGACCCAAAGCTCATGACCATAGGTGAGGATGGGAACGTAGATCGACCGGTAAATTGAGAGCTTTGCCTTCCGGCTCAGCTCCTTCTTCACCACAACGGATCGGTACAACGTCCGCATTACTGAAGACGCCGCACCGATCCGCCTGTCGATCTCACGATCCACTCTTCCCTCACTCGTGAACAAGACTCCTAGGTACTTGAACTCCTCCACTTCCAACACAATCAATATATATTTGGCAATTTCCAAAATTGCCAAAAAGATTGTGCCTTATACAAATTTGGGCCCATTGATTTGCAAAATGTGCACCACACATTATTCAAATATATAGCTGGAAGCAATTTGCAAAAATATTGCGCATTATACAAATTGCTCCCATTGGTATTGTGCTTACAACATTATGACCATGACGTCATATTTTATGGCGCCCACCTTGAAGGGGTAGCGGCGGCTCTCTTGCTCCAGCAGCCCGGGAGCAAAGATCTTCCCGATGAACCTCTTGGCATCATAGATGGTGTTCTGGGGGTCCTTGTCCGCCACGTCCACGGCCTCATGTCCGACGAGCACCGCCATGTCGGTGAAGGTGACGGCGCTGGGGATGCTCGTCCTGCCCTCCTCGTCCGCGATCACTTCCACCTCCCCGCTGCCAGGGTGAAACACACCCACCGAGCAGAAAGTGGTGCCCAAGTCCAGGCCGATCACATGTGGCTTGGGCGGCGGCAAGTACTGCTGGCCCAAATAACCCGCCAGGAACAGTCCCAAGATCACGGAACCTGGAAGCCAAACGCACACATTTCTAAACCTAGCTTTGACCCGACTTTTTTTCTTTAAAGCTCGTTAAACATTCAACTTACCTATTATTGACACCTCCCCCGCCATATTGACGTATTTTCAAGACGGCGTCCCGCCGCTAAAATAGCCAATATTTGTTGTTAAAAACACAAACACGCCGCTAAGTCTCAGCTCTGCTAATAATGCGACACCGAGACTTCCTAGTACACGTCAGCGTTGACCGTGGCGAGGTGGATGCTGGGTAATGTAGGTAAATTCAACACGCAACAAGACAACGGTTTGAGAAGAAAACAGCATTTCCCAGGCTCCTTTGCGAGACACAAACATCGCATTGGGGCTTCACGGTGGAACAGGGGTTAGTGCAGGGGTGTCAAACTCATTTTAGATCGGGGGCCACATGGAGAAAAATCTACTCCCAAGTGAGCCGGACTGGTAAAATCCCTGCACGATAACTTAAAAATAAAGACAGTTTTCTGTGTTTAAAAATGGAAGAAGGACTTTCTGAAAATGTACAAATCATAATGTTGTTTTTTTTACACTTACATGTTGCAATTAATAATATTCAATCAATCAATCAATCAATGTTTATTTATATAGCCCCAAATCACAAATGTCTCAAAGGACTGCACAAATCATTACAACTACAACATCCTCGGAAGAACCCACAAAAGGGCAAGGAAAACTCACACCTAGTGGGCAGGGAGAATTCACATCCAGTGGGACGCCAGTGACAATGCTGACTATGAGAAACCTTGGAGAGGACCTCAAATGTGGGCAACCCCCCACCCCCCTCTAGGGGACCGAAAGCAATGGATGTCGAGCGGGTCTAACATGATGCTGTAAAAGTTCAATCCATAGTGGCTCCAACACAGCCGCGAGAGTTCAGTTCAAAGCGGATCCAAGACAGCAGCGAGAGTCCCGTCCACAGGAGACCATCTCAAGCGGAGGCGGATCAGCAGCATAGAGATGTCCCCAATCGATACAGGGTGCGGTCCATCCTGGGTCTCGACTCTGGACAGCCAGTACTTCATCCATGGTCATCGGACCGGACCCCCTCCACAAGGGAGGGGGGGACATAGGAGAAAGAAAGGAAGCGGCAGATCAACTGATCTAAAAAGGAGGTCTATTTAAAGGCTAGAGTATACAGATGAGTTTTAAGGTGAGACTTAAATGCTTCTTCTTTATTTGTCGTTATTTATTTTTTTCTGAATGAATTGATTGATTGATTGATTGATACTTTTATTAGTAGATTGCACAGTACAGTACATATTCCGTACAATTGACCACTAAATGGTAACACCCGAATAAGTTTTTCAACTTGTTTAAGTCGGGGTCAACGTTAATCAATTCATGGTGCAAATATATACTATCAACATAATACAGTCATCACACAAGTTAATCATCATAGTATATACATTGAATTATTTACATTATTTACAATCCGGGGGGTGGGATGAGGAGCTTTGGTTGATATCAGAACTTCAGTCATCAACAATTGCATAGAATGATGTGATAATGTTCAGTCAACTCATTGGTGTTCATTTTCAATCAATCAAGATTAAATATCAAAATCAAATTACAGTATGCTATGTATGCAGTTTGATCATTTTCCTCGATTGATGTGCTAACAGCATGTGGTTTATTTTGTACATATGTACCATCCTCTACAGAGATACAAAGAATTGCTATTGCAACATCCAGTAGACACATGTAGAACAGCTGTTTCTTTCATTCAAAAATTTCAGGTTAATTTGTATACTTGGCAAACTCATCCCGCTGGACGGATAAAACCTGTTCCTAATACACACATATATATATATATATACACCCCTGGGTTAGTGCGTCTGCCTCACAATATGAAGGTCCTGAGCAAATTTGTGCTTTGCTTTAAAGATGTGATTTTTAGTTTTACACTGTATAAACAAAAATTTAAAAAGGAATTCTACCTTTGCAACCTCATTATTCTATTGGCTAACTTTTGTATTCATAAATGTAAGTTTCTCAATACCCGAACCTGTCTTTTGTGCCTTTAAAAAATATTTTGAACTTTACTTTAAAACGCTCTCTACCTCTAACAACGAAAAAGCTGTGAAAACGATGATGCTGTGTTCCAAATTTAAGTTAATTAATGAATCTGAATGAGCCTATGGCTTTGCACCTGGTTATATATATACCGTATTTCCTTGAATTGCCGCCGGGGCATACTTGCCAACCCTCCCGGAGACTCCCGAAATTCAGCGCCTCTCCCGAAAACCTCCCGAAAGAATTTTTCTCCCGGAAATCTCCCGAAATTCACGCCCCCTCCAGCTCCATGCGGACATGAGTTGGGACAGCCTGTTTTCACGTCCGCTTTCCTGTTATATAAACAGCTAGCCTGCCCAATCACGTTACAATATCTACGGATTTTTTATAAAAAACTGCACACACAAGGAAACTAAGCAGCCATGGCGACGCCGTCTGTAATAGAGTGATTCTATGTTGTCTGTTGCCATCTCCGGGTGAATGTTGGCTATAGCGTTATGGGGTTGCTTTTGGATTGGCCAACGATTTACGTGGTGTTGTGCACCTGACGGCAAGTGACTCTCACCAGTACGCAAATGGCAGAACAAAGGTTACTCAAATAGTGAAAGGTAACTCTTGTTACCTTGTTTTTTAGTAACCAGCAAGCACAGTACAGTTAGTAGAACAACTGTGTTTTTATTACTGTGTATTTGATAGGTGCCGTCTGAAATTCAACTATTTATTTTATTTATATATATGATAAAATAAATATATATAGCTAGAATTCATTGAGAGTCACGTATTTCATACGGTTTAGCTCAGTTGGTAGAGTGGCCGTGCCAGCAACTTGAGGGTTGCAGGTTCAATTGCCGCTTCTGCCAACCTAGTCACTGCCGTTGTGTCCTTGGGCAAGACACTTTACCCACCAGTGCCACCCACACTGGTTTGATTGTAACTTAGATATTGGGTTTCACTATGTAAAGTGCTTTGAGTCACTAGAGAAAAAGCGCTATATAAATATAATTCACTTCACTTTACTTATGTATATATATGGATGTATGTATAAATATATATATATATATATATATATATATATGAAATACTCGAGTTGGTGAGTTATACTCGTCCCCTCTTAACCACGCCCTCGGCCAAAACACGCCCCCAACCACGCCCCCGCCCCCCACCTCCCGAAATCGTTCAAGGTTGGCAAGTATGCGCTGGGGCGCTAATAATTTAAAACCTCTTCTCACTCCTGCGCTTACCAAAGGCATGCGGTAAAAGTAAGCATGCACTAATTATTTTAAAACCTCTTCTCACTCCGGCACTTACCAAAGGTATGCAGTAAAAATTTGAGTGTGATGTAAGCTTGGACCTTAAATCCTACTGATTAGCTCTTAATCTTCATCCCTTTATGCGAATTCAAATTACCGGTATTGAAATCAGCCTCCTCCATTTTGAAAATGATGACACGGGAAGTGTCACGAGTTTGACCAGGCGTTAATACTAAGCATGCGCTAATTATTTTGTGAAGCGAGTTTGACCCGGCAGTAATTCAAGGCAGGCGCATACTATATGCCCTGCAGCAATTCAATGAAATACGGTATATTTTTTTGTATTCTATTTTGTTACATTGAATTTAGAACCCCCTGGCGCTGTTTTGTACTGTTTTTGTAATGTTTTGTAATGTTTTATATTGTTGTTGAACTATTTTGTTTATTGTTCCTCATCTGTTTGTTATTGTTGAAATTTATAAATAAACATAAAAAAATATATAAAAAAATACAAAGGTACTGAGTAGTCAGGGTTCAATCCCGGGCTCGGGATCTCTCTGTGTGGAGTTTGCATGTTCTCCCCGTGACTGCGTGGGTTCCCTCCGGGTACTCCGGCTTCCTCCCACTTCCAAAGACATGCACCTGGGGATAGGTTGATTGGCAACACTAAATTGGCCCTAGTGTGTGAATGTGAGTGTGAATGTTGTCTGTCTATCTGTGTTGGCCCTGCGATGAGGTGGCGACTTGTCCAGGGTTTACGCCGCCTTCCGCCCGATTGTAGCTGAGATAGGCGCCAACGCCCCCCGCAACCCCAAACGGGAATAAACGGTAGAAAAATGGATGGATGGATGAAAACATCGCATTGGGAGAAAAAGAGACGTTTTCGTACATTTCTCATATTTGTAGTTTTTTATTCATTGATATATTGTTGCTTTAAATCCGACAATATAATGTTGGCCCTGCGATGAGGTAGCGAGTTGTCCAAGGTGTACTCTGCCTTCCGCCCGAATGCAGCTGAGATAGGCTCCAGCGACCCCAAAAAGGACAAGCGGTATAAAATGTAATGGATGGAATATAATTTGTGTACACACGCAGTATATATAATTAAAAATATATAAAATGCAATATTATTCCACTAGTATTATTTTCATTGTTGATTGATTAATTGAAACTTGTATTAGTAGATTGCACAGTACAGTACATATTCCGTACAATTGACCATTAAATGGTAACACCAAAATGAGTTTTTCAACTTGTTTAAGTCGGGGTTCACGTTAATCAATTCATGGTCATTGTCGTTCTATTCATATATTTATTTGAATTATAATATAATACTGGTGTTATTACTATTATCAATGAAAAAAAAAAAAAAGATATTAACTTAGTAAGTCTTCCTAGTACAGTAGGTCGCTAAATAAGGGCCAAAAGCTTTGTAGCTGAAAAAAATTATTATTCATTGGTATATTTTATTTATTCCCACCTATTTATATGTATTTGCATAATGCAATATTAAAATGTATTATTACTACTATTCATAAATAAAAACGTAATAATAATAACGTAGTAATTTTTCCGAGTAGAGCTACTAGAGTTAAATAGGGCAAAAAGTTGAAAAAAAAAAACAACCAAAAAATAAACCTGAAATTTGAATACATAATTTTAGAAAATACATCAATGTATTAAAAAACAAAAATAAGACACACACTTTTTTCCAGGTTGAATGCAGTTATAATTCATTCAATCAATTATTTTGAAACAAATTATTTTCCTTTTTTTTTTAAAACTTTTGTTAATGTGTGCATTTATTTTTATTTTGAGTACAGTAGGCTCATGTATTTTTCAGTGTAAAAGTTTTTTTTTTTCTCCAAGTACAACTTGTTGGCTCCATAGTAGAGTTGCACTCAAAATTATTCAACACAAACCTGCTACAATTTGCAATAAACTTTTTTCTTTTTAACTATTTACATAATATGAAAAACATGTAAACTATTTTAAAACTAATATTGCAGTCACAATTGTTTCTCTTTCCATTTTGAAAGTACTATAAATGTATGTTATCATACTTAATTATCAGATGAGTAATGACAAATGATTTCAATAACATATTTGGCAGACTTTATTTAATATTTACAGAATCATTCTCAATAACACCATTACCCCCACACCCAGCACAATACACAATGTATACTGTCAAAGGCAAGTTTGGATAGTTCATACATTTTCTAAATCCAAAATGACAATAGAAACAAATAAATAAAGGCTTTATAAGTAAAAACGCTGAATGACTCAAAATGAAATAAATACAAGTGGCATTTTTCAATGCAATAACACATTTGATGATTTGAAATGAAATAGCCCTGTGATGAGGTGGCGACTTGTCCAGGGTGTATCCCGCCTACCACCCAAACACAGCTGAGATAGGCGCCAGCGACCCCAAAAGGGACAAGCGGTAGAAAAATCGATGGATGGATGAAATGAAATATACAAGCATTTCGACAGTGACAAAGTCCATATGTTATCGGGTTATTAAGAAGCCACAGCGTCTGCCAGCTGCTCTGCGTCTTCCTTGCTGTCCGTGCATTCGGACGGGATAAAGCAGCCAGAGTCTCTTGCACAGTCGCTGTCGTCTTCCTGTGGACCGCTTGAGGATCCACTCTCCTCTACGTCTCTGACATCATCCCCTGCAGGCACAAAAACATCTAGTTGAAAATAGGCCAATGAAGAAGATGCAAATGCCCTTTTTCATTAGTTAAGAAAAACTCATGGTAGGACTCAACCATCTGACTTCTCACTCCAAAAAAAACCAAAAAACATCAATTTGACTAATAAAAATCTGCTAATCCTCACACCCTCACATAACCTAAATTCGATTAAGTTTCGAACATGTGAGCCAACAAGCTGCCATCTGTTTAGACACACATCAAAAATGACCTTTATTTGCTTTAAACCAATCTGGCAGTAACACTACTACAGTTTTTTTTTTTTTAACCCAGTCGCTTTTTTTTTTTCTCTTTGAGGCGACCGATTTACAGGAAAAAACCTTGCAGCCTCTCAAGCACTTTCTGTGTGAGTAACAGGAAGTTAGAAAGAAGGCTTTATATGTCTACTTCCACTCCGTGTGGTGCAAACGGCTCGACTTTTGGGGTTTTTCGCATTTACATTTGAGAAAAACATTTCCAACTAAGTTGAGTAGGTGTTCAGAAGAAAAACAACTATTTATAACGTATGGTTAGTTTACGTTTATGTTATGTTAATACTACTTTAAAGTAAGTATAAGTAAGCCTTTTGGCATAAAAAGCCAAGATTAGTTTATGTTATGTTTATATTACTTTAAAGCAGGGGTCACCAACCTTTTTGAAACCAAGAGCTACTTCTTGGGTACTGATTAATGCGAAGGGCTACCAGTTTGATACACACTTAAATAAATTGCCAGAAATAGCCGATTTGCTTAATTTACCATTAACTCTATGTTATTATTAATAATTAATGATATTTATCTTTGTGGAAACACTGATCATCTTAATGATTTCTCACAAATATATATAGAAAGAGATGAATATTTTTATGAATATATTTCGACTCTTTAAAATTCAAAATTCAACCGAAAAAAAGAAGAGAAAATTTAGCTCATTCCAATCTTTTTGATAAAATAAAAAAAAATAATTTAGGGAACATCATTAGTAATTTTTCCTGATTAAGATTAATTTTTGAATTTTGATGACATGTTTTAAAAAGGTTAAAATCCAATCTGCACTTTGTTAGAATATATAACAAATTGGACCAAGCTCTATTTCTATCCATCCATCCATTTTCTACCGCTTATTCCCTTTGGGGTAGCGGGGGGCGCTGGTGCCTATCTCAGCTACAGTCGGGCGGAAGGCGGTGTACACCCTGGACAAGTCGCCACGTCATCGCAGGCTGTATTTCTAACAAAGACAAATAATGTTTTTGAATTTTAATTAGTTTGAAGAAACATTTCACAAATATTCTTTGTCAAAAAAACAAGCTAAAATGAAGAAGTAAAATTAAAATTGATTTATTATTCTTTACAATAAAAAAAAAAATACATTTACTTGAACATTGATTTAAATTGTCAGGAAAGAAGAGGAAGGAATTTAAAAGGTAAAAAAGTATATGTGTTTAAAAATCCTAAAATCATTTTTAAAGTTGTTATTTTTCTCTAAAATTTTCTTCCTGAAAATTATAAGAAGCAAAGTAAAAAAAAATATTAATTTATTTAAACAAGTGAAGACCAAGTCTTTAAAATATTTTCTTGGATTTTTAAATTCTATTTGAGTTTTATCTCTCTTAGAATTAAAAATGGCGAGCAAAGCGAGACCAGCTTGCTCGTAAATAAATAAAATAAAATAAAATAAAATAAAAAATAGAGGCAGCTCATTGGTAAGTGCTGCTATTTGAGCTATTTTTAGAAGAGGCCAGCAGGTGACTCATCTGGTCCTTACAGGTGTCCTTTTGCCCGCGGGCACCGCGTTGGTGACCCCTGCTTTAAAGTGAATATAAATAAGCCTATTGGTATAAAAAGCCAGGAGTACACAAATATTGCATTAAAATGTATCCTGTTTGTGTGTGTTGCTGACCTTCCGGGTAGTGGCACTGGGCGGCAGCCAGCAGCTTGTGTCTGTGCTCGGGGTCGTTAACGTTTAACTCAATCAGGTGTTTCTCCTGCAGGTGCAGGAGGTCTTCCACAGTCTGGTAGCCATTGAGCAGCAGCGCCGAGGCATACTCCTGCAAATAAAAAATATAGTTAGAAAATATTCAGCATGGTATTTGCATTTTGGGCAATGCTCCAGCAGAGAGTGCTGAGGTAACGCTTGGGAAATATGTACTGTATTATATTCCTTCAGAGTGTATTTAGGGCATTTAAAAGGCCAGACTGGCCCGAAAGTTCTGTTTTAAAAAAAACTTGAATTAAAAACTAAACCAAAACACTACTGGAGGGCTGACATTCACTAACTTTGACTAAGTTTTGTGTAGCAGGCCCTTGAAAACAACATAGCGCTCTTGCTGCTCATGGAGTCTTTTTCTGCAACCAAACCAAAAATTGATTTGCAAACAAAAACATTTTACAAATGAACAAAAATGCTCCCACTTCCCAAAAAAAAAACATGCACCTGGGGATAGGTTGATTGGCAACACTAAATTGGCCCTGGTGTGTGAATGTGAGTGTGAATGTTGTCTGTCTATCTGTGTTGGCCCTGCGATGAGGTGGCGACTTGTCCAGGGTGTACCCCGCCTTCCGCCTGATTGTAGCTGAGATAGGCGCCAGCGCCCCCGCGACCCCAAAAAGGGAATAAGCGGTAGAAATGGATGGATGGATGGAAAAATGGATTACATCCAAAAAAATTAAAAAAAAATCCATGCATCCATCTTGGTGAACAACAAAATATAAAAACAATGCAACAAAATCAAAATATATACATTTTCAAACAAAAAAAAGGTTTCGGTTGCAAATATTTTTGGGGGTTTCAACTCAACTTCCATCTCCTCCTCTAACCAAAAATAATTTGTAACCCTCAAAAAATATTTGCAACAAAATAAATAATTTATAAACAAAAACTTTAACAAAACCTAGCTTGATAATTTTTTTTTGCAACCAAAACCAATATTTGTAACAAAAATTTTTCCAAGCCAAAAAATGTTTGCACACAAAAATAAATGTTTGGAACTTAACACTTTAGAAAATTTATTATTTTTATATTTGAAATCAATTTTCTTGTTTGAAAATGTATTATTTTGGTTGAAAATATTTTTTGGGGGTTCATTTCAACTTCCATCTCCTCCTCTAACCAAAAATCATTTGTAACCCTCAAAAAATATTTGCAACAAAATAAATAATTTATAAACAAAAACTTTAACAAAACCTAGCTTGATAATTTTTTTTTGCAACCAAAACCAATATTTGTAACAACAATTTTTCCAAGCCAAAAAATGTTTGCACACAAAAATAAATGTTTGGAACTTAACACTTTAGAAAATGTATTATTTTTATATTTGAAATCAATTTTCTTGTTTGAAAATGTATTATTTTGGTTGAAAATATTTTTTGGGGTTTCAACTCAACTTCCATCTCCTCCTCTAACCAAAAATAATTTGTAACCCTCAAAAAATATTTGCAACAAAATAAATAATTTATAAACAAAAACTTTAACAAAACCTAGCTTGATCATTTTTTTTGCAACCAAAACCAATATTTGTAACAAAAATATTTCCAAGCCAAAAAATGTTTGCACACAAAAATAAATGTTTGCAACCCAACACTTTAGAAAATTTAATATTTTTATATTTGAAATACATTTTCTTGTTTGCAAATGTATTATTTTGGTTGAAAATATTTTTTTTTCTTTGTTTGTATTATAAGACACACATTTATGTCCATAGTTATATATAATTATACAAGGCTACTTTTTCTGAATTTACCAACGCTGACAAAATAAATAGAAAAAAAATCATATGTCCACTGCAAGGACACAGGTTGTCAGGAATATATGAATTAAACATAATAGGATACGCCCGTGACCCCAAAAGGGAATAAGCGGTAGAAAATGGATACGATAGATTTTATTCATCCCACAATGGGGAAATTATGTGACTGCAGTGCAAATACAAACATCCATCCATCCATTTTCTACCGCTTATTCCCTTTTTGGGGTGGCGGAGGGCGCTGGCGCCTATCTCAGCTACAATCGGGCGGAAGGCGGGGTACACCCTGGACAAGTCGCCATCTCATCGCAGGGCCAACACAGATAGACAGACAACATTCACACACTAGGGCCAATTTAGTGTTGCCAATCAACCTATCCCCAGGTGCATGTCTTTGGAAGTGGGAGGAAGCCGGAGTACCCGGAGGGAACCCACGCATTCACGGGGAGAACATGCAAACTCCACACAGAAAGATCCCGAGCCTGGATTTGAACCCAGGACTCCAGGACCTTCGTATTGTGAGGCAGACGCACTAACCCCTCTCCCACCGTGAAGCCCAAATACAAACAGTCCACAAGAAAAGTAATAAACACATTAAAATAAACAAAAGGGGAAATAATAAAAAAGATAAAGGGCCTAAAAGACATTAAAAAGCACAATGTGGCCTCTTAAACAATTTAATTGAATAGCCATGGGGTATTTACTCAAACACCATTGCACGGAGGTCATTTTTGGAATAATCTTAAACAACATTACCATGTGAGTGTAAAATATAATAAAAACAAATGTGAGTGTGAATGTTATCTATCTGTGTTGGCCCTGCGATGAGGTGGCGACTTGTCTAGGGTGTACCATGCCTTCCACTAGAATGCAGCTGAGATAGGCTCCAGCACCCCCCGCAACCCCAAAAGGGACAAGCGGTAGAAAAGGGATGAATGGATGGGCTATTATTCAGAAATTCAAAAAATCCCATGACAAAGTCTAAGGCATGTCAAACACTAATAACCTACCAAGAATAATATAAAAACATCTTGAATATCTGTTTGTTTATAACATGCTGCAAACACACACTAATTGTCAACATGTCTGGGTAGGTGCTGCTGTTTTGAATAGTGGTAAAAAAGGGGCGCCCCCACACCCACACATACACACAAAAAATTCAACAAATCATCTCAACACACCTCCAGATTCAGTCGCTCAAGCAGCTCCAGCAGCGTTTTCGGTCGAGGTCTTTTGCACAGTTTCTGTTGTCGGATCTTGGGAGTTTGGTCTTCTTCTTCCTTCTTCTCCTCCTCCACCAGAACGTCCACGTAGATGAACTTGAAGTTCCCCACCTTGTTGTTGAGCAGCCCCGTCCAGATGCCCATCGGAGGCTTGCTGATGATGTTGATGATGTCACCAGCCTGATTGTAGCAAAACACACACACAAAAACAAACATGAGTTGAACTTTCAAATCAAGACTTGAGGTGGCAGTTTTCCAGGTGTCTTACCTTTAGTTTGAGCGAGTCAGTGTCGTAAGGGCTGGGGACAAAGTCTGTGTGGACACGAGCTCTGCCGCAGAACTGACCCTGATAGGAACCTTCCTCTTCCAGTCTGAGACTGTCCCTCTGTCCAGAACCATTGGACTCACTGGTGACACCACCTGAACCCACAAGCACAAAGTAGTTTAATTATAGATCCTTTATTTTACCCAAGAATAATAATACTTGAGAACTTGTATTTAATCAAGTAAAAACAATGTGTAAATAAAGGCCTACTGAAACCCACTACTAGCGACCACGCAGTCTGATAGTTTATATATCAATGATGAAATATTAACATTGCAACACATGCCAATACGGCCTTTTTAGTTTACTAAATTGTAATTTCAAATTTCCCGCGAAGTGTTGTGTTGAAAACGCCTGCGTTTGACGTCTCGGGTTGTAGCGGACATTATTTTCCAGCCCGATCCAAGCTATAAGTAGTCTGCTTTAATGGCATAATTACACAGTATTCTGGACATCTGTGTTGCTGAATCTTTTGCAATTTGTTCAATTAATAATGGAGAAGTCAAAGTAGAAAGATGGAGGTGGGAAGCTTTTAGCCTTTAGCCACACAAACACAGCCGGTGTTTCCTTGTTTAAAATTCCCGTAGGTGAAGCTCAACTGTGGATCAGAGCGGTCAAGTGAACATGGATCCTGACTACATGTCAACCGGCAGGTTTCGGTGAGAAAACTGTGGTAATAAGTCGGCTCTAACCGGATACGTCAGCGGACCTTCCTTCCTGCTGCAGCTGCGTGACTTCCCTCAGAGACTCTGGCGGTCAACACACCCGTGGCCACACCTCTCCGACTTTCAGGTACTATTTAATCTCACTAAAACACTAGCAACACAATAGGCAGATAAGGGATTTTCCAGAATTATCCTAGTAAATGTGTCTAATAACGTCTGAATCGCTCCCACTGCAATCGCCTTTTTTTTTTTTTTTTTAGTCCTTCACTCTAAATTTCCTCATCCACAAATCTTTCATCCTCGCTCAAATTAATTGGTAAATCGTCGCTTTCTCGCTCTAGCTGCTGCTGGCTATGATTATAAACAATGTGAGGAGCTTTACAACCCGTAACGTCACGAGCAGACGCGCACGTCGTCTGCTACTTCCAGTAAAGGCAAGGCTTTTTTATTAGCGACCAAAAGTTGCAAACTTTATCGTCGATGTTCTCTACTAAATCCTTACAGCAAAAATATGGCAATATCGTGGAATGATCAAGTATGACACATAGAATGGACCTGCTATCCCCGTTTAAATTTGAAAATCTCATTTCGGTAGGCCTTTATTTTACAAAAAAATAATAATACTTGAGAACTTGTATTTAATCGAGTATAAACAATGTGTAAATAATTTTCTTTTTAGAACTACTACAGATGTATATTTAAATGATGTAATACCTATGCCAGGCCACAAGCTGGCGGTACTACTTTACAAATACATCATCACACGTACAAACTCCTTCCTCTCGTTGGCTCTACTGTGACCGACGTTCTTCGGCGATGTTTGTTTGACTTTGACATGAATTAAAGAAAATTAATACTTTGGTAAGTAATGTAAACTCACCTGAACTGTAGCGGTTTAGGAAAGGCACATTTTGTTAGAAAGGCGTTTTTAATCACTCCACGGCGGTTTGTTCCGCCATATTTGTTTACGTCTGACGTCTTTACGCATGCGCACAAACACATTTATTGGACCGGTCAAATCCAACCGATAATGTCGTGGGAAAACCCACGTTTATTTGACACGGATAAATACTTTGGTAATTAATACAACTAAATCAGAATCAGATCTGGTGTCAAAGTGTCAATTTGAGTGGAAAAGTTCGAAGTAAGCCCTCTCCGACGCTGCGGATGTGACTAACTCGCGCATGCGCAGTGAACGACTAGTTAAATCACAAATGTACCAGTTTTTAGGTAAAACGTCTTAAATAATGTGTTTTTGTACAACATGTAAAATATATGTGCTTACTAGATGAGCTTTGGGCACTGTAAAGACTCTCCAATGAGTTGCTGGTCCTTTCAGAGTTCTTTTCAGCTGCAGGTGAAGTCTCTGGTGTCTCTATTTCATCACCCTGTCAGAAGGAAACAATTGACAAAACACACATTTACTATTTGAAAACGTTGTAGTGATTACATTTCTTCAGGACAGCTTGTTTAAAAAATGACAATGACATGTCAGTGTGTATGTGAGGACGTGCTGGTATGTTTATGCAAGTGGTGAAAGAAAGGGGAAACACATTTTATGTGTGGCTACTGTTTAGGTTTTAATGTTGTATATTTTTTTCTTTGCTATTCTTTAAATTAAAGTTAAAGTGCCAATGATTGTCACACACACGCTAGGTGTGGTGAAATTTGTCCTCTGCATTTGACCCATACCCTTGTTTACCCCCTGGGATGTGAGGGGAGCAGTGAGCAGCAGCGGTGGCCGCGCCCGGGAATCATTTTTGGTGATTTAACCTCCAATTCCAACCATTGATGCTGAGTGCCAAGCAGGAGGCCTACTGAAACCCACTACTACCGACCACGCAGTCTGATAGTTTATATATCAATGATAAAATTGCAACACATGCCAATACGGCCTTTTTAGTTTACTAAATTACAATTTTTAATTTCCCGCGGAGTTTCTTGTTGAAAACGTCGTGTATGACGCGTGTTTGTGACGTATCGGGTTGTAGCGGAGATATTAGCCCAGCACCACTTACGGCTAAAAGTCGTCTCTTTTCATCGCATAATTACACAGTAATTTGGACATTTGTGTTGCTGAATCTTTTGCAATTTGTTCAATTAATAATGGAGACTATAAATAAAAATGCTGTTGGTGGAAAGTGGTGGATTGCAGCTGCCTTTAGCACAGAAACACAGCCGGTGTTTCTTTGTTTGTTGTGAAGCTTTAACACAGAGCGGTCAAGCGAACATGTTTCTCTACGTCAACCAGCAAGTTTTTGGATGGGAAAATTGTGATATTAAGTCGGCTCTTACCGGAGACTTCAGTGGATTATGCGACCTCCTCCTGTAGCTGTCAAAAAGGCAGCTGTGATCTTGGCTCCTCTGAGAGACACTGGCGTTCACCGCAGCCTTCCGACTTTCAGGTATGACTTTATAATCTCACTAAAACACTATTAACACAATAAGCAGATAAGGGATTTTCCAAAATTATCTTAGTAAATGTGTATAAAAACAAATGAATCGCTCACACTGCCATCACCTGGAGTCGTCGCCTTTTTTTTTTTTTTTTTTTTTTTTTTAAGTGCTTCACTCTAACTTTCCTCATCCACGAATATTTCATCCTCACTCAAATTAATGGGGAACTCGTCACTTTCTTGGTCCGGATTGCACTTGCTGCTTGTTGGTGGCTATGATTATAAACAATGTGAGGATGTGAGGAGCACTACAACCCAAGACGTCACGCGCACATCGTCTGCTACTTCCGGTACAAACAAGGCTTTTTTATTAGCGACCAAAAGTTGCGAACTTTATCGTCGATGTTCTCTACTAAATCCTTTCAGCAAAAATATGGCAATATCGCAAAATGATCAAGTATGCCACATAGAATGGACCTGCTATCCCCGTTTAAATAAGAAAATCTCATTTTCAGTAGGCCTTTAAATTTTCAATTAGTAGTTGTAAGTGATGATTAACTATTGATGCAACCTCACCGTCTCCTCTGAGAAGGACTTTGCGTGCTTTTTGCCCATTCTTCTCCGCATGGTCAGGGAAATTGCCTTCATTTTCTTCCCAATTCCAGCCGATTTTTGTGGCTCATTGCCTTCGCATTCTTCAGGCAGCTGTGAAAAGAAAGTTTGTCATCAGTTTCCTCCTTATGCGTACCCAGAATGTTGAAACTGCAGCATTATTTTCATAACTTCCTGCTTCGTACTTAGACCGCACATTAATTGTTTTTTTTACATGAGGTTACACTTACCAAATTTGTTCCATTTTCCTCTGCTTTAGCTGGAGATGCATTATGTCTGAGGCCTTCAAACCTGCCAAAGCTTGTGGAACGCTGTGGGGGACATTATGTGTTTAATCAAAGTCAAACAACATGTAGTATACACCTAGAGACCTGGTGTCCATAATATTTTGACGCTCTGACGAGGCTGATAATGTAACCAAAAGTATAGTATGATGCAGTGCAGGCAAAACACTGAGTTATTATTTTGGAACAGGCAGCATTTCTGTTTACCTCGGAGTAGTATATTAAGTAACACGCAGTCATGACGGGTATTATGAATTATCCAACACATTTAAACCGTATTGCCATAATGCACTCATGCGTCCCTTTTTCATTTTTTAATAAAATGTAAAGTCATTATAATCTCCACCATCATCTGCACAACAGAACACCAAATAATTATATAAACGAAATAATCCCTGGAAATCCTGGGTTAAATATGAGCCGCATTCTCCTCGATAGTCCTCTGTGGATTGATTGAATGCAACGCCAAAATACACAAACAGGCCAGCTGGAGGGTATCATTTTAAAGCTTAATTTGGTGATTTTATAATTTTTTTTGTCATATAAATAGGTTTAGCTAGTATTTTTCCTATTCTCTTTAAATATTGACATTTTTATATTATACTGTTGAATGTATTACAGCCTACCTTTGGTTTGCTGCTCTTTGTTTTGTCAGACACATTGGAGGCGGCCCTTTGCAACATTTTCCCCTGCAGAGTTGGTCTTTTCTAAACTTCTATCTTTATCCTTCCTTTCTTTGAAATGTTTCGGTGTCTATACCGAAGATGCTGAGTGCTGTATGTCGGACAACCCACTTCCTTGCAACACAGGATGTGAAGCAATCAACTTTTGTGTTTGTCGTTGCAGAATCGCTTTTGAAAGAGAGGAGGGGTATCTCGTGCTTTTTGAGGCTTTGACAAACACATTGTCGACATCACATCCAGGAAGATTGGCTTTGGGGTTTGAGGTACAATGACGCATCACATGCTGTTATGTCAGTGGATGATGGTAATTACCATTACCAAGTGCAAAAATGTATAATATGTGAGGTTTTATTTAATTGTTAGGAGAAGGATTACACCAAAAAATATGCAAAAGCTTGTTACGGAAAGAACCAATTCGAGTGTGGTGCAAAGCTGGATAAAAATGTACGTTAGGAATAGACAAGCAGGAGACTGTCTGTTCATAATGTGCATCAGTCTTCATGAAACATTAAGCAGGTGCTAACTAACTAGTGAAATAACTAAAAAGTATTGCTCCGTGGTGGTCTTTTTTGTATTTTTTAATTTCTCTCTGGCCCGAAAAGGCAAATATTAGTCTAGTCCATCGACAGTGCACTACTTCAAACACTCCTAACTTAGGAGTGGTTTTAGATAAGAGCTGTCTCTCGGCTAATTGTTGGGCTTTAAGCTGCAAGCGAAAATGTGAGTTACAAGCATCCCTGCCATTTGTTGCGTAGAGCAGTGGTTCTCAAATGGGGGTACGCGTACCACTGGGGGTACTTGAAGGTATGCCAAGGGGTACGTGAGATTTTTTTTAAATGTTGTAAAAATCGCAACAATTCAAAAATCCTTTATAAATAAATTTATTGAATAATATTTAAAAAAAATATGAATGTAAGTTCATAAACTGTGAAAAGAAATGCATCAATGCAATATTCAGTTTTGACAGCTACATATTTTGTGGACATGTTCCATAAATATTGATGTTAAAGATTTCTATTTTTGTGAAGAAAAGTTTAGAATTAAGTTGATGAATCCAGATGGATCTCTATTACAATCCCCAAAGAGGGCACTTTAAGTTGATGATTACTTCTATGTGTAGAAATCTTTATTTATACTTGAATCTTTATTTATTCTTGAATCAATTTTTTTCCAAATAGTTCAAGAAAGACCACTACAAATGAGAAATATTTTGGACTGTTATACAATTTAAAAAATGAGAAACTGATGACATAGTGCTGTATCTTACGTCTTTATATATTTTTTTCAAACAAAAATGTTTTGCTATGATTAGGGGGTACTTGAATTAAAAAAATGTTCACAGGGGGTACATCACTGAAAAAAGGTTGAGAACCACTGTCAAAGTATTTATCAGAGCAAAGCATTTTTGGTTGAAAAAAAGAAATACAGAAGTAAAATACAGCACTATGTCATCAGTTTATGATTTATTAAATTGTATAACAAATTTCTCATTTGTAGTGGTCTTTCTTGAACTATTTGGAAAAAAAATAACTAAAAACTTGTTGAAAAATAAACAAATGATTAAATTATAAATAAAGATTTCTACACATAGAAGTAATCATCAACTTAAAGTGCCCTCTTTGGGGATTGTAATAGACATCCATCTGGATTCATGAACTTAATTCTAAACATTCCTTCACAAAAAAAGAAATCTTTAACATCAATATTTATGGAACATGTCCACAAAAAATCCAGCTGTCAACACTGAATATTGCATTGTTGCATTTCTTTTCACAGTTTATGAACCTACATTCATATTTTGTTGAAGTATTATTCAATAAATATATTTATCAAGGATTTTTGAATTGCTGCTATTTTCACAATATTCTTAAAAAAAATCTCACGTACCCCTTGGCATACCTTCAAGTACCCCCAGGGGTATGCATACCCCCATTTGAGAACCACTGGCGTAGAGAATGTCACAGTGAACCCTGAAAAATTGTCCGAAAACATCTGATTTTAATTTGCTGGCATTTGCACAGAGCATGCAATCGCCATAACTTAATAAGGAAGAAAGTGAATTACCATGAATTGATTAACGTGGACCCCCGACCTAAACAAGTTGAAAAAGTTTTTCGGGTGTTACCATTTAGTGGTCAATTGTACGGAATATGTACTGAACTATGCAATGATGCAATCTACTAATAAAAGTATCAATCAATAAATCAATCAAAAGTGTGAAGGACAGTGCTGAGAGGAAGGGATGATATGAATTTAATAAAATAAAGACATCATCACAAACCTGACAGAGCATGTTGTTAACCTGGTGAAGTAGTTGGAGCGTATTACTGCAAGTCTGCACTATACTGAAACAGAATGAGTCTAACCCAGGGCTATTCAACTACATAATGAAGAGGGCCGAAGTTTCACGAGCCAAAGGGCTCAGGGTCAGGACATCGAAATGTGTATCCTTTCGCAGGTTATATTTCTTTGAGACTGCATTTACTTAAGTGCAAAGTAAAAAAAATCGGCTTTGAGACTGCACTGTGAATGAAATAAACATTGTTGAGGATTGAGGATTCTTTTTAATTATTTTACTTCTTTGGTTTTATTTCTTTACACTTCTTCTTTCATTTAGGTTTGTAAGACTACAAACATAACAAAATTGTAACATCCATTGTGCATTTTACATAGATAATGTCCATTGTGTATTTTACGAAGAAAATAGAAGGTTTATTGTTAATATATTCACACAATAAACTACACATATAGAAATTACACAACATTCACACGCCAGACATTGTACGTGACCTATCACTATTAGTGTTGTCGCCCTCTACTGGTAAAATTTAGCACTAAACATGTAATAAACAAGACTCGATCATGACTTTCAGACACAAAAAAAACAACACAACCACAAATACAAAATACATTACGAAGTCAGCAATTTCAATACATCCATCCATGCATTTTCGACCGCTTATTCCCTTTGGGGTCGCATTGGGCGCTGGTGCCTATCTCTGCTACAATTCGGTGGAAGGTGGCGTACACCCTGGACAAGTCGCCACCTCATCGCAGGGCCAATTTCAATACAAAACAAATTCATCCATCCATTTTCTACCGCTTATGCCCTTTTGGGGTCGCGGGGGGCGCTGACGCCTATCTCAGCTACAATCGGGTGGAAGGCAGGGTACACCCTGGACAAGTCGCCACCTCATCGCAGGGCCAATTTCAATACAAAACAAATTAAATATGTTAATGCACAAATTATATAATCTTAAAAATGTTTGAGCAAGTTTCGTATTGAAGATGGGATTTCTACCATTGTTGCTGCTTGTCTGAATCAATGTGTCCGTTGCTTAAAAGGTCCGCCAGAAAACATTAGATTGGATTTTTTTTCCGGAGTTGAATTAGTAATTTTCTTCTACTCAGCCCACTGCTGCTTCAGTGTGACACATATGCCGCACTGTTGGCCCCCCGCGGGATGGCAGGAGTACTGCATACATGATCAACCCTAGTTTTAATGTTTTCATCAAGCCTATTTGGGCGATGGTCGGTGGGCCAAATGAAAAGCCGTGGCCGGGGTCGCCATTTCGTTAGGCCTGGTCTAACCCCAATCTAAAATGTTAAAACAATATCTGAACAGTAGACATTTTTTGAAGAAAATATGGATAAAGCTGCTGATGGTGTGTTTGACGGAGAAGCAGCTGGAAGCATATACCGTAAATGCTGTACATTATTATTACAGTAAGTACTGTAGTTGTCGGTAATACATTTTACTGTATTGGTTTTTTACAATATTTATCATCATAGTTTGTTTTTCTTTTTAAAAGGCACGTTTTGTGTTGAAACTGCTGTTTTAAAAATGTATTTCAATTAATTTTAATGAGAGACCTTAAGTTTAGACACAAGTGTTTTGAGTTAAGAGGTCCGTCACAGAAAAAATTAAGCTCATCAGTTGAGGTATGACAGTACTACTAATTTCTTACATCATACAAATGCAAGTACATAACGCCATGATTTAGAAAAAAAATGGTAGTTTCTCTCTTGTTGCTTTTTGAGTGAAAATGAAACTGAAAAAAACTGGTGAGGTCCTGTTGTCTTAAGTCTTACTGTGTTATCATCCTTTTTACACCTTTCGAATGTCCTTCAGCAAGGTATTCTGCAGAGAATGGTCCATGTCATTTTAGAAGGGAATATACATTGGAAATTTTTCAGTATTTCTTTGTCTTTTTGATAGCAGTAAGTGAAATTTAGGGGAAGTGCTAATGCAGGACAAAGGAACATGCTTAAATGGCAACTTTGTTATGTCGAAATCTGTTCCGCTCTATCCCTCGTTATTACTGACATGTTATTTGAGGATTGTAATGACGTTATGACACACTGTGCTTTTTTTTTTTTTTAAGAAAAAAAATTGAGATTTGTAATTGTGTTTACATTGCAGGGGGGGATTTTCATGGCTGGTTGGTAGAAAAAAAAAGGGGAATTCTGAAGACAAAAGCATTTGCCTAATCCCAGAGTTTGCAATCTGTCGCTAACTCTTGTCGATCCAGATTACGGTTTCTCATTTTCAACTTCTGACCCAAAGGGCAGTCTGTTTGATGCCGATTGAAAATGTGTTCTATATCCTGTAGTGGGCTTTGAACTTTGAACTTCCCTTTTTAAAGGATATTATGTAGGAGTAAACAGGTTTGGTTGTCACACTTTTTCACTCTAGTGTGAAAAAAATCATCGTTAAAGCATATTTTTGACCGTCATTCTACATTCGGACCAACCCCAACTGGAATTGTTTGCTGGCATCAAGGCTAACAACAGTGTAACAACGAGTAGGCTAACTAATAGCAATCTAAACTATATATTTCCCTTCACTTTTTTAAGAGAGACTATTTTTTTGTTATAAAGCTGTTGTGTAAAAGCAGAGAAGACATACTGAGGAACTAAATATTTGAGATTTAAAAACACAATAAGTCCCTCACCTAAGGCTGGCCGATATATCGATATACACGATATATCGCGGGTTAGTCTCTGTGCGATATAGAAAATTAGTATATCGTGATATTCGAGTATAGCTTCTCGCGCAGTTGCTTTTAGCTGCTGGCATTACACTGCAGGCTCTTCTCGCTCTTTCCTGTCTCTCCTCACAGACAGCAAGCACACTTTCTTATATACGTCACATACTGTCAAGTCATAAGTCACATACGTATACGCCCTCGCGGAGCAGAGAGGTAGCAGCATGGGTAATGTTACCTGCACGTAAGCGATGATAATGCGGACTTTCGATCCCTCAGGTGGAGCCATGCGAGTGGTAATAAGAGAGAAAGAAGGTGCGAATGAAGGAAGAATTAATTCCCAAGAAAAAACGCATGGGGTGCATCGTCTAGTGGTGGTTTGGCTTCAAGCGGGAATATGTCGAACAGACAACCGTAATTTGTCAAGTGTGGGCCAAAAGCGTTGCTACAAAAGGTAGCTTTACTGCTATTATGTAGCATCATATGAAAAGTCACCCGCTAGAGAATGAAGAATGCATACTCCGCAAGTCAACATCTCCGTTCGGTGCCACACCCACAAAATGCCGAGGAAAACATTTCCAGATCAACACTGTATGAAAAAAATAGTCAACAACAGAATTTAATAACGTCCTTACTAACCTACTACATAGCAAAGGACGAACACTATATGATTTCTTATATTGCAGCTAATTATTATTTGACACTTTTTGAAATATCTTGTGTGAAATCATGCACAAAAGTGCACTTTATTTGTTTTGAACTATTGTAGTGGCGTTCCGTACAAAAAGTGCACTTTAATTTAGTGTTGTTTTGATATGTCATCTTAGTCACATCATGGAAAAAAGTGCACTAATAGCTTGTTTTAAAATGTCTCTGACAATCTTGCACTTTCTGTTTTGAAATGACAAGAATATGTGTGCCACTGCTTAATAACTGTTTAATAAATACAGTTTTGGTCAATTGACTTACCGTATTTCCTTGAATAGCCGCCGGGATGGTAATTAATTTAGAACCTCTTCTCACTCCTGCGCTTATTCAAAGCATGCGGTAAAAGTAAGCAGGTACTGATAATTTTAAAACCTCTTCTCACCCCTGCGCTTACCAATGGCATGCAGTAAAAAATTGAGTGTGATTAAAAAAATAATAATAATGGAAAATTATTTTGCGGCCGCGGCCCGGTGGTTGGGGACCACAGCTCTACAACATGTCATTGGGCCCAGTTTTACACCATGCTGTCTGCGTGCCGTCCGGACGCATGCATTTCGCTGCTTCACTTCAGAGATTGCAATGCATACTTGGTCAACAGCCATACCTTTTACACTGATGGTTGTGATATAAATAACTTTAACACTGTTACTAATATGCGCCTCACTCTGTGAACCCACATCAAACACATTTCTGGAGAACATCAGCTCTGTAACACATTATAAACGCAACATAAGAATTACCCATAATGCCATGCATCCATGACTCTTGGCTATATTATACACACGCCCCCAACCCCGCCCACCTCAACCGACGCACGGAGGGGGGGTTTGGTGCTAGCGGGTGTATAATATAGCCAAGAGTCATGGATGCATTGCATCCTGGGTAAGTGTTATGTTTCGTTTATAATGTGTTACAGAGCTGATCTTCTCCATAAATGTGTTTGTCATTCTTGTTTAATGTGGGTTCACAGAGTGTGGCACATATTAGTAAGAGTGTTAAAGTTGTTTTATATTACAACCATCAGTGTGATCTGTATGGCTGTGGCACAATACCCCTGGTTTACACATAGTAAAAGCAAAAAAAAACTCCTCCGCCATTTTGAAAATGACGACAGGGGAAGTGTCACTCGTGACGTCACAAATTTGACTCGGCGGTAAAAGTAAGCATGCGCTAATAAATTTGGGGAGCGAGTTTGACCCGGCAGTAATCCAAGGCAGGCGCATATTACATGCCCGGCGGCTATTCAAGGAAAAACGGTAATTGTTATATCCCTCTCTGCATGAAAGTTTAAAAGTAGCATATATTAATGCAGTATGAACATGAATGTTTTAATGTAGACACATAGAATCGTCATACTGCTGTGATTATATTCATCAAGTGTTAATTCAAGGCTAAGGCAAAATATTAAGATATATATTGTGTATCGCAATATGGCCTAAAAATATCGAGATATAAATAAAAGGCCACATCTCCCATCCTTACCCTCACCTCATTTTAGCCATCTTGCGCTGGAGAACACCATTTAGTTGAGTTCTGACCCGAAGTCCGTTAATTTCGATGACAAAATTTGATGAATTGATTACTTAAACAATTTGAAAAACTTCTTTGGGTGTTACTATTTAGTGGTCAATTGTAGGGAATATGTACTGTACTGTGCAATCTACTAATAAAAGTCTCAATCAATCAATGGACAGCACCCACTAGTGGCGTGATATAGCAAGTTTGACAACCAACCCCTTCTCATATACTCCACCAATAAGGTTGTGTACCAGGATGTACCTCGCCTACCGCCCGAATGCAGCTGAGATAGGCTCCAGCATCCCCCGCGACCCCGAATGGTACAAGCGGTAGGAAATGGATGGATGGGATATGCAAAGTGGAAAAGTAGTTACAGTGTTACATGTTCGGATAAAAAAAATAGCATAATCCACCACTTTGAACGCTATAATACTTTTTGATGTGGAATAAAGAACTATATTAAAAGTATTTGCCGTCGTTTTTTAAATAATTTATCATCATTCATTTCTCTTGTATGGCAGACCAGGTATTTATACATGACTTGGTTGAAATGTGTTATATCAAAACGTAACATTTTCAACGGTATTTGCAGAAAACTGCAAAAACATAATTATGAATGCTGGTAATATGCATGCCAGGCCACTAGTTGGTGATGTCTTTTAATGACCTTTTGTTAGCAATGAAGTGAAGTGAATGATATTCATATAGCGCTTTTCTCTTGTAACTCAAAGCGCTTTACATAGTGAAACCCAATATCTAAGTTACATTTACACCAGTGTGGGTGGCACTGTGAGCAGGTGGGTAAAGTGTCTTGCCCAAGGACACAACGACAGTGACTAGGATGGCGGAAGCGGGAATCGACCCTGGAACCCTCAAGTTGCTGGCACCGCCACTCTACCAACAAAGTAATGCCGCCCCCATGCCGTGATATTAAATGTATACGTTAGGATAAAAGCGGTCCCAGTGTGATTGTTCCCTTTAAGAAGAGCATTGTGTCTAGTGTCACTGACACTATAGAGCCTATAGGGATCTTGTCATCCATCTTGGGGATCATCCTACCACTTGGTAAACAATCGCCTCCTAAGTCATGTTAAGCCACAGAAACCATGTCACAGTGTGCACAGTGCATGTGTCTGCTTGGTCTCTCATCTTATGTTGGGAAAGATGTCACCAACACGTGCAGGCTCTGACCTCCGAGGTCAATCCGTCCTGTTATGACGTCTACGCTGAAAAATTATTGAAAGACCTGAAGCGATTAAAGTTCCTATGGCATACTATTATTAAACAAATGTCATAGGTCCTGCAATAGTATATATATATATATATATATATATATATATATATATATATATATATATATATATATGTATATATAAAATATATATGTATATATAATATATATATATGTGTGTGTATATATATATATATAATATATATGTATATATATATAATATATATATATGTATATATATATGTATATATATATGTATATATATATGTATATATATATGTATGTATATATATGTATGTATATGTACATATATATATATATATACATGTATGTATATATATATGTATGTATATATACATATATGTATGTATATATATATGTATATATATGTATGTATGTATATATATGTATGTATATATATACGTATATATTTATATATATACGTATATATTTATATATGTATATTTATGTATATATATATTTATATATATGTGTGTATATATATATGTATGTATATATATATATATATATATATATATATATATATATATATATATATACATACATACATACATACATACATACATACATCCATACATACATACATGTATGTATGGATGTATGTATATTTTGCTTCACAATATATTGTTTCACAAATTATGGCTGATAAACAATATTTCTGTCAGCTTTATTTTTGAGACCAAATTAAGCACTGATGTAATCATAAAAAACATTATTATTAACGCAAAAATTAATTTCAAACACAATAAACTTATCCAAAATACAATAAGTAAACAAACACGAAACAAAATGGACTTTCAATCTCTGAAAAATTGCCCTTTAATCAATATTGGACATCTTTTCCCGAGTGGAAAAACTGGGTCGCGTAGTTTTTTTTGTTGTCTTTTTGTTGCCATCTCTTTTCAGCAAATTGGACATACTGGCTCAATTGTCAGTGTCGATGGGCTTGTGTTGATCTTTCGACTTGAAGCTGACAAATTCTCACACTGTGACATTTAGCTTTGCAAATAATCTGTTTTCCTCCTAATTTGGGTTACTTTGCGGTGCTTCTCACTAGCGACTCACGAGGCTGTCTGCTAGCGGTCCCACTTCCGCCCACAGAGACAAATATTGGACATGATTGAAAAGATGGTTTTCTGCCTTCATTTAATTCTGTCAGTAAAGAAATGCGCTCAGAGGAAAGCCTCCTGCACCCGTAGACAAAGAAAAGAAATACACACTGCCTTGCCGATTTATCAATTACCGTAAAGTTATCATGTTCATTTTTATGTATCATTCGATTAATGGTTTTGATTTACAGTGCTAACACTACACTCATATTTTTACAGCAGCATAATGCTAGGTTGACTTATTCGCTGAAGAAATGCACACTGATCAAACATACAGTTACTGTCGGATGGTTGGCACAACGCCTTCATTTTAAGATATATAGTGAAGCCTGTTTAAAAAAAAAATATTATTGTGATTTGCATTTCTAGCTAATGGCGGGTCAGAGGCGGTATTGTGTCCATGAGCAAGGAGGTTTTTTCTTTTATGAGTTTATAGAAACTCCAAAAGCAAGCGTTTGAGCGCCTCTTCTCTCAAAAGTGGAGCAAACAAGCGAGGAGGTGATTGATTTTTCTCACTTTTGGTGCTCAGAAACAGGCTTTATAGACACATATTACTGTTAAAACAACATTAAAAATGTTGTGTTGCATAAAACTGTCTATTTAAGGTAAACAAGTGCAGACTTTTTGATTTATTTTAGAGTTCACGTAGAGCTGTGATTCGTATAACATACAAGCAACCTCATTCTCATCGACTTCCCACTGGGTTGTGAGTTTTTCCGTGCCCTTATGTGGGCGCTGATCCACGGGTGTCCTTGTGGCTTGTGCAGCCCTCTGAGACACTTGTGATTTAGGGCTTTATAAAATAAACATTGATTGATTGAAAACATTGAACCTAATTTGACATCAACAATAGTGTGCAGCAGTTATACCGTAATTCAGCCATACTGTATGACTTCTGCCTGGCAGCAAGGGGTTTTGGGAATATACCAATAAACACAATTCAAGCAGTTCTACTTAAAAGGAACTGCATTTTTGGGGGGGAATTTTGCCCGTTGTTCACAATCATTAAAAAAGACATAACAATGGATGTATTTTTTTCATGCATTCTAACTTGTAAATAAAAGTAAATAAATGGCCGCCTACAGCACAGCCAATGGGAGCACCTCTATTTTGCCTACAAAATAAATAACCATTCCAAAACTGCCAACAATATTCCATTTACATTAATGGATTTGAATATTAAGTACGTATTGGTGATATTGTTATTTTAAACGCTAACTCAGACAAACTATTTATAGCGGCGCCGTGATCACTACCGTGTGTCCCTATGTCTACATCGAGTGGCCTGTTGCTTTCTCACTTCCCTGCTCCCTATAAGTTTATTGTAGATCATAAATCATGCATCTCACCTGGACATGAGATGCCTGAGGATGTAATCCGACGAGTTGGTACCCTTTGACAGCCATTTAGGACTCAGAACTGACGAGGACAGCACGAAAAGACGCTTGTCCCCCACCCTGTTTCTTCGTGTGGATTATGATACATTTTTTCACTTCGTTGGGAATATATGAATATCCCAGCAGTCTGCCTCCTAATGACAGCAGACGTTGCACAGTAAGTAATGTTTTATTATGTTTGTTGCCTCCCATGAAGCCTGCAGTGAGTAATAATCAGTGATGAAGAAAAAAAAAAAAGATCAAAATACGTAAATAATAGATGTTGTTATAAATGTGCCTGTTACAACATTGCATATATAATATAAATCCTCAATGGAGGTGTTTGGATGTTTTTGTTAAAGGCCTACTGAAACCCACTACTACCGACCAAGCAGTCTGATAGTTTATGTATCAATGATGAAATATTAACATTGCAACACATGCCAATACGGCCTTTTTAGTTTACTAAATTACAATTTTAAATTTCCCGCGAAGTGTCCTGTTGAAAACATCGTGGAATGATGACGCGTACGATGACGCATGCGCGTGACGTCTCGGGTTGGAGGGGACATATTAGCCCAGCACCACACACAGCTAAAAGTCATCTCTTTTTATCGCATAATTACACAGTAATTTGGACATCTGTGTTGCTTAGTCTTTTGCAATTTGTTCAATTAATAATGGAGACTATAAAGAATAATGCTGTTGGTGGAAAGCGGTGGATTGCAGCTTTCTTTAGCAACCGAGACACAGCCGGTGTTTCTTTGTTTGTTGTGAAGCTTTAATACAGAGCGGTCAAGCGAACATGTTTTCTACGTCAACCAGCAAGTTTGTGAATGGGAAAATTGTGATATTAAGTCAGCTCTTACCGGAGACTTCAGTGGATTATGGGACTTCCTCCTGCAGCTCAAAAAGGCAGCTGTGATCTTGGCTCCTCCATCGGCTTCTCTGAGAGACACTGGCGTTCACCGCAGCCATCCGACTTTCAGGTATGTCTTTACAATCTCACTAAAACACTATTAAAACAATAAGCAGATAAGGGATATTCGAGAATTATCCTAGTAAATGTGTTTGATTACATCTGAAACGGTCCCACTGCCGCCGCCTGGAGCCGTCGCTTTTTCTTTTTTTTTTCTTTTTTTTTCTTTTTTTTTGTGCTTCACTTTAACTTTCCTTATCCACAAATCTTTCATCCTCGCTCAAATTAATGGGGAAATTGTTGCTTTCTCGGTCCGAATAGCTCTTGCTGCTGGAGGCTCACATTATAAACAATGTGCGGATGTGAGGAGCCCTCACACCGGTGACGTCATGCGCACATGGTCTGCTACTTCCGGTAAAGGCAAGGCTTTTTTATTAGCGACCAAAAGTTGCGAACTTTATCATCGATGTTCTCTACTAAATCCTTTCAGCAAAAATATGGCAATATCGCGAAATGATCAAGTATGACACATAGAATGGACCTGCTATCCCCGTTTGAATAAGAAAATGTCATTTCAGTAGGCCTTTAAATGGCTTTATAGGCTGAATTGCACGGCTCCCAAAGGCTCCTTTTTTAAGCAAACTTTTGATTGCATTTATTTAATATTTAGAATGCAAAAACATAAAAAACAACATCCATCATCATGTCTCTAGTAATGATTGCGAACAATTGGCAAAATTCCAAAAAAGTGCAGTTCCCCTTTAGATTTATGGTACTTACATTAGGTTCCGACAGATCCACCTCAGTGATAGAGCGCGTCACCTTCGGGGGAATCGGGGGTTTACAGTTTGTACTCAAGGTGCCTTCATGGTCGTCTTCTCCTTGCCAACCCGACGTTCCGAGAGGCTGACTCAAGTCATCGGAGCACGCCCGGTACTCCGTCAGCGGCCTGCGGCAGGTGTGCTGTACCGCGCCCCAGGCCGGACTGTTTCCACCCGGGTTGCTCCAGCGCTGGTTGTGCATGTGGTGGGTGTGAGTGGGCGTCGCACCACCCGGGAGACTGATCATGTCAGGGCAGCGTCCTGTAGTTGTGTTCTCTTGAGTGGGTAGGGTGGAGGATTTGCCTAGGTAGAGCCTCGTGTCTGACCTGTGGGGTACATCTAGGTAGTGTGGGCCCACAGGGGGATTTGTCGTTCCTAGTGGGGAGCGCACCGTAAGATTAATAATAAAACAAAAATGTATTTATTCTCATTTAGTATTTTTTACCTGTGGAGTTGGGATTTTTCTTTGTACCCTCTTTCCCATTCTTCCCAGCGGGTTTCTTTCCAAGTTTTTGGGTTCTTTTTATTGCTGGTTTAGATTCTGTCGCTGCTCCTTTGGTGTTCTAAGAAAAAGAAGCACAGATCAATGTTGTATTTTTTTTTTTAATTTTTGGGAGAAAATATAGCGGCTGACGATCAACGGGCTCGGCTTTGTCTGCGTCTTCCTATTATGAGCTTTAGTGGGAGTGGACGCTACTGAAGGTAACCCGCCATAAGCCCCTTCGCTTGCTCTTGCCATGTGGCTCAGAGATTACAGAGACCATCTGCACCGTATTAAAACCCAATCAGCATTTATGGTCAATTCTTCTGCCATTTTGGCTACAACAAGAGACGACTACAAAATATTTTCCATTAATAATGCAGTTTAATCTAAAGCAATGGTTTTCAAACTTTTTTCACATCGGAAAACACTTAGCTCTCCAAGTACCACCACAGACCAACATTAGTAGTAGTAGTAGTAGGCCTGAGTAATTATTAAAACAAAATAAAAAATGTTTGATTAAAAAAGTATATTTCTTTTTTGGCCACTGTATCATTACACACAGTTTGAACAGTAACACTGTGTTTTAATATTTAAATAAATGATTCTTTGGAGTACCAAAGATGGAGCCTGCGTACCACTACTCCGTTTGAGAATCACTGATATAGAGATTCGCCTAAATCTGCTATTGTTACGGACCATAATGCAATGAAATAGTGTACAATTAAAATTAAATGTTCTGGCAAAGAGGTTTTCAAGTGCCTGGTTTTACTGTAAACAGGGGTACATCTTGCTTGGTTTTTTGCCTGAGACCAGGGATTTCTGACTCAAAAAAGGTTGGTGACCACTGGTCTAGATCAGTGGTTCTCAACCTTTTTTTCAGTGATGTACCCCCTGTGAACATTTTTTTAATTCAAGTACCCCCTAATCAGAGCAAAGCATTTTGGTTGAAAAAAAGGGATAAAGAAGTAAAATACAGCACTATGTCATCAGTTTCTGATGACATAGTGCTGTATATTAGTGGTCGTTCATTTGTAGTGGTCTTTCTTGAACTATTTGGAAAAAAAGAAAAAACAATAACTAAAAACTTGTTGAAAAATAAGCAAATGATTCCATTATAAATAAAGATTTCTACACATAGAAGTAATCATCAACTTAAAGTGCCCTCTTTGGGGATTGTAATAGAGATCCATCTGAATTCATGAACTTAATTCTAAACATTTCTTCACAAAAAAAGAAATCTTTAACATCAATATTTATGGAGCCTGTCCAAATAGCATCGCGTGGATATCGGGGGCGGTACCTCTGGATTGGCAGACCGGGGTGGTGGTTCCTCTCTTTAAGAAGGGGGACCGGAGGTTGTGTTCCAACTATCGTGGGATCACACTCCTCAGCCTTCCCGGTAGGGTTTATTCAGGTGTACTGGAGAGGAGGCTACGTCGGATAGTCGAACCTCGGATTCAGGAGGAACAGTGTGGTTTTCGTCCTGGTCGTGGAACTGTATACCAGCTCTATACTCTCGGCAGGGTTCTTGAGGGTGCATGGGAGTTTGCCCATCCAGTCTACATGTGCTTTGTGGACTTGGAGAAGGCATTCGACCGTGTCCCTCGGGAAGTCCTGTGGGGAGTGCTCAGAGAGTATGGGGTATCGGACTGTCTTATTGTGGCGGTCCGCTCCCTGTATGATCAGTGCCAGAGCTTGGTCCGCATTGCCGGCAGTATGTCAAACAGATTTCCTGTGAGGGTTGGACTCCGCCATGGCTGTCCTTTGTCACAGATTCTGTTCATAACTTTTATGGACAGAATTTCTAGGCGCAGTCAAGGCGTTGAGGGGTTCCGGTTTGGTGACCGCAGGATTAGGTCTCTGCTTTTTGCAGATGATGTGGTCCTGATGGCTTCATCTGATCGGGATCTTCAGCTCTCACTGGATCAGTTTGCAGCCGAGTGTGAAGCGACCGGAATGAGAATCAGCACGTCCAAGTCCGAGTCCATGGTTCTTGCCCGGAAAAGGGTGGAGTGCCATCTCCGGGTTGGGGAGGAGACCCTGCCCCAAGTGGAGGAGTTCAAGTACCTAGGAGTCTTGTTCACGAGTGAGGGAAGAGTGGATCGTGAGATCGACAGGCGGATTGGTGCGGCGTCTTCAGTAATGCGGACGTTGTACCGATCCGTTGCGGTGAAGAAGGAGCTGAGCCGGAAGGCAAAGCTCTCAATTTACCGGTCGATCTACGTTCCCATCCTCACCTATGGTCATGAGCTTTGGGTCATGACCGAAAGGATAAGATCACGGGTACAAGCAGCCGAAATGAGTTTCCTCCGCCGTGTGGCGGGGCTCTCCCTTAGAGATAGGGTGAGAAGCTCTGTCATCCGGGAGGAACTCAAAGTAAAGCCGCTGCTCCTCCACATCGAGAGGAGCCAGATGAGGTGGTTCGGGCATCTGGTCAGGATGCCACCCGAACGCCTCCCTAGGGAGGTGTTTAAGGCACGTCCAACCGGTAGGAGGCCACGGGGAAGGCCCAGGACACGTTGGGAAGACTATATCTCCCGGCTGGCCTGGGAACGCCTCGGGATCCCCCGGGAAGAGCTAGACGAAGTGGCTGGGGAGAGGGAAGTCTGGGTTTCCCTGCTTAGGCTGTTGCCCCCGCGACCCGACCTCGGATAAGCGGAAGAAGATGGATGGATGGATGGTCCACAAAAAAACTATCTGTCAACACTGAATATTGCATTGATGCATTTCTTTTCACAGTTTATGAACTTACATTCATATTTTGTTGAAGTATTATTCAATAAATATATTTATAAAGGCTTTTTGAATTGTTCCTATTTTTAGAATATTTTTTAAAAATCTCACGTACCCCTTAGCATACCTTCAAGTACCCCCAGGGGTACGCGCGTACCCCCATTTGAGAACCACTGGTTTACATAATATGTATTAGATATGCTTTGGTGTAAATTCTGCTCCACAGTTACTTTTATAACATGTTTTTGGAGTCGGTCTGCAAGATTGATTGATTGATTGAAACATATATTAGTAGATTGCACAGTACAGTACATATTCCCTACAATTGACCACTAAATGGTAACACCCGAAGAAGTTTTTCAACTTGTTTAAGTCGAGGTCCACGTTATGTTAGATGTTAGACGTTAGATGTATGTTTCAGGGGGCGTTCGCAGATTTCGAATGAAACCACGCCATACCTTCTCCAACAGTATCGTAATTTATCTTTTGAAAATCTACACTGTTAACTATATATATCTTGAAATTGCTAATCAAAAATAAACTTCAGTAACATTAGTTAGACTCACCCGGTCACAACATCAGGTACACCTGCGTAGAAAAAAATGCTTTTACCAGCATTTATGTTGCTGTATGACACACGTCTGTGTTATGTGCATGCCAATTAATACTTTATCCTATCGTTTTTGTGTTTCCTTATAACAGGGGTGCCCACACTTTTTCGGCAGGCGAGCTACTTTTCAATTGACCAACTCGAGGGGATCTACCTCATTTATATATATCATTTATATGTATTTATTTATGAAAGAGACATTTTTTTAAACAAGTTAAATGTGTTTAATGATAATACAAGCATGTGTAACACATATAGATGTCTTTCTTTCACAAAGACAAGAATATAAGTTGGTGTATTACCTGATTCTGATGACTTGCATTGATTGGAATCACACAGTAATGATGATAACGCCCACATTTTCAAATGGAGGAGAAAAAAAGTTGTCCTTTCTGTACAATACCACATGAAAGTGGTTGGTTTTTGGCATCTAATTCATCCAGCTTCCATACACTTTACAAGAAAAACATTGGCGGCAAATTCCGTAGCTTGCTTGATTGACATTCACGGCACCCGAGGGTCTTGTGAGATGACGCTGGCTGCTGCCAGTTCATTATTATGAAAAAATGACAGAGAGGAAGGCGAGAAACACTTTTTATTTCAACAGACTTTCGCGCCGTCCCTTCCGTCAAAACTCTAAAGGCCGACTGCACATTTCCTATCTTCACAATAAAAGCCCTGCTTCATGCTGCCTGCGCTAACAAAATAAGAGTCTCGGAAAGCTGGCGTGCACAAGTGATGTGCACGCCAGCTTTCTGAGGGATCGCTTGTGCACGCCAGTTTTCCAAGACTCTGTATTTAGTTAGCGCAGGCAGCATGAAGCAGGGCTTTTATTGTGAAGATAGGAAATGTGCAGTCGGCCTTTAGAGTTTTGACGGAAGGTACGGCGCGAGAATCTGTTGAAATAAAAAGTGTTTCTCGCCTTCCTCTCGGTCATATTTTCATGATAATGATCTTGCTGCTAGCAGCCAGCGTCATCTCACAAGACCCTCCGGTACCGTGAATGTCATTTAAATGACGTCTTGGTGAAGATTGATGATCACTAATTTTTAGGTCCATTTTTTTTTAAAAGCCTGGCTGGAGATCGACTGACACACCCCCCGCGGTCGACTATTAGCTCGCGATCGACGTAATGGGCACCCCTGCCTTATAGCATTGAAGCAAAGAGCTTAGTGCTTGACCTAATGTCCAAATAACCACGTCCATCTCTCTTTGACATCACGACATAGCCAGGGATTTAAAACTGCGTTCAGGCTAACGCCAAAACGCATGACCCTATGATGTGATACTTTGCCATTGTTTAACACGAAGAGAGACAAATCATCATAGGTTACATTATTGTTTTTTGGTAGAGTAAGACTTCTTCTAAAGGTGTTCAGCTGAGGTTTTCCCACCAACTAATAATGTTGAACTGTGTGAGTTGCTTTCAACAGTGTGTTTACTGGAGGCACACCCCAACATTTGGAGATATGTCCAATAACAGTTGTTGCAGATGGAGTCTTTTTCAAATGTCTTTACCTGATTTGAGTTTTTGTCCCTTTTTTTGGTCGCAGCATGTTGAGCTGTTTTCCCTCCTTTGGCGTCCACTTTGTGCTTTGTTCTCTTAATTTCTAAAAGCAAACAAGTCAAACAAACCTAATCACCAATCAACTTTTTAAAAGTCTGAAGCACAGTTTTGATGAGCTGAAGAAGGGACACCCTGCGGAGAGCCTAAATGAGCATTTGTCTATAGATCAGCTTACCCGGTTTATTCCCTATTTACCTTCATTGTGATTGTTGGAGATGTGGACTAAATCCTCTGGGCTCTTGGCAGGCTTCCAAATGGCCGCATTACCCAAGGCGTCATCTGCTGAGCAGCGTGTGGGGGGGGGGACAAATCACAAATGTTGAGGGTTTTAGTTGAAAAGTCAGGGCGAACTGAGGTCGCAGGAGCTACAAGTGAAAAGGTTGTATGAATGGCTGGCTAGTATAAGAGTAGGTCATATACCGAATACAATTGTACTTTTTAAATGGAATGTTACTGTCGTCGTATAACTCTGGAACTCATCTGTCACTGTAAATGTACTGACTCAGGGTCACGTCATCATCGTTTTGCTTTTGCTCTACTTACCACTGCACTATTATTTATTAGACTTGCACACATTAGTTATTTAGGTACTTGTTTATATATATGTATTAGGTAATTGTTAATATTTATTGAACAAAGAGAGTACATTCAGTCTACCAAGTCAAATTTGTGCGTTAAACATACTTAGCCAATAAATCCGATTCTGCTTTTGGTTCTGATAATTTGAGCACATTTTTAAGGAAAGGTCTGGCTCTAGATTTGCACAACACCAAATAGTTTAATGTTACATGAGAGTCGATGGTAGTCACGTCACAATAAAGTAAGTGACATAGCTTAGACCAGTGGTTTTCAAATGGGGGTACGCGTACCCCAGGGGGTACTTGAAGGTATGCTAAGGGGTACGTGAGATTTTTAAAAAATATTCTAAAAATAGCAACAATTCAAAAATCCTTTATAAATATATCCATCCATCCATCCATCATCTTCCGCTTATCCGAGGTCGGGTCGCGGGGGCAGCAGCCTAAGCAGGGAAGCCCAGACTTCCCTATCTCCAGCCACTTCGTCTAGCTCTTCCCGGGGGATCCCGAGGCGTTCCCAGGCCAGCCGGGAGACATAGTCTTCCCAACGTGTCCTGGGTCTTCCCCGTGGCCTCCTACCAGCTGGACGTGCCCTAAACACCTCCCTAGGGAGGCGTTCGGGTGGCCTCCTGACCAGATGCCCGAACCACCTCATCTGGCTCCTCTCGATGTGAAGGAGCAGCGGCTTTACTTTGAGTTCCTCCCGGATGACAGAGCTTCTCACCCTATCTCTAAGGGAGAGCCCCGCCACCCGGCGGAGGAAACTCATTTCGGCCGCTTGTACCCGTGATCTTATCCTTTCGGTCATGACCCAAAGCTCATGACCATAGGTGAGGATGGGAACGTAGATCGACCGGTAAATTGAGAGCTTTGCCTTCCGGCTCAGCTCCTTCTTCACCACAACGGATCGGTACAGCGTCCGCATTACTGAAGACGCCGCACCGATCCGCCTGTCGATCTCACGATCCACTCTTCCCTCACTCGTGAACAAGACTCCTAGGTACTTGAACTCCTCCACTTGGGGCAGGGTCTCCTCCCCAACCCGGAGATGGCACTCCACCCTTTTCCGGGCGAGAACCATGGACTCGGACTTGGAGGTGCTGATTCTCATTCCGGTCGCTTCACACTCGGCTGCGAACCGATCCAGTGAGAGCTGAAGATCCCGGTCAGATGAAGCCATCAGGACTACATCATCTGCAAAAAGCAGAGACCTAATCCCGTGGCCACCAAACCGGATATATAAATTATAAATATATTCGGATTATAAATATATTCATTGTATAATACTTCAACAAAATATGAATGTAAGTTCACAAACTGTGAAAAGAAATGCAACAATGCAATATTCAGTGTTGACAGCTAGATTTCCATAAATATTGATGTTAAAGATTTATTTTTTTGTGAAGAAATGTTGACAATCCAGAATGTTCATGAATCCAGATAGATGTCTAGTACAATCCCCAAAGAGGGCACTTTAAGTTGGTGATTACTTCTATGTGTAGGAATCTTTATTTATAATTGAATTACTTGTTTATTTTTCAGCAAGTTTTTAGTTATTTTTTATATATTTTTTTACAAATAATTCAAAAAAGACCACTACAAATGAGCAATATTTTTCACTGTTATACAATTTAATAAATCAAAAACTGATGACATAGTTCTGTATTTTACTTCTTTATCTCTTTTTTCAACCCAAAATGCTTTGCTTTAAATAGGGAGTACTTGAATTAAAAAAATGTTCACAGGGGGTACATCACTGAAAAAAGGTTGAGAACCACTGGCTTAGACAACTGCACTGCATTGGGTTAATGTGGCAAAGAAAGAAATATGTGAGGCAAATAATATGCTAATATGTTAAACTTTTACTTAAAAAATTGCCTGCACAGTTAATAAAGGCTGTATGGTAGCGACAGATGATTTTTATTTTCCGTTGCTTCCTCTTGGGGAAAAAAATATCTCCAAAATAGGAACAAATCCCAACTCACCCAGCACTTCGTTATCTGATGCAGATTTGGACACATATGTTCTGAAATTAAAATGAACAGAAAAAAACATTTTATGAAAGCATTTTTAAATGGATTGATTTAAAAGTTGTATAATAATATTCAAATCCAACAATATGTGTTGTTATGTGGCGTCAAAATAACCATCAGGAAAGTAAAGGTGTATCAGAGAGTAAGAGGACTAAGTAGGTGGGGCTTTAAGAGGCTTAGTCCAAGCCATATTATGCTGTACGTGTCTACTTGCATGTACCTGACTGTGAACAACTATCACTTCCGAACTTTTATCTTGCCTCTTTCCAATAAGTTGTCACTGCATTGCTTTAGGCCTCTCGCAGACGGATAATAGAAAGCTGTGGTGTTGCTTATTATGAGCTTGTTTGGTTTACTGCAAGAAGGATTTAGAGCATTAACACTCACAGAAAACATAAACAGAAAGCCTCTCAAGTCTTGCTTTTGCCCTGTGGGAAGCCTTCTTCCTTGCATGGCAAGTTGCAACGATCAACTTGGCACATTCATCCCACAAAGTCTGCACAATTATTCTGGTAATCATGTTATTATTATAGATTTCTTAGACTATGTAGTCTAAGAAATACATAACATATAGAGTAAAATTCAAACTGTTTTGATTGTATTGGAAGTGTGAGCTTACCTTTTTTTCTTTTTATGAGTATTGGTGCCTGTCCTTACAGTCATGTCCTGGTGTTGAACAAAACAGTTTAGGTTAGACAATATTTGTGTAAAATTATGTTTAGTTAACACAACAAGTGCAAACACAGTCACTGTTGTCACTTGTTCAAAGGCTAGGGAATGCAATACATCAACTAGAGACATTAGAGTTACATGCAATTTAAAAATGTTTCCAATATCAATCAATCAATCAATGTTTACTTATATAGCCCTAAATCACTAGTGTCTCAAAGGGCTAATATGCGATTTTTTTAATTCCGATTCTAAATCGATTCATCATTTTTAAAATTTAATTAAAAAATGTTTTAAAACAGAGTTTATTATTGATATTCTTATTATTGATTCTGTTTTTTATTTTTTTTATTTTTGCAACACTCTACATATATGTCGTTCGTCAGCAGCTAAGAGGAGATTCTGTAACTTGTTTGGAAAAATGTTTACTAAAATTATATATCCATCCATCCATTTCCTACCGCTTATTTCCTTTGGGGTCACGGGGGGCGCTGGTGCCTATCTCAGCTACAATCGGGTGGAAGGCGGGTACACCCTGGACAAGTCGCCATCTCATCGCAGGGCCAACACAGATAGACAACATTCACACTCACATTCACACACTAGGGCCAATTTAGTGTTGCCAATCAACCTATTCCCAGGTGCATGTCTTTGGAAGTGGGAACCCACGCATTCACGGGGAGAACATGCAATCTCCACACAAAAAGATCCCGAGCCCGGGATTGAACCCAGGACTACTCAGGACCTTCGTTTTGTGAGGCAGACGTACTAACCCCTTTTCCACCGTGAAGCCCTTATAATTATATATAATATACCAAATAATATATTAGGAGATCGTATTGATCGTAGGAGGCCACGGGGAAGACCCAGGACACGTTGGGAAGACTATGTCTCCTGGCTGGCCTGGGAACGCCTCGGGATCCCCCGGGAAGAGCTAGACGAAGTGGCTGGGGAGAGGGAAGTCGAGAATCAATTTTGTCTCGAATCGCTGCCCCAAGAATTGGAATCGAATCGTGAGGTTCTCAAAGATTCCCACCTCTATTTTATAGTCATAAATGACTATGTACAAACCCCGTTTCCATATGAGTTGGGAAATTGTGTTAGAGGTAAATAAAAAGAGAATACAATGATTTGCAGATCCTTTTCAACCCATATTCAATTGAATACACTACAAAGGGCATGTTCACCACTGTGTTACATCACCTTTTCTTTTAAAAACACTCAATAAACGTTTGGGAACTGAGGAAACTAATTGTTGAAGCTTTGAAAGTGGAATTCTTTCCCATTTTTGTTTTATGTAGAGCTTCAGTCTTTCTCCGCTTTCGTATTTTACGCTTCATAATGCGCCACACATTTTTGATGGGAGACAGTTCTGGACTGCAGGCGGGCCAGGAAAGTACCCGCACTCTTTTTTTACAAAGCCACGCTGTTGTAACACGTGCTGAATGTGGCTTGGCATTGTCTTGCTGAAATAAGCAGGGGCGTCCATGAAAAAGACGGCGCTTAGATGGCAGCATATGTTGTTCCAGTATATACCTTTCAGCATTAATGGTGCCTTCACAGATGTGTAAGTTACCCATGCCTTGGTCACTGATGCACCCCCATACCATCACAGATGTTGGCTTTTGAACTTTGCATCGATAACAGTCTGGATGGTTCGCTTCCCCATTGGTCTGGATGACAAGATGTCGAATATTTCCTAAAACAATTTGAAATGTGGACTCGTTAGACCACAGAACACTTTTCCACTTTGCATCAGTCCATCTTAGATGATCTCTGGACCAGACAAGCCGGCGGCGTTTCTGGATGTTGTTGATAAATGGCTTTCGCTTTGCATAGTAGAGCTTTAACTTGCACTTACAGATGTAGCGACGAACTGTATTTAGTGACAGTGGTTTTCTGAAGTGTCCCTGAGCCCATGTGGTGATATCCTTTAGAGGTTGATGTCTGTTTTTGATACAGTGCCATCTGAGGGATCAAACGTCACGGTCATTCAATGTTGGTTTCCAGCCATGCCGCTCACGTGGAGTGATTTCTCCAGGTTCTCTGAACCTTTCAATGATATTATGGACCATAGATGTTGAAATCCCTAAATTTCTTGCAATTGCACTTTGAGAAACGTTGTTCTTAAACTGTTTGACTATTTTCTCACGCAGTTGTGGACAAAGGGGTGTACCTCGCCCCATCCTTTCTTGTTAAAGACTTAGCATTGTTTGGGAAGCTGTTTTTATACCCAGTCATGGCACCCACCTAGGGGTGTAACGGTACGTGTATTTGTATCAAACCGTTTCGGTACGGGGGTTTTGGTTCGGCACGCGGGCGTACCGAACAAGTTTGGAAGCAGAAATCTTCACAAGCTGCTCTGCTTTCTACCTCTGGCTCTGTCTCAGCAGCAAGCATGGTCCCGCCCACATAACCATCTGATTGGTTACATACAAAGCCAATCAGCAGTGCGTATTCAGAGCGATGTAACAGCCAATCAGCAGTGCGTATTCAGACTTCAGAACGATAGTCAATGCTTCAGCATCGAGCAGAAATATTCGTCTAGCAGGGGAGCAGCGCACTCTACCCAAATTATACTAAACACTTCCCAGTCACAACTATTACAAACATCACTATGAGCCCGTTGACCTTCTAGAAACTTAAACTGCAGCTCAGCTCGCTCACAGTATAGGCTTGAGGTGAGGGCTAATTAGCTTTTAGCGTAACATTAGCTCATTTTGCTGTGTGGCGTGTGTGTGTGTGTGTGTGTGTGTGTGTGTGTGTGTGTGTGTGTGTGTGTGTGTGTGTGTGTGTGTGTGTGTGTGTGTGTGTGTGTGTGTGTGTGTGTGTGTGTGTGTGTGTGAGTGCGTGCGTGCGTGCGTGCGTGCGTGCGTGCGTGCGTGCGTGCGTGCGTGCGTGCGTGCGTGCGTGCGTGCGTGCGTGCGTGCGTGCGTGCGTGCGTGCGTGCGTGCGTGCGTGCGTGCGTGTGAATAGTCTCCTATTGCAATTGTACTATTTTTTCAGCTATAGTTACATTAATCATTAGTAATGTAGCAGTCTAGTTTTGAATGGCAGGGTCCCTGCTATCACATGTTGATAAAAATACAACATTTACACAATAAAAGTCAACTACAGGCTTCCCAAATGCTGTAATAAATTAAGCATGATGAGTTGACATTAAACAGTTTCAATGGAAACTGTTTAATGTTGCACTTTTTATATGTAGAAGAAAGGTTTTTCATTTTATTTAATCAAAGCAACAACTTGAGGCAGTTAAATGTGGATTAACGTGGGCAGAATTATTATAGTGTTCCCAATGTTAAAAGGATAAAGCCATTGTTTACAAATTTGGTAAATAAATAACCCAAAAATTTATATTTTGTTGTTTTCTTACTGTACCGAAAATTAACCGAACCATGACCTCTAAACCGAGGTACGTACCGAACCGAAATTTTTGTGTACCGTTACACCCCTACACCCACCTGTTCCCAATTAGCCTGCACACCTGTGGGATGTTCCAAATAAGTGCTTGATGAGCATTCCTCTACTCTATCAGTATTCATTGCCACCCTTCCCAACTTCTTTGTCACGTCTTGCTGGCATGAAATTCTAAAGTTAATGATTATTTGCAAAAAAAAATTTTTTATCAGTTTAAACATCAAATATGTTGTCTTTGTAGCATATTCAACTGAATATGGGTTGAAAAGGATTTGCAAATAATTGTATTCCGTTTATATTTACATTTAACACAATTTCCCAACTCATATGGAAACGGGATTTGTATATTATTTTGTGTCAAACATGAATATCTATGTTGTATTTATTATTTATATTCGCAAAAGTACTCACATATCAGTAAGTATATTTCATCAATCAATCAGTCAAAGTTTACTTATATAGCCCTTAATCAAAAACGTCTCAAAGGGCTGCACAAGCCACAACGACATCCTCTGCTCAGGTCCCACATCAGGGCAAGAAAAAATTCAACCCAATGGGAATAACGGGAAACCTTGGGTAGGATCCGCAGATGGGAACCCCCTCCACCCACTCAAAAAGTTTGGACACCCGTGGTTAGACTACTAGTTAAACTTAAGTTTAATTTCTTAGGTGTTGTCCCTTTAGAATTCATACTGTCATAAAAGTGGTTGCTAAAATGTGAGGGGTATAGTTATAGTTATAAACGCTTGTTGGTCCATATCCAAATTCCGCAGGAACCTACCATAGAAATAGACCTTCCGGAACCTCTCCATTTTGCGTCATCGTCCAGCAGGTGCGCCGGGCTGCACGAGCGGCTGCACGAGCGGCTGGAGGAGCGGCTGGGGACGGGCTTAGAGGGTGCGTCGTTGGAAGTCTGCACAGCCTCGTACAGGCTGTCCATAGAACCCTCCTGGGGCACACAAACAAATCACACGTATGTCAGGCATTTTGCAGCAAACATGGTCCTTTTGGGCTCATTTTTTATCTGTGTTCATCCTCCTGCTAGACATAGTGGAGTACTTTTACTATCTTTTTTTCCCCTCTAGCCCACTTTAATATATGAATGGATTTAATCTGCTCTATGTGCTAAATCTGAGTAAGATCGAGTTGTGAAGTACAAAGCAGCTTTTTGGTAGCAAAAAGAAGACGAGGGTAGCATTAGTGAATGATCACCGCTCATAAGTCATAGCTTAGAAATTATTAATACAGTACAACCAAACTGATGTAATATAGTGTACATATTATTCATGCTGTAGGAGCCTGACACAAGGAATGTAAATTACAGCCAGAATGATTGGATCTGACCATATATAGGAGGGACATTATACTAATGCTGCCCCAAAGCTCTGATGTCAGAATGGATTGAAAATTCCTCATATGAGATTTTGGTGTGGATTAAAAAATGTGGTTTGGCTTGTTTAGATTCCTTCCAGGAACTAGCTTCTGCCTGTCTTATCTCAGCATCTTACCTCTCACAAGGTCCACTCACCGATGCAAATATGTTGCATAGCCACTTTTTGGATGTGCTCTTGTTATACAAACATACACATTTTCTTATCTTGGTTTCATGTATATCTATCTGCCAAAGCAGTTTGTAATAGGTGCACATGCACGTGATGTGCAGTAACAATCAGACCAGGAGGTTAGTGACTAATCCTCATCAGTGGTGCTCACAGCCCTCAACATCTGGGCACATGATGAGTCTCTGCATGCATGCTTTGGTGCCCACGTGCACCTTATACACACAAGCCACAACATTAAGTACACCTGCACAATCTAATCACACCCAATATAAGTGTTGCACCAAAAAGGTGCTCTTTTCAGGGATAGTCATGGTGAAATAAATATTAATTTGTCATTGTGTTCGCTACTGTTGTTGCAGTTCACGCCGGTCTTGATTCTAATATTTTTTTTCTTATTTTCAGTCCAAATACATTTTTACTGTACCAGGGCCTTTCACAGACGGAGCACACGTCTCGTACATTAATAGAAACTAGTTGAATCCTATAAGGGCAAGGACATTATGGATGGAGACAAGGATAAACTCTCTTTGATTGATTGATTGAAACTTTTATTAGTAGATTGCACAGTTCAGTAAATATTCCGTACAATTGACCACTAAATGGTAACACGCGAATAAGTTTTTCAACTTGTTTAAGTCGGGGTCCACGTTAATCAATTCATGGGACAAATATATACTATCAGTCATCACACAGGTTAATCATCATAGTATATACATTAAATTATTTACATTATCTACAATCCGGGGGGTGGGATGAGGATCTTTGGTTGATATCAGTACTTCAGTCATCAACAATTGCATCAACAGAGAAATGTGGACATTGAAACAGTGTAGGTCTTACTTAATAGGATATGTACAGCCAGAAGAGAGCATAGTGAGTCCAGACAGCATAAGAACAAATATATACATTATAAATTCATTTGATTGTTTGCATTAGGTTATTTACAATCCGGGGAGATGTGACGTGAATGGAGGAGGGTATTAGTAAAGAGTTGAAGTTGCCAGTAGGTGTTGATTTACAGCGGTTTTGAAGGAGGATAGAGTTGCACTTACCTTTGCACCTGTTGGTAGTGCATTCCACATTGATGTGGCATAGAAAGAGAATGAGTTAAGGCCTCTGTTAGATCGGAATCTGGGTTTAACGTGGTTTCCAGAGCTCCCCCTGGTTTTGTGGTTATGGCGGTCAGGAAGTAGTTTGACATATACTTCGGTATCAGGTATTCAAAGGAAGAAACTTAGACACAAAAAGCAAGACTCAGTGTGTGCACTTTTGTAGTTGAGGTAGGGAAAAACTCTTAGCACTCTTAGCAAGAAACCGTGAACAGAACCGACATTTATTATGGGCACTGTGGTGACAGAATTGAGGACAAACTCTGTCTAAGGAAAGTAAACCTTGTAAAAGTACCAAGACTCTGTTTGGGCAACAGTGAAAAAACGTCATCCAACTTTATGAAGCAATTCCTGAATAAATTGCTTGTGAATGCTCCAATGCACAAGCTGAACTAGAATGCTAATGGAATGTAGAATAAATGTAAGAATAATTTGAATTTCGAAACTATTTGAATGTTGAAGAGCTGACGCTGAACTGAAATGCTAATTGAATGTATGCTGAATGTAGAAATTGTTTGAATGTTGTAATAGGTTAAAGGTTAAAATTGTTTGAATGTTGAAATGGTTTAAATGTTGAAGAGCTGATGCTAAACTGAAATTCTGCATGAATGTAGAAATGGTTTGGACGTTTAAAAAGTTTAAACATTATTTGAGAGGTGAAGAGCTAATGAAATGTAGTTTGAATCTTGAAATGCAAATGTTGGTATAAGTTTGCATGTTTCAAAGGGTTACAAAGTAACAAAATCTATTAATTTTAGTTCTAAATGTCTCCCATTAGCTAAAATGCTAGCATAAAAAGGTAGCATGCAAACTGGGGAAAAGTTATATCATACTTCTTACATGACACCAAATAACTAAGTCTGTGATTTGTAGGTTAAAATGTTCGATATTGGATAAAAAATGTAAACATACTAACATTATATGCTAACATTAGCAGGGGAACACCTAGCATACTTCTAAGATGGCAGCAAGTAACAAAATCAATGTTTTATTGATTAAAAAGAAGACAATTAACCAAAAATGTTAGTTTGCTAACATAAACATAGTCACAGAGGCACAGGTAATATACTTCTAAGATGGTACCGAATAACGAAATCCACAATTATTAGGTTAAAACGTACAATATTTGTTTAAGTGTTAGCATAAAACATTAGTGTGCTAATGTTAGCATGCAAACATTAGCATGCTAACATTTGTTTAAATGTTAGCATAAAACATTAGTGTGCTAATGTTAGCATGCAAACATTAGCATACTAATGTTTTATGTAAACATTTAAACAAATATTGTACATTTTAACCTAATAATTGTGGATTTCGTTATTCGGTACCATCTTAGAAGTATATTACCTGTGCCTTTGTGACTATGTTTATGTTAGCAAACTAACATTTTTGGGCTAGCATACTTTTAAGATGGTGCCAAGTACCGGAATCCATGATTGTATGATTAAAAAATATGACATTAGTTAAAATGTTAGCATAAGACATTGGCACGGTAACAGGGGAACAGCTGTAAAAAAAAAACATGATAATTAGGTTAAAATGTACAATTCTAACGATAGCATGCTAACAAAGGAACAGCTCGCATACTTCTAAGATGCTGCCAAGTAATGAAATCTATAATTATTTGGCTAAACTGTAAGAAATGATCTTAAATGCTAGCATAAAATGTTAGCGTGTTGACATTATCATGCTTATACTAAAACAGTTAGTATACTTCCAAGATGTCACCATGTAACAAAATTCATGAAGTGTATGGGTTGGTGTTAGAACAGATGGAATGGGTCAAGAAATGTGGGAATTATTAAACTTTGAAAAATGTCCCATTCTTTTTAGTGGGAATTTCCTGTTAATTTGGGAATTACCGGAAAAGTGGTATTTCTTGGAAAGTGATCAATTCCACGAATGAGCTGAATTGGTTGTCGTTGGAATGGTTTGAATCGGTTAAGAAATGTGGAAACTATGGCATTTTTTGAGAAAAAAATCTCATTTATTTCAATGGGAATTTCCTGGTAATGTGTGAATTTCAGTAAAGTAGGAATTTTTTGAAGTTGATAAATCGTATGAATGTCCTGAATGAGCCTAATTGGTTGGTGTTGGAATTGTTCGGGTTGAGAAATGTGTTAGCAGTGACAATCTATAATTGTAAAATAGTGTTACTACAGGCATGTGATTTTCCCGTCTATAACCTTATATCCGCCTTTTTTATCTGTATAAGATTAAAAAATAAATATTTTCCCTTTTACTTCCTTTTTTCCGACTTACAATGTGTGTTAAAATCTTGATCCGTCTCTTTGCTACACCTGCCAACAACTAGTTTACTTAATACGGTTTTCCCGTAATGAGTACTTTTTCTGATTAACCAGTGGTAAACCTCTGGTTTTCCATTAAAAATTATTAACTTAAAAATCGAAGTTACGCAGCGAAGCACCTCCACGGGCAGGGGACAAAATATATGGGAAACATCAATGATAATTGGTTGGTTTACATAGAAGAAAATCCATGATTGGTTGTTTGGTTTACTATGATGAGTCACAATTGGTTAAGATTAGGGCAAAACATTACGGACAGGCCAATCAGAGGCAAGATAGGGCGGGTCATCGAACTGGGAAGGGAACTCAAAACACAGACATCCCAAATGATGACGAGAGAGTCTGAAAAGAGAAGAGGGAATATTCAAGCGGATGATTTATATATTAAAAAATAGTAGTGGAAGATAGCAGAGGGATTCTCTTCCTTAGATTTTTCTTTTAGCGGTGTAGACGACGTCCAGGAAACCCCCAATGAGTCTACTTGACCACATTTGGACAAATGTATGAGTCTGGATAAAACAATGGCCAACACATTCATTTTAGTTGTTTACCATGTAAGCCCAAATCAAAACTGCTCTCGACATGGAAGACGTGGAATACACATTTAAGAACACACGTGATGACTTTTGCTACAGTATAGTCCGTCTAAATGCTACATTTCATTTTCATTGGTGTTTTAGAACAAGACTAGAGATGTCCGATAATATCGGACTGCCGATATTATCGTCCGAATAATGCTTTAAAATCTAATATAGGAAATTATCGGTATCGGTTTCAAAAAGTAAAATTTATGACTTTTTAAAACGTCTCTGTACTTAGTGGTACATGGACGCCTTTGCCTGCCAGCCCAATCACATAAGAACTACAGCTTTTAATACACTTACAAGTGAATGCAAGCCATACTTGGTAAACAGCCATACAAGTCACACTGAGGGTGGCCGTATAGACAACTTTACCACTGTTACAAATAAGCGCCAGCCTGTGAACCCACACCAAACAAGAATGACAAACACATTTTGGGAGAACATCCGCATCTTAACACAACATAAACACAACATAACAAATACCCAGAAACCCTTGCAGCACTAACTCTTTCGGGACGCAACCATATACACCCCTGCTACTCCCTACCCCCCCACCCCGCCCACCTCAAGGTGAGCATGTCCCAAATTCCGAGCTGCTGTTTTGAGGCATGTTAAAAAAAAATAATGCACTTTTTGACTTCAATAATAAATATGGCAGTGCCATGTTGGCATTTTTTTCCATAACATGAGTTGATTTATTTTGGAAAACCTTGTTACATTGTTTAATGCATCCAGCGGGGCATCACAACAAAATAAGGCATAATAATGTGTTAATTCTACGACTGTATATATCTGTCGGTTGATCTCGGAATCGGTAATTAAGAGTTGGACATTATCAGAATATCAGATATCAGCAAAAAAGACATTATCGGAAATCTCTTAAAAAGACAGTAGCTGAAATTTTGTTAATTATTTCTACTCTTTATATTTTGACATTTAATCATTTTGAAACATAAACAACATGACTGTAAGATTTTTTTTATTTCATGTTATGAATCACAAATGGATATTCAGATAAAGGAAATTAACTAATAGAATAAACATTGTTTTTACTCTTTGATTTTTGCATTTGGAGAAGTTAAAAGTGGAGAGGGAGTCGATGAGATAGAAATTGACCCCCACACACACCCAGACCCCCGGTTTATTTTCAGTCTTTTTCATTAAGTTCTAATCACATTCCCGTGTTACAGAACTTCAGTAATTCCATAAATTTGAGGAAAACCGGAATTTGTTTCGGAACTTTGGAAAGTGTTAATTTGAATTTCCAGGGTGAGCGGAATGTGTTACTGATTGAATGGTTTGAATAAAATCTAATAATTGTTGAACTTCGAATAATGTTCCATTCATTTCAAAGGGAGTTTGTTGGAAATTTGGGGAAAAGCCACATTTTGGGGGGAAATGATAAATAGCTGAATGAGCTGAATCTGTCGAGAAATGTTAAAGTAGTAAATTTTTTTAGTTGAGCCATGTTTTACAGAATTTCCGGAAAACTAGGAATTTTTTCAGTTTCAAGAAAAACATAGTTTTTTTGTCCTGACTAAGAGGAATGTTTTGACGGTGGAATGTTTGAAAAGGGCTAAAAAATGTGGAAGGTGTAGTCGAAAGAAAAAAAGGGTGGAAATAGAATAGAGGCAAATATAAATATTTAGCACACACAGTGGGGTTTATCAAGACGAAAACTGTGTTGGGTTCTATTTTCCGTCTACAGTATTTGTAGTACGTCTGGAAAGGACATACAAACTGGCATTTGCGCAGAAATAGCTGTGAGAAAGTAAGTCATCACTCTGCAGCTCCGTCCTATATATACTTGTCAACATACAAAGATAATCAAAAATAAAAAAAATATCAGACATATCGTCTATTCAGCAAATATCATTTTATAATTTTATAGCTGCTGGATGACCTAAAGAGCTGTTTAAAACTAAATTATTCCGCCCGATTGTAGCTGAGATAGGCGCCAGCGCCCCCCGCGACCCCAAAAGGGAATAAGCGGTAGAAAATGGATGGATGGATGGATATTGCTGCTGCATGTGTCCAAATATCAAAACGCCACCGATAGGATCTTGATGACATGAATGTGCAGTAAATGAGTGTCTCCATGGTGAAAACTGCATAGTTCATGCAAAAACCTCATTTCAATAAGCCGGTCTGCGGCACTTTTGCACTTATCAATTTTATTAGTTGATCACACGCAACAACAAGGCTACTGGTACATGCCATTTTTGTGTGTTATTTGGATCTTTGTTGATCACGCCCTTAGTCAAATCTGGTCCGTGAATGACACCCTACCGGCCCCCAGATTCAGTTCCAATCTTGGGAGACAAACATTTGTGCAGTCAATTCTTTCTGTTGTATAGAGGAACTTGGATTACTGTATTGGCAGATCCTTGCATTGACATTTTAACTTTGCTGGCAAACATAGAACACTAGGGTCCAAACTTGTGATTTATATAACAGAGGTGTTCCCCAAGGCACCCCTTTAAGTCCTCTCCTTTTTGGCACTAACACATTGTTGCCGTAATATGATTCATGTAACTAAGGTGTTGCTGTAGCTTGTTTACTTCTCATCAGTCAGTAGTCATTTATTCAAATACTTTAAACTCCGTACCAAAAGCCGCTACTTTTTTTCCTACACATTGAACCTTGCGGCTTATAGGGCAATGCTGCTGATTTGTGGATTTGTCTTTGCTTAGGGCCATGATAAAAAAATTGTTTAACAAAAAAAACAGCAAATACACTTGGAAGTTGTTTTATTGTTTGTGCTATGGCGCCATCTTTTGGATGAGTTCATTCACTGCAGGTGCTGCAGTGTCCTTCCATTCGGTGCTTTCCACTGGAAATAGAGTGCCGATCAGTCTTTTAGCGGGCAATAGCGTTCCTACTCTTCATAACTCCATGCAACGTTTGTAAGTTTTACAATAGAACTAAAGCGGTTAATACTTACTAAACCGTTCCATGTGTGATGTCTGTAGGAGTGTTTTCATGCATATTTGTACGTGCAATCCTAATATAATGATGCCAGCGTCGTTAGCGTTAGCTAACATTGTAACACGTTTATGAGTATGATAGTATTATTAACTTACAACGGCATTCTTTTTGTATTTATTTCAGTTTCACAAATTCCTCAGTCAATTCACCAAGACGTCCCTGTGGAGTCATTGAGTCTGTTTCGCTGATTGGAGAGCTAGCTTCCGCAGCTAGTGGGTCCATGACGATGTCTTCTGTTTTGTTTGATCAGCCGTTTAACTGCCACATTACAAACACGATTTGGAAACAATTCAGGTACGTAAACAAACATTTACATGATCGTGCTGTGTAAATAACACATCTCGCAACCTATGTAAGTTATCTGCGGCTTATAGTCCAGTGCGGCTAATATATGGCAAATATTTTTTTCATTAAAAATTTTGTGAGTGCGGATTATATACTGCTCTGTACTCTCTATAATTATATGCTTTTATTTGTAATTGTATTGAGTTTGTGGACCCCGGGAAAACTAGTGGGTTGTTGTGGCAACCAGCTAACGGGGATCCTTAATAAAAATCAAAAATCAAATCTGATTCAATTGATCCTTAATAAAAATCCAAAATCAAATCTAGAAAATACGCTTTAGTTATACAGGTATTATTAGTTTTCGTCAAAGTTCCTTTGGAGGTCCTCTTTTTTTAATCAGTGAGGTAAAAAAAAAGTAGCGGCTTTCTGTACAGAATTTACAGTATTTGAACAAATGACTACGGACTGATCTGAAGTGAACAAACTCTAGCAACATCTTAGTTACATGAATCATATTACGGCAAAAATGTGTTACTGCCAAAAACGAGAGGACCTAAAGGGATGCATTGAGGAACACCCATCCATCCATCCATTTTCTACCGCTTATTCCCTTTTGAGGTCGCGGGGGGCGCTCGCGCCTATCTCAGCTACAATCGGGCGGAAGGCGGGGTACACCCTGGACAAGTCGCGACCTCATCGCAGGGCCAACACAGATAGACAGACAACATTCACACTCACATTCACACACTAGGGCCTTTTTAGTGTTGCCAATCAACCTATCCCCAGGTGCATGTCTTTGGAGGTGGGAGGAAGCCGGAGTACCCGGAGGGAACCCACGCATTCACGGGGAGAACATGCAAACTCCACACAGAAAGATCCCGAGCCTGGATTTGAACCCAGGACTGCAGGAACTTCGTTTTGTGAGGCAGACACACTAACCGCATTGAGGAACACCTTTTTTTTTAATCAGTAAGTCTATTCAACTGTTGGCCTGTTCAGTTAAGTTAAAACTAAAACTTGAATTTTTGCCCTAGATTCTTAAAACGTACTAGAGTGTTGTCCTAGAAATGATCTTTGACTAGCCTTTTTCCAGGAGGTACTTCAAAAACAGCAGAACGCTCCTAACTCCCACCAAATTAATAGACCAAAATCAAATGTCTTCTGTAAGAGGACACTGATTGTGCAGAATATACAAAATAAATCTAAATATTGAAGGCAGATGTCTGGCCCCCCCCGGTCCTTAGCTCTCTGGAAATCTTGCCCCCAAAACAATTTAGTTTCATACGCCTGCTATACACACATGCATTATATTGTTGACAAGTAAACAGGAAGAACAATTTAAAGATGTCCAGTAGTCTACAGACACACATAACTCGTGATCATTAGTAAACAGGAAGAACAATTAGAAGATATCATGTATACGCATACAGTCCATTACACATGTTCACGTGTAAACCGACAACCACTATGCACAGCAGGAACATGACCCAGGGAAAAAGGGAAATGTCCATCACAAACACTTTAAAAGCACCATTGTTCTCGCACAACTATCAAATATCACACTCTGCAGCACGGTCCTTACCAGTGAAAAGCAAAACAGGTTCATGTCGGCAGTTGAGCGCAGCGTCACCGCACAACAACAGTGTGCGTCCAACCCGGGTCGCCAGGCTGCTGCTGTCTTCTCAGATTAAAACCACAGTGAAATCCCTCCACTAATCCAATAGAATAGATGGACCACCATTACTGTAGCAGCTCAAGCACAACAGATTGACTCTTTGTTTTATTTCTTTAACCAATAGACATGCTCTTTTTCATGCTCAGGTAAAAAAAAAACATTTTAATTTTATTAAGGGCCAAAACTACAAATCGTATCGATGGTATTCATTTCGAGTCTAAAAATATACTCAAGGTCAAACTTGGCTGCAGCCAGCAGAGATGCTCTTAACTTTTTTGATCAAATTTTAGAGAAAGGTTACACTCGTAAATTGTCTATCTTTTCTTAATAATAATAATAATGGATTAGATTTATATCGCGCTTTTCTATTGTTAGATACTCAAAGCGCTCACAGAGAAGTGGGAACACATCATTCATTCACACCTGGTGGTGGTAAGCTACATCTGTAGCCACAGCTGCCCTGGGGTAGACTGACGGAAGCGTGGCTGCCAGTTTGCGCCTACGGCCCCTCCGACCACCACCAATCATTCACACTCACATTCACACACACATTCACACTCACATTCACTCACATTCATCATTCATTCACCAGTGTGAGCGGCACCGGGGGCAAGGGTGACGTGTCCTGCCCAAGGACACAACGGCAGCGATTTGGATGTCAATAGGTGGGAAGCGAAACTGAAACCCTCAGGTTTCTGGCACGGCCGCTCTACCCACTACACCTTGCCGCCCCCAATTAGTAATTTCTGTCTTCTAAAAGGAATAAAATAATAAGTAATGTATGTATAAAAAAATATTTTTTAACTAAGGTATATGACTAATATAGTTTTACGAAATATGCTACAGCTCAACCTCCATCCATCCATCCATTTTCTACCGCTTATTCCCTTTTTGGGGTTTCGGGGGGGCGCTGGCGCCTATCTCAGCTACAATCGGGCGGAAGGCGGGGTACACCCTGGACAAGTCGCCACCTCATCGCAGGGCCAACACAGATAGACAGACAACAGTCACACTCACATTCACACACTAGGGCCAATTTAGTGTTGCCAATCAACCTATCCCCAGGTGCATGTCTTTGGAAGTGGGAGGAAGCCGGAGTACCCGGAGGGAACCCACGCATCCCCTAGAGGGGGGGGGTTGCCCACATCTGAGGTCCTCTCCAAGGTTTCTCATAGTCAGCATTGTCACTGGCGTCCCACTGGATGTGAATTCTCCCTGCCCACTGGGTGTGAGTTTTCCTTGCCCTTTTGTGGGTTCTTCCGAGGATGTTGTAGTCGTAATGATTTGTGCAGTCCTTTGAGACATTTGTGATTTGGGGATATATAAATAAACATTGATTGATTGATTCACGGGGAGAACATGCAAACCTGTGCAATATTATTTAATGTGCAAAAATTGCCCGACTGCAGCATGGTGGAACAGGGTTTAGTGCATGTGCCTCACAATACGAAGGTCCTGAGTTGTCCTGAGTTCACAGCATCTTTCTGTGTGGAGTTTGCATGTTCTCCCCGTGACTGCGTGGGTTCCCTCCAGGTACTCCGGCTTCCTCCCACTGCCAAAAAACATGCACCTAGGGATAGGTTGATTGGCAACACTAAATTGGCCCTAGTGTGTGAATGTGAGTGTGAATGTGGTCTGTCTATCTGTGTTGGCCCTGCGATGAGGTGGCGACTTGTCCAGGGTGTACCCCGCCTCCTGCCCGATTGTAGCTGAGATAGGCACCAGCGCCCCCCGCGACTCCAAAGGGAATAAGCGGTAGAAATGGATGGAAGGATGGATGGATGGATGTAGGGCTGGGCGATATGGCCTTTTTTTAATATCTCGATATTTTTAGGCCATATCGCGATATACGATATATATTACGATATTTTGCCTTGGCCTTGAATGAACACTTGATACATATAATCACAGCAGTATGATGATTCTATGTGTCTACGTTAAAACATTCTTCTTCCTACTGCATTCATATATGCTACTTTTAAACTTTCATGCAGAGAGGGAAATCACAACTAAGTCAATTGACCAAAAGTGTATTTATTAAAGTTATTAAGCAATGGCACAAACATTCAAGTCATTTCCAAAACAGAAAGTGCAAGATTGTCTGAGACATTTTAAGTGTCAAATAAAAATTAGCTGCACAATAGGAAATCAAATAGTATTTGTCCTTCACTATGTGGTAGGTTACTCCGGACCTTATGAAATTCTCTTCATTCTCTAGCGAGTGACTTTTCAAATGATGCTACATATTAGCAGCAATGCTACTTTTTATAGCAACGCTTTTGCACCAGACAAATTGCGGTTGTCTGTTCGACATATTCCCACTTGAAGCCGAACCACCGACAGACGATGGACCCCCTGCTGTTTTATTGGGAATTAAATCTTCCTTCATTTGTTACCAGATCCGAACCTTCTTTCTCTCGTATTAACACTTGTACGGCTACGTTAGCATCACAGCTAACGTTACCCAGTCTGCTCCCTCTCTGCTGGGCGAGGGCGTATACGTATGTGACGTATGACGTGACAGTATGTGACGTGTGTAAGTTTGTGCGCCTGCTTGTCTGTGAGAAGGAGAGACAGGAAAGAGTGAGAAGAGCCCGCAGCTAAAAGCAACTGCGTGAGAACGTATACTCCAATATTACGATATAGTCATTTTCTATATCGCACAGAGACAAACCCGCGATATATCGTGTGTATCGATATATCGCCCAGCCGTAGATGGATAGCTTGAACAGTAGAGCCTTGTTTTCGAGCGCTTTCTTTCAGACATGCTTGTTTTGTTAGAAAATTGCAATATTACCTGGTGGCGTTTTGGTATCATACTGTATATGGTACTCAAGTATCTGGGACCTCGCTTACTAAATTTTGTGCTTGTGTCTCATATCAGCTGGTATGACAATGAAGTTCCTTCAATACTTCAATCAATACGCCTCTTTGCCCTCCAGATTCTGAAACCGGACGCATCACATGCAAACAAGGTGTCAAGTATTGGTAAATCAAAAAGAAAACTTTATTTATATACAGCTGCACTTTTCATAGACAGGCGAGTAGCAAACACAAAGTGTTTTGCACACACAAAAAAGAGAAGAAAACACACACACAAAAAGCACTGTTCAATCAATCAATCACTCAAAACAAAACATGGCATGGCACTTAGGATTGAGGAAAAACGCCCCCTTTGAGGCATCCACACTAGAGAATAACTAAAATTAAAGCTGCAAGCAGCGTTGGTCGGGTCCGCCTTTGGCTGTTGCCGCCGTGTCCCGAGTCCCGATCTTAGTCAGACCTACATAGAAGTTTTTTATTCCATGTCTCTACGACATTTCTAACGGAAATTACATGCAGTTTTGTCTGTTTTTTTTCCTAGGGGGCGCTAGGCGCTATTTTGATTTTTGGGGTTTGGTTTTTTATTGGATGGCAGTTTTTGCCAGTCCTGATATGTGTGTAAAATTTGGTGAGTTTTGAAGCATGTTAAGGGGGTGAAATTACAGATCGGCGATTCTGGATGTTGTTGATAAATGGCTTTCGGTCTGCATAACAGAGCTTTAACTTGCACTTTGAAGCATTTTAAGTGGGTCAAATTACAGCTCAAAGAGGCAAAAACGTCATTTTTTAGGAAAATTTGCGCAGGGTTTTTTTAATTAATGCCATCTAAAAAATAGTATGAAAAAATATATAATATGATAAAATATAAATAAAAAATAAAATAAAAACATAACATTGATAGAATAATAATAATAGCAATAAATAAAAAAGGAAGTGACACAAATAAAAAAAAATAATTGTTTTTTAATAAAAAACATAAGAAGAGTTGGGGAGGAGATCTTTCCCCAAGTGGAGGAGTTCAAGTACCTAGGAGTCTTGTTCACGAGTGAGGGAAGAGTGGATGGTGAGATCGGTGCGGCGTCTGCAGTGATGCGGACCCTGTATTGGTCCATTGAGGTGAAAAAAGCTCTCAATTTACCGGTCGATCCACGTCCTTATCCTCACCTGTGGTCATGAGCTTTAGGTTGTCACCGAAAGGACAAGATCACGGGCAAAATGTGTTTCCTCCATCGGGTGACGGGGCTCTCCCTTAGAGATAGGGTGAGAGGCTCTGTCATTCGAGAGGAGCTCAGAGTAGAGCCGCTGCTCCTTCACAGACGAGGTGGTTCGGGGATCTGGTCAGGATCCCCCCCGAATGCCTCACTTGGGAAGTATTTAGGGCACGTCCAATCAGTAGGAAGCCACTGGGAAGACCCAGGACACGTTGGGGGGACTATGTCTCCTGGCTGGCATGGGAACGCCTCAAAATCCCCTGGGAGGAGCTGGACGAATAGGCCGGGAAGAGGGAAGTCTGTGCTTCTTTGCTTAGGCTGCTGTATGACATTACAATAAACTCAGGAAATAAAAAAACATGCATTAGCACCTCCGTTTTGGCCTCTAAAAATGTTTTGTCATACTTTTAATATGTGGGATTAAAGTCAACTCGTTGTCAAAAATTACGGCCAGATTTTTTATAAATTGGTTTAAAATATTTACATTTTTGTAAAAGTTTTTCCCTATGGCTTTCAGGGCTTAAAACTAAAACCTCTGTTTTGTCCTGGTTGAGCTGTAGTATATTCACTGCCACCCTTGACTTGACATCATTTGGGGGAGGCATGGCGCAGTGGGTAGAGCGGTTGTGCTAGAAACCTGAGGGTTGGAGGTTCGCTCCCCGGCTCTCGACATTCAAATTGCTGCCGTTGTGTCCTTGGGCAGGACACTTCACCCTTGCCCCCTGCCGCTCACACTGGTGAATGAATGATGAATGATAGGTGGCGGTCGGTGGGGCCGTAGGCACGTATTGGCAGCCTCGCTTCCGTCAGTCTACCCCAGAGCAGCTGTGGCTAAGAAATGTAGCTTACCACCACCAGGTGTGAATGAATGATGGGTTCTCACTTCTCTGTGTGCGTTTTGAGTATCTAATAATAGAAAAGCGTGATATAAAATCCAATCCATTATTGTTATTATTATTATTATTATTATCTACAATGCAGTTAAAAAGTGTGTCATCAGCGTATGTGGAAACTGATGCCATGTTTGATTCTATGTCTCCTAATACCGTTTAATTTTACATAAATCGGTACTCAAACCGAAGGATTTCAGTAGGTACAAATCCATCCATTTTCTACCGCTTATTCCCTTTTTATGGGGTCGCGGGGGGCGCTGGCGCCTATCTCAGCTACAATCGGGCGGAAGGCAGGGTACACCCTGGACAAGTCGTATGTACAAATAAAAGTACAAAATTTGGTACCCAGCCTTACGCTTTAATGCACATTAATCCATCATCATTGCAATTAATGCAATTAACACATCTGCAGTGCACAATTACACAAATCCCTACAACGTCTCAGGAAACGCATTTATTGCCCTCTGCTGATTTGACCACGAGCTCATGAATTTTTCTGGTACAGATCCCCAATATTTTTAAAACGATTTTTAAAAACACATTTTTTTTCGGTAATCTCCATGCTTACTGGCTGTGCGTATACTGCCAAGAGGAGCTTTTGTAACATGTCCTGTTTTGAAACGGTTTTATTATAATTTGTATACCAAATAATATATTGCGACAATAGGTTTAAACCAGGTGTCTCAAACTCAATTTACCTGGAGGCCACTGGATGCAGAGTCTGGGTGAGGCTGGGCCGCAAGAAAAAGATTTCTTACAAAAAATGTTGCATACTCCTCAGCATGTCTAGTTGTATAATGACGTTTCAAATTGTATCCCTTGTGCACCGCAACTTTCTCTGTGCAAATAATACAAAGAAATATTGCATCTCCCACTTTTCCTGGAATTGTTTTTGCTCATCACTAACCTTTCTCTTCACTGCAGGCTTTGAAAAAGACATGTTTGGGGTTGTGGAATATATTTGTATTTAGCCAACACACGGAGAATAATGTTATTTCCGCAATGCGTCGTTCCACTTTTCCTCCCTACTGCAACTCGGCGGTCGGCGGATAATAGCCGGGAAAGTACCGGGATATCCATCCATCCATCATCTTCCGCTTATCCGAGGTCGGGTCGCGGGGGCAACAGCCTAAGCAGGGAAACCCAGACTTCCCTCTCCCCAGCCACTTCGTCTAGCTCTTCCCGGGGGATCCCGAGGCGTTCCCAGGCCAGCCGGGAGACATAGTCTTCCCAACGTGTCCTGGGTCTTCCCCGTGGCCTCCTACCGGTTGGACGTGCCGTAAACACCTCCCTAGGGAGGCGTTCGGGTGGCATCCTGACCAGATGCCCGAACCACCTCATCTGGCTCCTCTCGATGTGGAGGAGCAGCGGCTTTACTTTGAGTTCCTCCCGGATGGCAGAGCTTCTCACCCTATCTCTAAGGGAGAGCCCCGCCACCCGGTGGAGGAAACTCATTTCGGCCGCTTGTACCCGTGATCTTATCCTTTCGGTCATGACCCAAAGCTCATGACCATAGGTGAGGATGGGAACGTAGATCGACCGGTAAATTGAGAGCTTTGCCTTCCGGCTCAGCTCCTTCTTCACCACAACGGATCGGTACAACGTCCGCATTACTGAAGACGCCGCACCGATCCGCCTGTCGATCTCACAATCCACTCTTCCCTCACTCGTGAACAAGACTCCTAGGTACTTGAACTCCTCCACTTGGGGCAGGGTCTCCTCCCCAACCCGGAGATGGCACTCCACCCTTTTCCGGGCGAGAACCATGGACTCGGACTTGGAGGTGCTGATTCTCATTCCGGTCGCTTCACACTCGGCTGCGAACCGATCCAGCGAGAGCTGAAGATCCCGGTCAGATGAAGCCATCAGGACCACATCATCTGCAAAAAGCAGAGACCTAATCCTGCGGTCACCAAACCGGAACCCCTCAACGCCTTGACTGCGCCTAGAAATTCTGTCCATAAAAGTTATGAACAGAATCGGTGACAAAGGACAGCCTTGGCGGAGTCCAACCCTCACTGGAAATGTGTTCGACTTACTGCCGGCAATGCGAACCAAGCTCTGGCACTGATCGTACAGGGAGCGGACCGCCACAATAAGACAGTCCGATACCCCATACTCTCTGAGCACTCCCCACAGGACTTCCCGAGGGACACGGTCGGATGCCTTCTCCAAGTACCGGGATAGCGAGCGCAAAAAAAAAAGTGACGGCTCCCGGAGTGTTATCCGCTGATGTACTGTTCATCGTGTGAGGCATTGCAAATTAAACAATAAGAAAAAACAAATAACGGTTTGAAATGGTCCAGGTTATCGGGGACTGTTATTACTGACGGACAGGTTTCGCGGCGTGACTGCAGCCAGGCACGTAAGAATCATCTCCATGGCAACGTCTCTGTCGCTTTCACTCATTTGCCGCTTTTCCAGTAACGCAGGGGTAGGCAACCCAGAACGTTGAAAGAGCCATTTTGGACCCAAAATACACAACGCTGTCAAGCGCTATTCATAAAAAAAACTTGCGGGCCGAACTAACATTAAACTTTTTATATTAAGGTGGGGGCGGCAGAATAACGTCTTGTGTCTGAGACCCCTGGCTTAAACCGTGAATCGATGCTGAAACTAATCGAAATTGAATCAGGAGTTGGGGCGGCATAGCTCGGTTGGCAGAGTGGCCGTGCCAGCAACTTGAGGGTTGCAGGTTCGATTCCCGCTTGTGCCATCCTAGTTACTGCCGTTGTGTCCTTGGGCAAGACACTTTAGCCACCTGCTCCCAGTGCCACCCACACTGGTTTAAATGTAACTTAGATATTGGGTGTCACTATGTAAAGCGCTTTGAGTCTCTTGAGAAAAGCGCTATATAAATATAATTCACTTCACTTCACTACTGTTAAATTGCCATCCCTACTGTCCAGTTATTACGTATGTTTCCGTGATGCCATACAATCACTCATTCACAAAATGGATGATGAAAATGGACCCCAGGCCACATTTTGGACTCACCTGCTCTTAATTACAGGTTGTATTTTAAGTTTAGGTATTGTTAATGTAAGGCAGTGAAACAATATTACCTGCTTTGCCCACACGGGGGGCAAAGGTTACTCCTCCACAGCTGCCCATTAATCCATCAGCGGTGCACCTCTGTAGTCTGAGCTGCCCTAATGAGAAGAAGCAGCTGCACGGATTAACACGTATGACCCATATTTTACCGTGATAGGCGCACACACAAGCGGAATGATGGCGTGTCGTGGGAATGCGGTTCCATTCAACTTCAACATGGAGGTCAGCTTGCGTGTCATCCGGGGACACGTTAATTGGCAGATATATTCTTGCAGTCCTCTATTAGGGTGATGATCACACATTTTTTAATATTTCACGCTGAGGTCAAAAGGTCTCCATTCGGGCTTTGACATGGCTGCCGTAGGGAGCGTCCACATACACGAACACACACAAGATATAAGGTTTTGCTTTATTCAACGAGGTGTGTGTCGGGCTGGAATGTCCCTTGTTTATTAGCAAAATGTAATTTGGCAAGGATAATTCACATACAGTGGGGCAAAAAAGGATTTAGTCAGCCACCGATTGTTCAAGTTCTCCCACTAGAAATGATGACAGAGGTCTGTAATTTTTAACATAGGTACACTTCAACTGTGAGAGACAGAATGTGAAAAAAAAATCCAGGAATTCACATTGTAGGAATTTTAAAGAATTTATTTGTAAGTTATGGTGGAAAATAAGCATTTGGTCAACCATTCAAAGCTATCACTGATGGAAGGAGGTTTTGGCTCAAAATCTCACGATACATGGCCCCATTCATTCTTTCCTTAACACGGATCAATCGTCCTGTCCCCTTAGCAGAAAAACAGCCCCAAAGCATGATGTTTCCACCTCCATGCTTCACAGTAGGTATGGTGTTCTTGGGATGCAACTCAGTATTCTTCTTTCTCCAAACACGACGAGTTGAGTTTATACCAAAAAGTTCTATTTTGGTTTTATCTGACCACATGACATTCTCCCAATCTTCTACTGTATCATTCAAGTATCCATTTTGGAAAGAATGAATAGGGCCATGTATCGTGAGATTTTGAGCCAAAACCTCCTTCCATCAGTGAGAACTTTGAATGGTTGACCAATTACTTATTTTCCACCATCCATCCATCTTCTTCCGCTTATCCGAGGTCGGGTCGCGGGGGCAGCAGCCTAAGCAGGGAAGCCCAGTCTTCCCTATCTTCAGCCACTTCGTCTAGCTCTTCCCGGGGGATCCCGAGGCGTTCCCAGGCCAGCCGGGAGACATAGTCTTCCCAACGTGTCCTGGGTCTTCCCCGTGGCCTCCTACCGGTTGGACGTGCCCTAAACACCTCCCTCGGGAGGCGTTTGGGTGGCATCCTGACCAGATGCCCGAACCACCTCATCTGGCTCCTCTCGAGGTGGAGGATCAGCGGCTTTACTTTGAGCTCCTCCCGGACGGCAGAGCTTCTCACCCTATCTCTAAGGGAGAGCCCCGCCACCCGGCGGAGGAAACTCATTTCGGCCGCTTGTACCCATGATCTTATCCTTTCGGTCATGACCCAAAGCTCATGACCATAGGTGAGGATGGGAACGTAGATCGACCGGTAAATTGAGAGCTTTGCCTTCCGGCTCAGCTCCTTCTTCACCACAACAGATCGGTACAACGTCCGCATTACTGAAGACGCCGCACCGATCCGCCTGTCGATCTCACGATCCACTCTTCCCTCACTCGTGAACAAGACTCCTAGGTACTTGAACTCTTCCACTTGGGGCAGGGTCTCCTCCCCAACCCGGAGATGGCACTTTCCACCATAATTTACAAATAAATTCTTTAAAATTTCTACAATGTGAATTCCTGGATTTTTTTTCCACATTCTGTCTCTCACAGTTGAAGTGTACCGTATTTGCTTGAATTGCCGCAGGGCATATAGTATGCGCCTACCTTGAATTACTGCCGGGTTAAACTCGCTTCCCAAAATAATTAGCGCATACTTAGTATTACCGCCTGGTCAAACTTGTGACGTCATGAGTGACACTTCCCTTGTCATCATTGTCAAAACGGAGCAGGCTGATTTCAATACCGGTAATTTGAAATCGCATAAAGGGAAGAAGATTAAGAGCTATTCAGTAGGATTTAAGGTCCAAGCTTGCATCACACTCAAATTTTTACTGCATGCCTTTGGTAAGTGCCGAAGTGAGAAGAGGTTTTAAAATAATTAGCGCAGGCTTACTTTTACCGCATGCCTTTGGTAAGTGCAGGAGTGAGAAGAGGTTTTAAATTAATGAGCGCACCGGCGGCAATTCAGAGAAATACGGTACCTATGATGAAAATTACAGACTTCTGTCATCATTTTAAGTGGGAGAACTTGCACAATCGGTGGCTGACTAAATACTATTTGGCCCCACTGTAAGTGTGGCGACTTGTCCAGGGTGTACCTCGCCTTCCGCCCGAATGCAGCTGGGATAGGCTCCAGCACTCCCCGCGACCCCAAAAGGGACAAGCGGTAGAAAATGGATGGATGGATGGATGGACTGAAGTTGAGAGCCGCTGGATTACAAGTGTTGTTTTTACTGCTTTGCGTTCTCACTGTCTACTAAAAACAATGTGGTGGAATGTTACAGGTAAGTTTTGGTTTCACTTTGACATTTGCTTTTTTTGTTTGTCTTTCTCATGCGATAATGGAAAACATTTCGAGTATATTGTTGTGGGAAAAGCAAGTCGATGGAATTGTCCGACGAGTTTTACTTCCTTTATGTTTTGGTTTTGTTTTTCTTTCTTTGTGTACAATGTTTTCAATACAAGCCGGTTGTGTCAGTTGCACATTTTTTCTTGTGTTACCAAAGAGTGTTGGGGTTACAGTGTAAAAAAACACAAGAATAAAACACTAATGATAGGGGAATAAACTTGTACTAGTATAAGAAAAAACTCCGTTCACACGAAAGTCTATTATAAATCAAAAGGTTGTAATTGTACAGAAAAAAAGTAATAATATGAAAAAATGTCATTTGACTAATTTTGCTGAAAAAAGTACCTAATTCTACAACAATTGTTGACATTTTCTTTTACAAATATTAAAGTCAGTATTTAAAAAAAAAGTTTTAATTGTCCAGAAAAAAGTAATACTATTACAAGAACATGTTTCGATTTGTCTCTAATCCATTGGTAATTCTATAATTTAGTCTCTTCTATTTTAAAAGGTCACAGTTTGACCGGAATATATATGGTTTTGTCATATTTCAAAATGGCGTTATTGTAGCGGGGAAAAAAGAGTAAAATATAATTTAATGATTTGACTGAAATACATTTCTGTTCTAGCCTCAAAAGAATATGATTTTACAAGAACAAAGTGTTATATTTCAAAAGGTTGTAATTTGACATAAAAAAAAAACCCTTAGTATCATAATTGACCCAAATAAATTGATAATTATATCATAAATGTTTTTATAATACAACAAGAATAATGTCTGTCATTTAAAATGTTGTTTATTGACCAGAAAAAAGCGCAATATTTTAAGAATAAGAAGAATAAATACAATTTCCAAATAATGTTTAAAGTCTATTATGTTTCAATTGGGTGAATTGTACGGAAAAAGTCATCATTTCACTCAAATAAATTTAGATTTTTAACCCCTTAAGATACATTTTACAAGAATAAAGTTGGTTATCTTTCAAAAGAGAGATTTGTTTTAAATTTTACAAGAAATAATCTCATAACTATAATTGTGCAAGATGTATCATATTTTAAAATGGCATAATTGTGGTAAAAAAATATAATTTGACTTGAATTAGTGATTTTACAATCATTTTAAAAGAATACGTTTTACCAATCCGTTGTGGTGAAGAAGGAGCTGAGCCGGAAGGCAAAGCTCTCAATTTACCGGTCGATCTACGTTCCCATCCTCACCTATGGTCATGAGCTTTGGGTCATGACCGAAAGGATAAGATCACGGGTACAAGCGGCCGAAATGAGTTTCCTCCGCCGTGTGGCGGGGCTCTCCCTTAGAGATAGGGTGAGAAGCTCTGCCATCCGGGAGGAACTCAAAGTAAAGCCGCTGCTCCTTCATATCGAGAGGAGCCAGATGAGGTGGACCAGATGCCACCCGAACGCCTCCCTAGGGAGGTGTTTAGGGCATGTCCAACCGGTAGGAGGCCACGGGGAAGACCCAGGACACGTTGGGAAGACTATGTCTCCCGGCTGGCCTGGGAACGCCTCGGGATCCCCTGGGAAGAGCTGGACGAAGTGGCTGGGGAGAGGGAAGTTTGGGTTTCCCTGCTTAGGCTGTTGCCCCCGCGACCCGACCTCGGATAAGCGGAAGATGATGGATGGATGGATGGATTTAAAAGAATAAAATCTTTTCAATATTCAGAAAGTCAGAAATGGAGTAAAAGGGCAGTTTGCCTTTTTTTTCCCAAAAATTATACAAAAATAAAATGTTTAATTTTGACAAAACGTCATAATTTGGCCTGAATAAATTAGGAACTTTACAAGAATCAATATCATAGCTGTACAAAAATTAAGTTGCAAAATGAGAATTTTTTTCATTACATTATGATTGTCGTCATTCTATGTATTAAAATTTTCCAAACCATTGAAGGATACTGAAAGAAAAAACAATCTCTTATTTAAATTATCCTATTTATTCCTTTGCAAGTGATCAGAGCACAGTAGAAAGACAATGCGATTAGAACGTTGTCTTTTTATTATGACAGCAGTTTGGCATCAACATTGCCGTGTGACAGACAGCGACCCACATAGAAATCAGTTGACCCACTCAGCAACATCACAGAGGGATTACGCAAGTGTGTGTGTGTGTGTGTGTTTGCACTGCAGATTCATTGAAAAGAAATCATGTCTGTGAGATGATAAATTGTAAGGAGAAAAATTAATTAATGAAATTTGGTTAGATTCGCATACAGGGACGAGTGATTGTCCTCAGATAAGCACATCATGTGAATGACACGCTGCTTTCATCCATTGCAATGTGAAGGATGACCTGTGGAGCCTAGCAAAGGTCCTCTGTACAGCAGGATGTAAATGGCAGTGTGTCATCGCAATCCTCTACACATTCTCTGTGGAGTTGATTCCCTGCACAAAGACAAAGATGTGTTCATGCACACGCACATTTATGTCCGTGTTTGCACTGAATCTACTTGGTAAGAAGTCGTCTTGTACAAACCATCGTAGAAGGTCCTGCAGAAAGTCCAATCTTGCGGGCACTCCGTCTGCGCGGTGCAGTTATCTTGGTCTTCACCATGGCAGGTGTAGCATTTGAGTGTGAGCACTGGGACAGCAAAATTCTATTAACCTTTTTTTCTCAATAATATACGCTCTTTATAAATAGCCTTATTTGGTTACTGAAACAAGAAAAAAACACGGTAAGGCAATTTAAGCATCTGATTTTTCTGAGCCAAACAATAAAAAGAGAATTATCCATCCATCCATTTACTACCGCTTATCCCTTTTGGGGTCGTGGGGGGTCGCTGGAGCCTATCCCAGCTGCATTCAGGCGGAAGGCGCCGTACACCCTGGACAAGTCGCCACTTCATCTCAGGGCCAACACAGATAGACAGACAACATTCACACTCACATTCACACACTAGGGCCAATTTAGTGTTGCCAATCAACCTATCCCCAGGTGCATGTCTTTGGAAGTGGGAGGAAGCCGGAGTACCTGGAGGGAACCCACGCAGTCACGGGGAGAACATGCAAACTCCACACAGAAAGATCCCGAGCCCGGGATTTTTTCCAGGACTACTCAGGAACTTCGTATTGTGAGGCAGATGCACTAACCCCTCTGGCATCGTGCTGCCCAAAAAGAGAATCAAAATTAAATAATATATAATTTATAGGGCTTCACGGTGGCAGAGGGGTTAGTGCGTCTGCCTCACAATACGAAGGTCCTGCAGTCCTGGGTTCAAATCCAGGCTCGGGATCTTTCTGTGTGGAGTTTGCATGTTCTCCCCGTGAATGCGTGGGTTCCCTCCGGGTATTCCGGCTTCCTCCCACCTCCAAAGACATGCACCTGGGGATAGGTTGATTGGCAACACTAAATTGGCCCTAGTGTGTGAATGTGAGTGTGAATGTTGTCTGTCTATCTGTGTTGGCCCAGCGATGAGGTGGCGACTTGTCCAGGGTGTACCCCGCCTTCCGCCCGATTGTAGCTGAGATAGGCGCCAGCGCCACCCGCGACCCCAAAAGGGAATGAGCAGTAGAAAATGGATGGATGGATGGATATAATTTATAAATATTATAATAAATATAAATAAACATCTGTAAAGAGAAAAATAAATGCAGGACATGACTATTACATAACACAATAAAGCAGATTAGTCTCCTTTGGGGGGTTAACATTAGTCAGATATTTTTCTGGAATATACTACATTTTTATGCAGTTCAATAAAATAGGAAAAAACCAGAGTAATACTCTAAAAAGTTCAATGTAATCAATATTTTATGGATTAATACACTATTCCAGTGGTTCTCAAATGGGGGTACGCCTACCCCTGGGGGTACTTGAAGGTATGCCAAGGGGTACGTGAGATTTTTTTATTTAAATATTCTAAAAATAGCTACAATTCAAAAATCCTCTATAAGTATATTCATTGAATAATACTTCAAGAAAATATGAATGTAAGTTCATAAACTTTGAAAAGAAATGCAACAATGCAATATTCAGTGTTGACAGCTAGATTTTTTTGTGGACATGTTCCATAAATATTGATGTTAAAGATTTCTTTTTTTGTGAAGAAATGTTTAGAATTAAGTTCATGAATCCAAATGGATCACAAAGTTGATGATTACTTCTATGTGTAGAAATCTTTATTTATAATTGAATCACTTGTTTATCTTTCAACAAGTTTTTAGTTATTTTTAAATCTTTTTTTTTTTCCAAATAGTTAAAGAAAGACTACTACAAATGAGCAATATTTTGCACTGTTATACAATTTAATAAATCAGAAACTGATGACATAGTGCTGTTTTTTACTTCTTTATCTCTTTTTTTCAAACAAAAATGTTTTGCTCTGATTAGGGGGTACTTGAATTAAAAAAATGTTCACAGGGGGTACATCACAGGAAAAAGGTTGAGAACCACTGCACCATTCTATCAAAACAATGTAAAAACGACTTTTTTATTTCAATACTTTGACAACCTCTTTCATACAATTTTATGTTGTGGGTTTAACACAAACATATCAAGTTGATCCAATGTCATAGTGAACTCACGCAAATAAATAGACTACATAACTACCATTGGTGTGACAAAAAGAAAATAATCTTATTTTTAAGTGTTGCTATTTTGGGGGGGGGGGGTGTGGGGGGCTGGTGAAAAGAGGCTAAATATGTAAAGATACTTAACTTTTTTGTCATCGGACTGGTCCATCCAGTTATATATGTTATTACTACTACATGTTGTTAGTAAAACACAAAATTAGATGTGTACACTACATTTTTACTGTTTAAATAAATAAATAGAATTGGGTGAAACAAGCTGACAAGAAAATATGAAGTTTTCTTATATTTTGGGGAGTCAAGCAGGAAGTGTGTCTCACCTGAAGTGCTGCACAGCAGCAGAAGCATGAGTGTGACCAGCAGGACTTTCATGTTCTCCAAGAATGTGTGTGTCTTGTGTGGCATCACCTTTTATACCAACACATACACCTTATCAAGTCCTAAATCCACTTCCTTGTGCACTTGAATAACACTTCTTTCTTTCTTTTTCTTTTTTTTTTTTAATCCAATTTTCCACTTACTGGAACATGTGCATATCAAATATGATGCTTTTCTTCTAAGCCCTTTTCTAAGACGGGTGTGGGTTACAAACAAGTTTTATTGCTCAAAAACAAAAGAACACAAATATTCTGTGGATTAAGATACACATCTTGATAGCTGTTAAACTTGTTTGCTTTTGTGGAGTACTTGCTTTTTAAAATGGTTTACTTACTTATAGGTGGGAATCTTCATTGCTTTCAAAATGCCACAAAAAAAACCAATGAATCCATCCATTTTCTACCGCTTATTCTCTTTGGGGTTGCGGGGAGCGCTGGTGCCTAACTCAGCTACAATCGGGCGGAAGGCGGGTTACGCCCTGGACAAGTCGCTACCTCATCACAGGGCCAACACAGATAGACAGACAACATTCACACTCACATTCACACACTAGGGCCAATTTTGTGTCGCCAATCAACCTATCCCCAGGTGCATGTCTTTGGAAATTAATCCTAATACTAAAAAAACCTGGACTTCACGGTGGCAGAGGGGTTAGTGCGTCTGCCTCACAATACGAAGGTCCTGCAGTCCTGGGTTCAAATCCAGGCTCGGGATCTTTCTGTGTGGAGTTTGCATGTTCTCCCCGTGAATGCGTGGGTTCCCTCCGGGTACTCCGGCTTCCTCCCACTTCCAAAGACATGCACCTGGGGATAGGTTGATTGGCAACACTAAATTGGCCCTAGTGTGTGAATGTTGTCTGTCTATCTGTGTTGGCCCTGCGATGAGGTGGCGACTTGTCCAGGGTGTACCCCGCCTTCCGCCCGATTGTAGCTGAGATAGGCGCCAGCGCCCCCCGCGACCCCGAAAGGGAATAAGCGGTAGAAAATGGATGGATGGACTAAAAAAATTAAATTGTCAGAGAATAATAATACAACAAAAAGGTGTCATTTTATAAAGTTGTGATAGAAGGGATCAATAAAGTACATTCTATTCTATTATATTATATTATATAACAAATACAAATGTAACCCATTCCTGGGTGGATCTCGCGTGAGAGGAAGAAAGGGGTGGGGGGGGGAGTAATCATTTTGCAATGCAGTCTGATGAAAATGACACTCTACAGAGCAACTGACCCTGTGGTCAAAGTTGGAATCGTCACAAAAGACATTTTATAATATTCAACACTCTACTGCCATCTGGCGGCTAACGTGGACAGTGCATACAACTTAACCTTATTTCAACTTATTTTCACGCCGGCCAGTTGCGGCCCGCGAGACGTTATTTTGCGGCCCTCCCGCCAGCCCACTTCTCCAACGTGGGCTGGCTCAGGGTGGAGGACAGAGTAAAACAACTTGCATTGAGCCTAGTCTATAAAATCCGCTACACCTCATTGATACCGAAGTACATGTCGAACTACTTCCTTAACGTAAATGACCGCCATAACCACAACACCAGGGGGAGCTCCACAAACCACGTTAAACCCAGATTCCGATCTAACAAAGGTCTTAACTCATTCTCTTTCTATGCCACATCAACGTGGAATGCACTCCCAACAGGTATAAAAGTAAGTGCATCTCTGTCGTCCTTCAAAACCGCTCTAAAACAACACCTCCAGGCAACTTCAACACTTTACTAATACCCTCCTCCATTCACATCCCATCTCCCCGGATTATAAACAACCTAATGTAAATAATCAAATGTACTTTTAATGTATATACTTGTTCTTACGCTATCTGAACTCACTATGTTTTCTGCTGGCTGTACATATCCTACTAAATAAGACTTACACTGTTTTAATGTCCCCATTTCTCTGTTGATGCAATTGTTGATGACTGAAGTTCTGATATCAACCAAAGCTCCTCATCCCACCCCCCGGATTGTAAATAATGTAAATAATTCAATGTATATACAATGATGATTAACCTGTGTGATGACTGATAATATTAATTTGTACCATGAATTGATTAACGTGGACCCCGACTTAAACAAGTTGAAAAACTTATTCGGGTGTTACCATTTACTGGTCAATTGTACGGAATATGTACTGAACTGTGCAATCTACTAATAAAAGTATCAATCAATCAATCAAAGTGCAGCCGGCAAGTTTTCTACGAATGGCGCTTGACAGCGTTGTGTTATTTGGGTCCAAAATGGCTCTTTCAACGTTCTGGGTTGTCTACTTCTGCGTTAGTGGAAAAGCGACAAATGAGTGAAAGCAACAGAGACGTTGCCATGGAGACGAGGGTTTTCTTATGTGCTTGGCTGCAGTCTTGCCGCAACACCTGTCCGTCAGTAATAACAGTCCCCGATAACCTTGACCAATTCAAACCATCCATCCATCCATTTTCTACCGCTTATTCCCTTTTGGGGTCGCGGGGGGCGCTGACGCCTATCTCAGCTACAATCGGGCGGAAGGCAGGGTACACCCTGGACAAGTCGCCACCTCATCGCAGGGCCAACACAGATAGACAACATTCACACTCACATTCAAACACTAGAGCAAATTTAGTGTTGCCAATCAACCTATCCCCAGGTGCATGTCTTTGGAAGTGGGAGGAAGCCGGAGTACCCGGAGGGAACCCACGCAGTCACGGGGAGAACATGCAAACTCCACACAGAAAGATCCCGAGCCTGGATCTGAACCCAGGACTGCAGGAATTTCGTATTGTGAGGGAGACGCACTAACCCCTCTTCCACCGTGAAGCCCCCAATTCAAACCGTTATTTTTTTTAAATCATTTTTGTTTAATTTGCATTTCCTCACACAATGAACACTACATATATTTCTATTTCACGCCGGATAACACTCCGGGAGCCGTCAATTTTTGCGCTCGCTATCCCGACAGCCGTGTTGCTGTAGGGAGGAAAAGCGGAACGACACACATTGCGGAACTAACATTGTTCTCTGTGTGTTGTAGCATTATTTTTTGTATTTTTTATTTCATAATTTGACTCAAACACATTTGTATTTTCACTCCCATAAAATGTGATTTATAAAGTCTGAAGTTTCATTTCAAAAGGTTGTAATTGTACAGAAAAAAAGTAAAATTATTCTGAAAAAATGTCAAGATTTGACTCAGATAATTTGTTTGATCATACAAAAAATAAATTCACAAGAATAAAGGCTCGTGTATTTCAAAAGGTCATAATTTGACTTTATTAAATTTTTTATTTCACAAGAAAAAAATCTGATAACCGTAATTTGTAAGATGTAAACCTCTTATATTAGTAATATGAGAAAATATCTTAATTTCACTTGAATGAATTGGTAATTTACTATATTAGTATAATTTTACGAGAATAAAATATGTGAAATCAAAAAATTACATACAATAACTTGAATAAATTAGTAACTTTACAATAATTAATGTAACTGCACATTACGCCTGTACTGGCTCACCTGCACTGGCTTCCTGTGCACTTAAGATGTGACTTTAAGGTTTTACTACTTACGTATAAAATACTACACGGCCTAGCTCCATCCTATCTTGCCGATTGTATTGTACCATATGTCCTGGCAAGAAATCTGTGTTCAAAGGACTCCGGCTTATTAGTGATTCCCAAAGCCCAAAAAAAGTCTGCGGGCTATAGAGCGTTTTCATTTCGGGCTCCAGTACTCTGGAATGCCCTCCCGGTAACAGTTCGAGATGCCACCTCAGTAGAAGCATTTAAGTCTCACCTTAAAACTCATTTGTATACTCTAGCCTTTAAATAGACTCCCTTTTTAGACCAGTTGATCTGCCGTTTCTTTTCTTTTTCTCCTATGTCCCACTCTGCCTTGTGGAGGGGGTCCGGTCCGATCCGGTGGCCATGTACTGCTCGCCTGTGTATCGGCTGGGGACATCTCTGCGCTGCTGATCCGCCTCCGCTTGGGATGTTTTCCTGCTGGCTCCGCTGTGAACGGGACTCTCGCTGCTGTGTTGGATCCATTATGGATTGAACTTTCACAGTATCATGTTAGACCCGCTCGACATCCATTGCTTTCCTCCTCTCCAAGGTTCTCATAGTCATCATTGTCACCGACGTCCCACTGGGTGTGAGTTTTCCTTGCCCTTATGTGGGCCTCCCGAGGATGTCGTAGTGGTTTGTGCAGCCCTTTGAGACACTAGTGATTTAGGGCTATATAAGTAAACATTGATTGATTGATTGATGTTTGTGTTCGGCTTCAGTAAGTTTTTATCCTAAACATTCCTGCCACTTCATATTACACACTATAACATGTTTACCAGTCTTTTTATTTTTGAAAATATCACAATAATATCGTGCCGTGGCCTCAATACCCTGACAATATCGTATCATGAGTTTTTGATCTTGTTATATCCTTAGTGTTGATATCTTCAGTTGCCAACTGTCTGTGGAGACACAACATACACAAACACAAAATGAGTATTAACGCTTTATCCGTGGACGCCTCCTTTTCCAAGGCTGCGGCTGAAACGTACCCTTCAAACTTCCTCTGCCGATAGGCCGTGCCATTCTTCATGAGGTAGAGAAGGATCATGTCACACAAGAATACTCCCTATTTTAGAATAAAAAAAGAGTCACCTTTGGTGATATAGCAGTGTATAAAACTAATTAAATCAAAATTCAAAACAATGAGAGATTTTACTTACCGCACCCATTAAAGCTAAACCTGAACCAACATTGATGGCTGTGGGCACAATGCTGAACATTCCAGCCTATGGACAACAGAGGAATTCAAGGTTTTATACATTAAAGTTGGGCTTGATAGATGTGGCTCTAGGTATTTTTTTATCTTTAGATAAAGATAAATATATATATATACAGTGGGGCAAAAAGTATTTAGTCAGCCACCGATTGTGCAAGTTCTCCCACTTAAAATGATGACAGAGGTCTGTAATTTTCATCATAGGTACACTTCAACTGTGAGGGACAGAATGTGAAAAAAAAATCCAGGAATTCACATTGTAGAAATTTTAAAGAATTTATTTGTAAATTATGGTGGAAAATAAGTATTTGGTCACTTCAAACAAGGAAGATCTCTGGCTCTCACAGACCTGTAACTTCTTGTTTGAGAAGCTCTTCCGTCCTCCACTCGTTACCTGTATTAATGGAACCTGTTTGAACTCGTTATCTGTATAAAAGACACCTGTCCACAGCCTCAATCAGTCAGACTCCAAACTCCACTATGGCCAAGACCAAAGAGCTGTCGAAGGACATCAGGAAAATAATTGTAGACCTGCACCAGACTGGGAAGAGTGAATCTACAATAGGCAAGCAGCTTGGTGTGAAAAAAATCAACTGTGGGAGCAATCATCAGAAAATGGAAGACGTACAAGACCACTGATAATCTCCCTCGATCTGGGGCTCCACGCAAGATCTCATCCCGTAGGGTCAAAATGATCATGAGAACGGTGAGAAAAAATCCCAGAACCACATGGGGGGACCTGGTGAATGACCTGCAGAGAGCTGGGACCAAAGTAACTAAGGTTACCATCAGTAACACACTACGCCGACAGGGAATCAAATCCTGCAGTGCCAGACGTGTCCCCCTGCTTAAGCCAGTACATGTCCAGGCCCGTCTGAAGTTTGCCAGAGAGCACATGGATGATACAGCAGAGGATTGGGAGAATGTCATGTGGTCAGTTGAAACCAAAATAGAACTTTTTGGTATAAACTCAACTTGTCGTGTTTGGAGGAAGAAAAATACTGAGTTGCATCCCAAGGACACCATACCTACTGTGAAGCATGGGGGTGAAAACATCATGCTTTGGGGCTGTTTCTCTGCTAAGGGGACAGGACGATTGAGCCGTGTTAAGGAAAAAATGAATGGGGCCATGTATCGTGAGATTTTGAGCCAAAACTTCCTTCCATCAGTGAGAGCTTTGAAGATGAAACGTGGCTGGGTCTTCCAACATGACAATGATCCCAAACACACCGCCCGGGAAACGAAAGAGTGGCTCTGTAAGAAACATTTGAAAGTCCTGGAGTGGCCTAGCCAGTCTACAGACCTCAACCCCATAGAAAATCTGTGGAGGGAGTTGAAAGTCTGTGTTGCTCCGCGACAGCCCGAAAACATCACTGCTCTCACTGCATATTATTCATATATTATACATATATTTACATTATTCATATATTATTTATTATTACTGTGGTTTATTGTGAGCAAACCGTGGTGCTGAATTTCCCGTAGGGATCAATAAAGTACTTTCTATTCTATTCTATAGAGGAATGGGCCAAAATACCAGCTACTTTGTGTGCAAACCTGGTAAAGACCTATAGTAATCGTTGGACCTCTGTTATTGCTAACAAAGGTTATATTACAAAGTATTGAGTTGAATCTTTGTTATTGACCAAATACTTATTTTCCATCATAATTTACAAATAAATTATTTAAAATTCCTACAATATGAATTCCTGGATTTTTTTTTTCACATTCTGTCTCTCACAGTTGAAGTGTACCTATGATGAAAATTACAGACCTCTGTCATCATTTTAAGTGGGAGAACTTGCACAATCGGTGGCTGACTAAATACTTTTTTGCCCCACTGTATATATGTAGACTTTAGGTTTTATTGTAATATTATCTTTACATTTGAATTCTTAACTGAGATTTTTCACAACAAAAAATTATGCAAAAATTTTATTTAAAAGGTAAATTTTAATTCATTTAAAGTATTATTATTATTATTATTATTATTTATTTTTTTAGACAAATGAATAGAACATTCTAAGTAAATATTGACACTGTATGACTGGTTGTGTTGTGATTTACTATACTTGGCCAAAAAAAAAAGGTGCCAAACAGGACTTAAATTTGACCACTAAATATGTCAAATAAAGTGATGGACACATAACAGACACATTTTGCCTACCCTCCCATTCACCATGATGTTGAATCGCACGCCGTAGACTTTGAATAGAGATCGGTAACTCTCCCCTGCTGCATTTTTATAATAGCGAGCATGCCTGGAAGAACCATTGAATCCTCATGAATAAAGTCGCAAAGATCATCTTCTGTTGTTTAAAGTCAAATATTTGAAGTCGTAAGTCAAGTCTAACCTGAAGTTGAATCCCACTGCGATTGCATTGTTGGACGCGCTGATGTCCTGGCGGGTGATGTGGTACTGTGGGTGACAGCTGGAGTAACCTTTGTCCAGGTCACAGTCCCACTTAATATGGATGCCAATCGAGCCCCCCTGGTGCAAAATACCAATATCAATTTGCGGACACGGTGCGATAACGAGAAGAATATTGGTAACGGTGCATACAAATGTTGCCATGTCACTGAAGTTGTATCCAGCTCTCAAGGTTAGATCTCCCAAGCGAAAGATGGGGCAGTAGGGGTGCAGCTTCTCATCATATCTGCATTTCTTCAAATAGGACTGGTCCGTTGTGTCCAGAATGTTAGACCTAGCAGTCAGGAAAAGCACAGTTTGTATAGACCTCGTTGTATACACGTGCTTAGCGTCTACAGGACTTACTTTGAAAATGTGAATTTAGGAAACACTATGAAATTCTTGATGTAGATAGTAAAGTTCTCTACGTTTGTCAGCAGAGACCTTTTTGGTAAAATAAAAAGTAAAAAAAATAAGAAATAATATACGATAAAAATGGATGTAACTGAATAAAAATACAAATATGTTTCCTTACTGTGGTTTAGACGGTCTCTCCACAGGACACCAGCCAAAGATTTCACACGTGCCAGTGGATAAACATCGACCACTCTTGACTCCTTCGGAAATAACAAGCATTTATGCAGACTTACTGGATTTGATTGTACTGTACATAATCCAGGTTGAATACAAACTAGTCTTACATCTCATTTCACTTCCAATTGGAAGTGAAATGAAAAACACTATAAAAACACTATAAAAACACTTAGAATGACTTCAGTAGGTTTATAGAAGAAAGGGGGAATTGTTGGCTTCTTCGCATTCCTCACAATTATTCTGAAAAGGCCTGGCCACCAGGAGTCTACCTGTGGCATTACCGCATTTTTCGAAGTATAAGTCGCACCTGCCAAAAAGGCATAATAAGGAAGAAAAATAGCATATATAAGTCGCACTGAAGTATAAGTCGCATTTTTGGGGAAATTTATTTGATAAAACCCAACACCAAGAATAGACATTTGAAAGGCAATTTCAAATAAATAAAGAATAGTGAACAACAGGCTGAATAAGTGTACGTTATATGAGGCATAAATAATCAACTGAGAAGGTGCCTGGTATGCTAACGTAACATATTATGGTAAGAGTCAATCAAATAACTATAACATATAGAACATGCTATACGTTTACCAAACAATCTGTCACTCCTAATCGATAAATCCCATGAAATCTTATACGTCTAGTCTTACGTGAATGAGCTAAATAATATCATTTGATATTTTACGGTAATGTGTTAATAATTTCACACATAAGTCGCTCCTGAGTATAAGTCGCACCCCCGGTGAATATGTTTTTTAACATTAAGAAAACTCTTTGGACATGACAATAACACCCACATAGTCCCGTTTACAAGCTGTAAACTTCAAAGTGCAATGTAGTAATAGACAACTGTATTACAATACACACTAGTCTGCAGTCAGTCCGACACGAGTAATATCAAACGATGAAATGGGCCCACAAACACGTTTTTTTAGGGCCCCAAAAAACCTATTTTGAATTCAGAAAAATGAAAATCGTGTGATTTTTTTTTTTTCAGCACCTCAGTTAGTTATTATGTGAATCTTACAACAACTTCAGAATCAATTCCGATTCTTTGGGTGACGACTCGATCCAGTGTCGAAACCAATTCTCGCAATATTTTATTTGGTATCAAAAGTCTCAAAACTTTTTCAAAACATGTTACAAAAGCTCCTTGAGGCTGACATATGGCATCTGGTAAGCCGGAGATAGAGATGGTTAGTAAGATATAGCTCAAAACGTTATGGGTGCACTGCAAAAACTGAAATCTAAGTAAGATTAAATATCTCAAATAAGGGTGATATTAGCTTATTTTCCGTCTGATAAAATAATTCTTCTCACTAAGCAGATTTTATGTTAGAGTGCTTTACTTGTTTTAAGGGTTTTGGTCCTAAATAATTTCAGTGAGATATTACAGCTTGTTGATGAGATGTTATGACCTATATTGAGTAAAAAATGCTTGGAACTAGAATATCAACTGATTCAAAACTGTGTCATCAACACTCACAAGTATAAAACTACTTTCTTAAAGTACCGTATTTTTCGGAGTATAAGTCGCGCCGGAGTATAAATCGCATTTTTTGGGGAAATTTATTTGATAAAACCCAACACCAAGAATAGACATTTGAAAGCCAATTTAAAATAAATAAAGAATAGTGAACAACAGGCTGAATAAGTGTACGTTATATGACGCATAAATAACCAACTGAGAAGGTGCCTGGTATGTTAACGTAACATATTATGGTAAGAGTCATTCAAATAACTATAACATATAGAACATGCTATATGTTTACCAAACAATCTGTCACTCCTAATCGCTAAATCCAATTAAATCTTTTACGTCTAATCTCTTATGTGAATGAGGTAAATAATATTATTTGATATTTTACGGTAATGTGTTAATAATTTCACACATTAGTCTCTTCAAACTTTTAAAAAAACTGCGACTTATAGTCCGAAAAATACGGTCATTTCTTACCTCAAGCATGAAAAAAAAAATCATGATGCCGAGCGCATATCATTATGTCAAGATAATGGCACTAGCATTTACTTAACTTAAGAATATTTTTCAACATCCATCCATCCATTTTCTACCGCTTATTCCCTTTCGGGGTCGCGGGGGGCGCTGGCGCCTATCTCAGCTACAATCGGGCGGAAGGCAGGGTACACCCTGGACAAGTCGCCACCTCATCGCAGGGCCAACACAGATAGACAGACAACATTCACACACTAGGGCCAATTTAGTGTTGCCAATCAACCTATCCCCAGGTGCATGTCTTTGGAAGTGGGAGGAAGCCGGAGTACCCGGAGGGAACCCACGCATTCACGGGGAGAACATGCAAACTCCACACAGAAAGATCCCAAGCCTGGATTTGAACCCAGGACTGCAGCAAAAATGTATTTTTTTTCTACCAAGAAAAGTGCACACGTTATTAGTTATAATATATATATTTTAAAGTATTTTGTGGTTCTTTGAGGTTAGCTAATTTTACTTGTTTTGCAAAGTCTTGACAAGCCGAATTTTCTTGTTCTATTGGCAGATAATTTTGCTTAGTTCAAATAAAATACCTGCCCTGCGATGAGGTGACGACTTGTCCAGGGTGCAACCCGCCTTCCGCCCGATTGTAGCTGAGATAGGCACCAGCGCCTCCCGTGACCCCAAAGGGAATAAACGGTAGAAAAATGGATGGATGGAATGAAATACATCTAATTTTGGTATTTTTTTTCCTTGTTTTTGTACACTGACTTTTTGCAGTGTGGATTTGGATCAAACTCTCAAGAAATGTCAAAAATAGGAATAAGAAACAAGGGATTCGATGTTGGGGGTGATTACCTTACGTTTACGTTACAGGCTGACTTCTGTGTGTATATGCTAACGGCCCCACCTCCACCCAAGACAAGAGGGTGCACTTTATTTAATTTCTTTATAAAACAGACGTGATGACGATGCAAAGACTGAGTCCTCTTGCAGCCTGTTTAGAAGATACAGACAAAGAAAAACAAATATGCATTTTGATGCATATATATTTTTCTTTGTTATTTTTGTTCAAAGAAAAAATGAAATGTATTCTTTGATCAATTACCTACACCTGGAGGTAACTTATTTATTTATTGGGGTTTGTTTGTCCGTCTGTCTGTATGTTAGTTAGCAACATACTCTAGCACAGGGGTGCTCACACTTTTTCTGCAGGCGAGCTACTTTTCAATTGACCAAGTCGAGGAGATCTACCTCATTCATATTTATAATTTATATTTATTTATTTATGAAAGAGACATTTTTGTTAACAAGTTAATGGTGTTTAATGATAATACAAGCATCAGGCATGTGATTTTTCCGTCTAAAGTCGGAATTTCTTCTTTTTTAATCTCGGGGGGGGGGGGAAATTATCTTCCGTTTTTCCGATTTTTTTCCGACCCTAAGTCAAGATTCGTTTACTTGCCTTTTGTAATCGAGACGTAGCTTATATTACGCCGTAGTTGATTGGTCGATATGTTCCTTGTGACCAATCAGGACATCTCTAACCAACTCTAACATTTGACAACCAAACAATTAAACAAGGCGACACGGTAAAGAATCTGGGTATTATCTTCGACCCAACTCTCTCCTTTGAGGCACACATTAAAAGCGTTACTAAAACGGCCTTCTTTCATCTCCGTAATATCGCTAAAATTCGCTCCATTCTGTCCACTAAAGACGCTGAGATCATTATCCATGCGTTTGTTACGTCTCGCCTCGACTACTGTAACGTATTATTTTCGGGTCTCCCCATGTCTAGCATTAAAAGATTACAGTTGGTACAAAATGCGGCTGCTAGACTTTTGACAAGAACAAGAAAGTTTGATCACATTACGCCTGTACTGGCTCACCTGCACTGGCTTCCTGTGCACTTAAGATGTGACTTTAAGGTTTTACTACTTACGTATAAAATACTACACGGTCTAGCTCCATCCTATCTTGCCGATTGTATTGTACCGTATGTCCCGGCAAGAAATCTGCGTTCAAAGGACTCCGGCTTGTTAGTGATTCCCAAAGCCCAAAAAAAGTCTGCGGGCTATAGAGCGTTTTCCGTTCGGGCTCCAGTACTCTGGTAACAGTTCGAGATGCCACCTCAGTAGAAGCATTTAAGTCTCACCTTAAAACTCATTTGTATACTCTAGCCTTTAAATAGACTCCCTTTTTAGACCAGTTGATCTGCTGTTTCTTTTCTTTTTCTTCTATGTCCCACTCTCCCCTGTGGAGGGGGTCCCGTCCGATCCGGTGGCCATGTACTGCTTGCCTGTGTATCGGCTGGGGACATCTCTGCGCTGCTGATCCGCCTCGACATCTCTGCGCTGCTGATCGTCCTCCGCTTGGGATGGTTTCCTGCTGGCTCCGCTGTGAACGGGACTCTCGCTGCTGAGTTGGACCCGCTTTGGACTGGACTCTCGCGACTGTGTTGGATCCATTGTGGATTGAACTTTCACAGTATCATGTTCGACCCGCTCGACATCCATTGCTTTCCTCCTCTCTAAGGTTTTCATAATCATTATTGTCACAGACGTCCCACTGGATCATTATTGTCACCGATGTCCCGCTGGGTGTGAGTTTTCCTTGCCCTTATGTGGGCCTACCGAGGATGTCGTGGTGGTTTGTGCAGCCCTTTGAGACACTAGTGATTTAGGGCTATATAAGTAAACATTGATTGATTGATTGATCTGTTATGAATGATGACGTTATTTCCGCCATTTTCCAAATGTAAACGATGTTGGTTCTCAAGAGAGAGGACGCTTCACGAATAAAAGAAATTGATAAACAGGTCAAAAATAAGTTTCGATGGGACTGGATGGAAAGGGAAATCACTGATACTGTTGGGAAGAAGGAAGTCACGACTTTGTTCGGCGATTTTATTCGTAAAATCGATCGTCCCGGAAAAGTTTTGTGCACGTGGTGTCATGATAATATTGACCATGGATCATGAGGTTTCAAGGCTTTGGAAGTACATGCGAAACTCCCAAAACATATGAAACAACTTGAAGCAAGGAAAACGAACTTTTCACTAGCTGGTACTTTTGGATGTCAACCGAAAGTGAGCAAACCTTACGGACTTCATCCTTTGTTTACATCGACAACTGCCGTAGACATCGAGAGGAAAGATCCACCCAAACAACCCACTTCAGTTGCAGACAGGGTAGTTAATAATGAGATAAGCAAAAAAATATTTTTGTCTGCGAAATACACATGTTTGTTTTAAATATTTACCAATTATTGCTTTGCGAAATATAAATGGGTTTTTCTAATAATAAAAAGCCACGTGAAAATATATTATGAAATTAAAGAAATTCAAAGAGTCGCGTTATTGATTCCAGTTAACAATTTATTTGAAATAAATTTGCATATAATACTATTTTGTAATATTAAGTTCTTATGTAGTCTCTTGAAACAATATTGTCAGTGGTGTAACAATATTGAAGGTATATATTTTCACACTTGTTTCATGCAATATGTCAGTGTCCTCACATTATTATTATTTCCTATTTTCAAATATGAGTAAACAATACTAAACATGTTTGGTTATTGTTATAAATTTATATCCTATTTTGGCAAAAAGAATGAAATGTTTACATTTGGTATTTTGTTATATATATAACTAAACTTGTAGGCAAGGAATTTGCAAGGAAAGCTCATGTTAGGGCTCTCCGAGCAAGTAAATGTGTGAAGTGAATTGAAGTAATGTGATAATACTGTAAATAAATTGTAGATAATAACACTGATCAATGTGACACCTGTGGATCTTGAAATGAACACAAGATTTAAATATTAGTGACTAAATACTGTTGGGACTGAACCATATACAGTGATTCATTAGGATAATTGGGGTATGTATGTTCTATTAATGATGTTTTCATGTCTTTAAACACTAAAATATTTTCTTCAAATGGTGCTGTCTTTGTTAATTTTAGCATATTAAATTGGTGAAAAACCAGGAGATTCGGGGGACGTTGCCCCCCTTGTTCCCACCGCCCTGGACCTGGCTTGGAGCCTTCGTCCCCCGGAAATTTTTTCAGTCTTTTTCATTGCGGTCAAATCACATGCCTGAAGCA